>NC_022031.1:19702513-19718110 GCF_000317375.1 Microtus ochrogaster | reverse complement strand
GTCACCACATGGCTTGCCACCAGGGACCAGTCATCTTCTAAGACCTATGGTATGGTCTTGTGTTGCCTGCAGCTCCATGTCTCCCTGCCTGAGACCAGCCACAGCTCAGGGACCTGCAGCCATCCCTGCCTGGGACTGGCTGCTCTCAGGGGCAGCTTCCTTCTGCCACATGGCCTGCTACCACTGCTTGGAGACCTGCAGCATTTCTTCTGCCTGCCACTGCTGGTGATCCTGCAGCATTTTTAATAATCCATTACAGTGCCTACTAGTGAAATAGTTGTATGACTCTCATGAAAGTAACCAGCTACTCTCTAATTAGATTGGAGGTCTGCTCCACAGTTGAAATTCAGATCTGATACTAATAATGACAGACCATAGGCTGTAGGGAAGAGAATCTCCTGCTACTACTCTATTAAATAGACATAGCATTAAACCGATTCTTAATGAATTAAAATTAAAATATCACTTAAAATATTCTTTTTGAAAACGATGGTAGGTAAAACAGAGATCCACAAATAATTGGTAAGCAGAGCTGAAGGAACTTCAGAATGCTCAGTCCTAAATGAAGTATCTGTATCACACCACATATTCCCAAGGCTCATTGTAGAAGAGGAGGCTGTAAAATTGTAAGAGCCAGAGGCAATGGAAAATAATTGCAGAAAACAATGTCTCTCTCTTTCTCCTGCCTGAAGATCTGAATATAGAACTCTCAACTACCTCTCCAGCACTATGTGGCAGCACTAAGTGCTGCCAAGCATCCTGCCTTGATTAGAAAGGACTAAACCTCTCAAATTCGAAACAAGCCCTATTTAAACAGTTTTATAAGAGTTTCTTTGGTCCTAGTATCTCTTCACAGCAATAGAACACTAACTAAGGCAAATGTGCACAGAGAAAATCATAGGTATGGGATTCTATTTAAGACATAAGAGTAATGGGGTAAACTCATAGGGACTATAGTAAAAAAAAATCCAATAATTATCAAAATTGGCTCATGAGGTATTGGGTTAGCCACATAATTTCTCCTTGTTATGTATATTAAAATACAATAAATAGATGAACCAAAAAGTGAGTATTGGGAGAATTCTAATATTATCCGCAATGGAGAAAATGACATGTGCACCTTATAGTGTGATTTTACCTCTAGCTAATGGTGGAAATTATCTGTTGATTTTTAGATACAGCAGCATAGAGGCATGGAGTTTCGATTATAACTGAAGAGATTTTGCCAGCTTGGTAAAAGTGTAACAAGAAGAAATTCAGATATCTGAGATTTTACAAAATCGAAAAAGAACAATGGCAATGGGTTTTTGATCCTACTGCACATACTGGCTTTGGGGGAGCCTAGGCAGTTTGGATGCTCTACTTACTAAACCTGAATAGAGGTGGGCGGTCCTTGGACTTCTCACAGGTCAGGGAACCCTGATTGCTCTTCAAGCTGATGAGGGAGAGGGACTTGATCGGGGGAGGGGGAGGGAAATGGGAGGCGGTGGCGGGGAGGAGGCAAAAATCCTTAATAAATAAATAAATTTAAAAAAAAAATAAAGTTTTCACTTTGTGAAAATAAAATCTAAAGCAATTAACCTTGGAACCATCACCCCTACCTCCTTTCAGTTTTCCTTGTTTGACAGGAAATTGTGACCTCTCTGCTTGCTTCACCATTCTATGTTGGGGTAGGGGAATTCCATCGGAGGATGAAGCTATAACTGACACCTATCTTTGAAGCTTTTTTAGATGGGTCTCCAAACTTAGAGTTGTTGAAATAGGTAAGAATTTGAGATCGTTTTGAAATGGAGCAAATGTATTTTCCATGCAAGGAAGACATGAGTTTGGGGATCCTCCAAGCAGAACCTTGTTGGCTCCTATACAATTGAATTTCTAACCGCCTATCGAACTGTATTTTGAGTATGATCTCCAGAGATCTAAAGCTTAAAAGGCTATTCTAGAATGAAGCCTTAATCCAGTAAAACTGTGGTTTATGTGAGAGGAGGAGATCAGAGCCACGCATGTCCAGAGTAAACTTAAATCAAAAGAGTGAGAAGGGCAACCACCTCAAGCAAAGAACAAAAACTTCTAAAATATCAATCTCATTGACACTTTGACTCACTCAAGAATGTGAGTATAAATGTTTCGTTTAATTTTTAAACTCTTTGCTTAGTGATACTCTACTTCTTCATTCCTAACAGACTATACAACTCCCCAAATTCCCTCTTGTCTTCGTTTCACCTATCCACAGTGCTTATATCCTAATTTGAAAGATATGATTACGTTTCCTCTGAACACCAAGCTCACGAATGGCCCTTGATGTCTACCAGGTTATGGGACTGGCCTGAAGCTAAGAGTCAGCATGCCTAAAACTGTGGATTTTCTCATTCTGAGTGTTGCTCTCTACCTTGCCCAGGAAGATCCAGTAGGTAGACTTCCAGAGAGCAGATGTGCACGACACAGGTAGCAACACACACAACACCTGGGAGGAACTAGCTGCTGCTTATCTGGCCCCTGAAACATCCCAGAATGTACTTCCTATATGACTTTATGAGGTTCCTTCCCTTAGCCACTAAGTATGTAAATGAAGCACCCTTGATCCTTTGTCTCATCCAGTAACATACCACTACATGGACCCACTCATCACTCCTCCAAGGATGTGAATGTTCCTTGCCCCCTCTGAATAAAACAAGCTGTCTACACACATAGTCTCCTGGGTGTCCTTTTCCCAGTGTACTCATAGACCATTGAGGATCCACCTTTGACCCCACCTATGCTGTGTCCATTTCCCTTTCCCAGGTCTGGCTAGTGCCCAATAGTCCGACAATGCCAGGCAGAGCTGGGTTCAAGCCTGAGTGACTTTCAAAGTACCTACTGTGGCACTGATCAATCCCTTCTCATCATGGTTCTATACTTTCTTGCAAAATAAAACAAATATCCAGTGACAGAGGCAAACAAACCCACTACATTACAGTCCTCAATAATGAATAACAGGACAAATGGTTGCCTTTCCTAAGATGGACAACTGTCTCCAGCAACCAGCAGTGTTACTCTAATTCTCTAATAACCCACAAAAAGTCTTCTCCTTCGTTAAATATTTAAGCCCCTTTAGTTACATTTATTACATATACTTTTTATATTATTGATATGTGTGCTTCACCTACATTCCTACAACAATATTTAACTGCTTGTTTACAACAACTGCTTTTAAGAATTATAGATGCTGTACCAGCTTGCATTCCTATCAGCAATGCAGGCATGTTCCCTTTACCCCACAACCTCTCCAGCATAAGTTGTCATCAGTTACAGATATAAGATGGAATCTCAGAGTTGTTTTGATTTGCATTTCAGTGGGTCACTTTAAGTCCTTTTACTTAAAGGCCTATCTTAGTTCAAGGTACCATTACTATGATGAAACACCATGACCAAAAGCAAGTTGGGAAAAACAGTATTTATTTGGTGTACACTTCCATACTATAGTCCATCAATGAAGGGAGCCAGAACAGAAACTTCAACAGGGTGAACATGAAGGCAGGAACTGATACAGAGACCATGGCGGAGTGCTGCTTGTTGGCTTACTCATCATGGCTTGCTCAGCAATGCTTTATTATAGAGTTCAGGACCATCTGCCCAGGAAAAGGACCACTCACAATAGGCTGCGTTCTTCCATATCAATCACTAATTAAGAAAATGTCCTACACTCGGATCTTGTGAAGGCATTTTTTTTAAATTGAGGTTCTGTTTCTCAGATAAATCTACCTTGTGTCAACTTGACATAACGTTAGTCAGCACAATGTTTCAGAAGCTCAGCTAAAGGAAGTAAGCAATTATTGGAAAACGAAGAGTCCAGTCGGTCAGTCTGTTGGTCATGAGATCTGCCAATAGGGTTTAACTCTGACCACTTAGAACCAGAAGTCGAGCCAACGATGACTAATCTTTTATCCTGTGGCAAAGCAGCAACAACAAATTCCACATTCAGAAATGGATCCCAAGGGCGAATATGATTATAGGCATTCACTGTGCATATTTCATCTGTGCATACTCATTGTTTGTCACATAGGGTGCTCAATTATTAACAGGGACATACTGTGGGAAGGAAGGTTGAAAGATGAAAGAAATTACTGGCTGCAAATTGGAAAACCTATTCTAACACAGAGGGATATTGTTAAGGTCAACATGGAATGAGAAGCCAAGAAAACACAGAACACACTACAGATTGTTACAATTTCCCACATCTCTCCAGACTCTCAGTTTTTATATTATTTACAGCAACCAAAGTGCATCTCTGATAGAGTTTAATCTATCATATCCTTCATTTATTTGTACATTATTGCATCAGAAGTGTTGATGATCCTGAACTGATGAGTCAGAGGACAAGCAATGAATTGGAAGGCAGAATGCGTGAGTCCTTGCCTCAAGATTTGGAGTGAGTCACAATTCCTCGTGTGCCCGTTTTCTTACCTGCAGAATGGAATTTCTATAACTAACCAATTGTTCTCAAATGGGGTGATATACAATAGGTTTGTAGACTAACATGGAGTCAAGAATCTCAATGAAAGGGCAATTTTTCTTGATGTCTACAAGAACACTGTGGTGGCCTGAGCTCACTCTGGCTTTTCCTAGTAGATGACTGTATATAGATCATTTAACTTTTTTTAAATGTCAATTTCTACAAATATAGAAAAAACATAATAATATAAATTCATTCATGCTAAAACAGAAAAAAGGAATACTTTGCATTCCATAGTGTACCATATAATTTAAAGAAATGCTATTTTCCTAATCATATGCTGTTGGGTAATTATGTAACTATGGACATTATTTTCTCATGTATTAATTGAAACCATAATAAATTTGTTTGAGAGTGAGCAACATTTCACATAGAAATTATGTACTTTAGCATAGGTTGGTTAGTATTTTAAATTGCAATAACCATATTAATTACAGAGTATAGAACATTATGATACTCATGTTATTAATAGTTCTTTAAAAGTCAAGTTTGCCATTTTTAGATCTAGCTTAAATATGTACGTCTACATATTCTGATAATACAAACTTTAAAATGCCCTTATACATGAACATGCACAATCATAAACACACATACACACACACACCAACACAACTGTTACAAAAGTTGTTTGGGTCCATCTAGCTTTCTATGGCCCCAAGACCTAGCAACGCAGCAAACATAAGTGGCAAAAACAAAACAAAACAAAACAATGAAATGATTAGTAATGATATTCTGCTATGTACATCTAGCCCAAACATCATCACAGGGGCTTCCTCCAGCAGCCGATGGGAGCAGATGCAGAAACTCACAGCCAAACATTAGGCAGAGCTCAGGGAATTCCACATTAGAGGGAGAAGCATTGTAGAAGCCAGGGGGGTGGAGGACACCAGAATATGGCCCACAGAATCAGCTAATCAGGACTCATAGGGGCTCATAAAGACTGAAGCAGCAATCTTGAAGCCTGCATGGGACTGCACCGGATCCTCTGCATATGTGCTGTGGTTCTTCAGCTAAGGGTTTTTTTTGTGTGTGAATTTCCTAACCGTGGGAGTTGGAAAGAGGGGGCTGTCTCTGACTCTGCTCTTGGTAACCCTTTCCTCCTACATGCCTTGTTCAACCTTGACATGAGGGTTTGTGCCTAGTCTTATGACTTTGTATGTTTCGTTCAGTTGATGGCACTCTTTTCGGAAGAGAAACAGAGGAGCAGTAATATCTGGGGGAGAGGGCAAGGGAGGGGAACTGGGAGAAAAGAAGAGAAAGGGGCCGCAGCCAGGATATATTGCGTGAGAGAAGAATAAAAAAGAAATGAGATAAAAGCAGGTTTGAAGACTAACTTTCAAAATAAGCCATATTTGAAGACATTACTTCAAAGCACATATATAAGCACTTATGTCTAACTATCTAGGCTATATGGTTGCTCCTAAATACTACACATCACATGTTTGCTCAGTTCCGCTGCAATATAGAGGGCTGAGGGATAGAAAATATTTGACAAGAAAATGTGAGGTTATGAGTTTGAATCCCCAGAACCTATGTAAAACCACAGACATGACAGCACACACTGTCATTCCAGGACTCCTATAGCAAGGTGGGCAGCAGAAATATGAGAATTTTAGAGGTCCATGGGTCAGGTAACCCAGTGTACATTACATACTAGGAAAGAAGAGACCCTACTGCAAATGTAGAAAGCAAGAACATATGTCTACAAATATTGTTTTGACCTACATATAGGAACCCTGGAATATTTAGATTTACAAACACACACACACACACACACACACACACACACACACACACACACACCATTCACATATGAACAAAGGTAGAAAGAAAAATGCTGGTGCCAAAGATGTCTAAACTGAGCAACTTTAAATGCTTGCATGCACAATATCCAACTAGTATGGATAAACCAATAATATTTTAAATAAATAAATGGAAATTCCAGCCTGAACGTGAGTAGAACATGTTTTTGAGGACACATTTTCAGAGAATAATCTATTCTATAAACGTATCAGCTTCAGTTTTCCAAATTTATTTATCACAATGTGTGTCTGGTTTAGAACTCCCATGTTGTTTCTCTCTGCCAAAAGATGAGAAAACATTCTAAGAATCAAGATGCTCTTATGACTTTCAGTGAAACTGTGCTATCATGGTAATCTGTGAGAAGACAATGCCCTTAATCATAAGGTAACACTGCTGGGCGATCCCTATTTATTAAGATTCCTATTTGTATAAAACAACAACAAAACAAACAAAGAAATAAAACAAATAGAAAGCATGCCGCTCGTCACAATTCATACACCATATTGTAGCCATAAAATTCAGGGGAAATTCTTTTCAATTCATTTGTAGCAAAAGATGCGTATAATGATAGTATAGATGTTGGAGGGGGACATACTATCCTCTGTAAGGAAGGCTGTATTTGCTGAAACAAATAATTCATCCCATAACAACATAATAAAGCAAGATATGTGTGCTTTTACAAAGGTTTTTTCCATGAGGCATGATTACTTACTAGGGCAGGGTAAACTAAAAGGTAGGACATTTCACTGCAATACAATAAATCTTTACAAAGATGAGGATGAGGATTCAAATGGAAATACCTTTGAAATGCCAAGATCTACTTCTTGGTAGATGAACTCAATTGCTCTTCTAATGTCACATTAAAATTGCCATGGGATCCAAAATCTGCATGTAAAATTAGATGAGGGAGGTTCATTAGCCCTTCTGCAAGTTTCCCGTTGACCACAGAATTGCTCTCATTCTTTTAGATGCAGTGTTTATACAGTGATTTTTGTCTTCTTTGAGGCTTGTTTTCATTGTACCTGCGATTCCTTTTGTCAGAACACAAATCATTTGCAGCTAGAAGACAAAGAGTAAATTGAGGCAAGAAAGAAAATACTTGGCACTCTACCCTACATGAAAAAGTCCTGAAATAAATGATATCCATTATTATTGTTGATGTGATCACTGAATAATTATAATATTCTAAATAAAAATGATTTCTTGCATTGTCAAGTAAGCAGGCTTACTATAATGGTTTCTGACATATCTAACCTTAAAATGAGTTGAGGTTTCCAAGACAATTTAAAGTAAGCTAGGAACTGTAGATCCAAGGGTTTGTGGCTGCCTTAGCATTTATCTTTTTCTTTTGGTAGCTTGAAAGTCTTCAAGTACTTTCCTGCAACAAAGATTGATTACAGGGTAAATGTTTTATGTAGGCAGCAGCTTGGCATCTCCCTGTCCAGTGAATTATGTGGGTATTGTTTTAGGCAATGGGACCTTGCTGTCAGTTTGTGAAAAGCAACACATAGACTTTGTAAGAGACTGACTGGCTTGTTTGGGGATTCCTGCGGGACACATTTGGCCAACAATTCAATTAAATGTAACCCAACCCCAGTACCAGAACTGTCATCCTGATGCCCAGTTGGAACTCTAACTTCCTGCTTGTTTGGAAATTTCATTCATATTGCCTTCATATATGAATATATTTTAGAAATCATCCACTCTATTAGGTTTCCGTACTGGGCCACAAATGGTAGTCATTTTAGCTGTCTCTCCCCATATTCCCCACATCTCTCCCTTCTCCTCTCCCACTTCTCCTTTCTCCCTTCTTCTCTCCTCCTTTACTTGCTATCCTCCTGTCTCAGTCCTACCCACCTTCCACTGTCTATTGCAACTGTCTATTCTATTTTCCTTCCTAAAGAGTTGTATTGAGAGGGAGGGGGAATGGGGTGGGGGCAGAGGTAGAGGAGTGGGGGAAGGGGAGAGAAATGGGAGGCGGGGAGGAGGCAGAAATTTTTAAACAAAAAAATAAATTAATAAATTAATTAATTAAAAAAAAGAAGTTAGAGCTAATGGGCCAAGCAGTCAAGCAGTGCTTTAAATAAAAAAAAAGAAAGAAAAGAAAAAAAAAGAGTTGTATCTGTATTCCCTAGACTTTACTCTATGCCTAACCTCCGTGGGTCCAGCTCTGTGGTAGGACAGTAATACCTTTCACAGATTTTTTTTTATTATTCAGATTGCTTTAGCTATTTTGTTTTCTTTGTGTGGGAGTATATGTGTGTTTCACATGAAGCTGAAAAGTGTCCTTTAAAGATCGGTGAAGAACTGTAAGTTATCTCTGAGGGGGATCACATTGAATCTGCAGACTGGTTTAGGAAGCTGACAATTTTTACTGTATTAATTCAACTGACACATAAACGTGGGAGATCTTTCCATTTTCTGATAGCTTCTTTAATTTATTTCTTCAGTGTTTTGAAGCGTTTACCAAATAAGTTCTTGGATTACTTGGTTAGAATTAATGTAAGATATTTTATATTATTTGAGTCTATTGTGAAAGGTGTTGTTTCCTTGATTTCTTACTCAATTCATTTGTCATTGCATATAGGAGGCTACTGATTTTTGGAAGTTAATTTTGTATACAACTACTTTGATGAACGTGTTCATAAGCTAGAGTTTCCCACTGGAATTTTTAGAGTAGTGTCACTTATACATACTATCTTATCATCTATAAATAATAAAACTTTGACTTTTTCCTTCCCTATTTTTATCCCTCTGATATCCTTCATTTGTCTTAGTGCTCTAGCTAAGACTTCCAGTACTATATTTAATAGGTATGGAGAGAGTGGTCACCTTTGTCTTGCTCATAATTTTAGTTGAATTGCTTTGTGCTTCTGTCCATTTAAGTTTATGTTGGACCATGAGCTTGCTGTAAACTCTGAACTGCCTTTATTATAATGAGGAATGACCCTTATAACCATAATCTCTCTAGAACTTTTATCATAAAGGGGTATTAGATTTTGTCAAAGGCCTTTTCTGTATAAAATGAGATGAACATGTCATTTCTATCATTCACTTTGTCTATATAGTGGATTACATTTATCTATGTATGTTGAGCTACTCCTGCACCTTTGTGGTGAAGTCTGCTTGATCATGGTGGATGTTCTTTTTGATAAATTCTTAGATTCAATTTGCAAGTATTTTATTGAGAATTTTTACATTTATATTCCTCAGGGAAACTGGTCTGTAATTTTCTCTCATTGTTGTTCTGCTCTGCCCACAAGATACGCTATGGCAATGGTGGCACAAAGCTTGTTGGAGTCTATAATTAATATATGATTCAGTAAGGTCTACTCCACAAGAAAGATCACATACCTCACACTGGTTGGATTACCTAAAAACCAGAGACCAGATAGCCCAGGGACATAAGATAAAACCAAATACTAGTGTTTAAATCAATCAATCAATCTATCAATCAATAAATAAATAAATAAATAGTAGTGCCTTGAGGCACACACCTTTAATCTCAGCACTCAGGAGGCAGAGGCAGGTGAATCTCTGTGAGTCTGAGACCAGCTTGGTCTACTGGTCTACAAGAGCTAGTTCCAGGACAACTAGAACTGTTACACTGAGAAACCCTGGAAAAAACCCTCCTAATGACATTCTGATATACTCATAGATAAGTGTCTTGCTCATCCATCTTCAGAGAAACTTCCTTTTGCAGCAGATGGGAAGAAATACCTATAGCCAGACATTATATAGAGAGTGAGAGTATTTGAAAAACTCAGCCCTATATTACTGGTATGTCTCCATCAACTCCCTCCCCTCATGGCTTGGAAAACCCTGTAGATAAGAGATCAGAAAGGATGTAGAGTCAAAAGGGATAGAGGAGACCAAGGAAACAAGGCCCTCTAACAACATACGCAAAGCTTGTAAATTCACTGAGACTTGGGGAGTGTACACTGGGCTTGCACAGGTTTTCACCATGTCCTTCGTGTATATGTTATGGTTCCAGTGTACTGCTTTTAGGAGATTTCTGAGTGTGTGAATGAGCAGGTCTTTGAGTTTTGTGCCTTTCCTTGGGTTCTTTTACCTCTCTTTGTTTGTGTTGCCCAACTCTTATGTGTTAATGTTTGTTTTATCTTGATATATTTTATTATGAACACCAAAAAATTAAAAATGAAAAATCTTGAACATCATATGCTTAAGTATTCTGACATATTTTTTTTAAGAAACCTGGATTAACCATATTATTTCCTAAATTATCTTTTGTACTTGAACATAGCAACCAAAGTCATTGTTAACTCTTGGTTTCCTCATTAATGTTATCATCTGTTTTATAAACAGTATTAGGTATGAATAATATTACAAATCACTAAAATTCCTTACATTTTCTATGAACATTTTAATGTGCATTGGGCTCCATTTCACATGGAATGCAACATGGATATTTATGCTTTCTTACGCATGCAGCAACATTTTATGATGCTGCATTATTACAAATGCCTATAGTTCATTTATGATTGATTTTATTACATATATGTAGAACCTATTCTTTATTTGGTGCTGAGTCCTTTACTGGTGATAAAACTACACTTGTAACCTTCTGGTAAAGGAATACCTAGTTGGCTAAAATGTATTTTGCAGCACTGTTCCATGATATATACCACAAGGTAGAAAGGGATCTGTGTCTCTTTGGGAAAGATCATCATTCTCAGGCAGATTATAATGAAAAGGGGCAAGCTAAGCAAAAAGAAATACAAAATCTACAGTTTGAGAGAAAAGGAGCACCAAGAAGGATAATGGCCTTTTAAGTTCCTGGGATAAAGGACATAGAAAGTTTAAAGAAAAGCCTGATGCTAAGTTGGATAAAGGGGGTAGTACTGTTAGGGTAAACCATCCAGCTCAGCTTCCAATGTGTGAAAAGGACTTAAATGAAAACTAACTTAAACAGCAAAGGAAACCATTAACAATAGAAAGTTTTGCAAAGGTAACTAAAGGAGTGGCCCAAGTTCCAGCCTCCTTAAGCAGTAGAACTTGGTGACTTCACCCAAGTCATTCTGGATTTAGAGTGAAGGATACAAGAAGTATCCTTTACTTAGAGTGAAGGGGTTATAGGTCCTTCCTATGCACCTAAGGAAAGATGCTGAGAACAGACCTACCTGTGCACTGAGACCCGGAGATGCCATTGCATGAAACCATGACTTTTGTGAAGCCTATGTTATACAGGAGACCAAAAGATGTTGGCAATGCCAATTCAGAAATGCCTTCCAAGGAAACCTGCTGACTGAGTATGGATTCAGCCCAGGAAGAGAAGTATGTTGCAGAAAAAATGACTGAAAACAGTTGGAGTTCTGGAGAGCACTTTCAAATCAGACATGAAGATGAAGAATTTGGAGTTTATCCTGCTGGTTTGGGTATTTGGTCTAGTATTTTCTCACTATGTTCAATTTTTTCCCTTTCAGAATGCAATATATATTTTGCGCCATTATATGTTAGAAATATATGATTTTACTTTTCATTGTGATTTTAAAGGGGATTACAGTCCAGAGATTGTCTTGCATCTCAGAAGAGTCTTTGAACTTTGGTCTTCTCAATACTGTTGAGACTGTGATAGACTATGGGTACTTTTGATGTGAAGTGAATGCATTTTTGCATTATGACAAGCCTTTGGAGGCCAGATAGTGGAATGTGGTTGTTTGATTAAGAATGGTCCTCTAGTCTCATTAATTTGAATGCTTAGTCACCAGGAATTGGCACTATTTAAAAAGATTTGAAGGATTAGGTGTGGTCTTGGTGGAATAGGTGTGATCTTGTTGGAGGAGGTGTATTACTGGGGGTGGGCTTTGAGATATCAAAATCCCATGCCAGGTCAAGGATTTCTTTCCTGTGGACTAGTGTGTGGCTCTCTGTTACTTCTCCAGTGATGGAGGAAGGTCATTGGTTAATTATAATAAAGAAACTGCTTGGCTGGCCCTCATTGGTTAAAACATAGGTGGGTGGAGTAAACAGAACAGAATGCTGGGAGAAAGAAGCTGAGTAAGTGAGTCGCCATGATTCTCCCACTCCAGACAGATGCAGGTTAAGATCTTTCCTGGTAAGCCAGCTCGGGGGCTTCACAGATTATTGGAAATGGGCTAGTCCAGGTGCGAGAGTTAGCCGAGAAAAGGCTAGATATAATGGGCCAAGCAGTGTTTAAAAGAATACACTTTCCGTGTAATTATTTCGGGGCAAAAGCTAGAGCTAGCCATGCGGGCGGCCAGGTGCTGGAGACACAGCCCCGCCGCTCTTATTACTACACTCCAGCACATGAATGCCAATATGTTCCTGCCATGCATACCCCTTACCCATTATGATGATGGGCTAGCCCTCTAAATCTGTAGGCAAGCCTCCAATTAAATTTTTCCTTTATAAAATTTGCCTTGGTAATAGTGTACCTTCATAGCAATATAAACTAACTAAAACATACATTTATTGGTTCAATCTATACAATCTGTTTTAGTTTGGTTTCTATTGCTTTTATGAACACTATGACCTAAAGCAACTTGGGAAAAAAAAAAAACTTAGAGGCTACAATCCATCATTGAGGGAACCCAAGCGAGAAAACTGGAGGAGGAAACGGAAGTGGAGGCGACAGGTTCATGATGCATATTGATTTGTTTCCACTGCCTTGCACAGCTAATTTTCCTATACTGCTCTGACCCACCTTTTCAGGAATGGTATTACCACAGTGGGATGGGCTCACCAACATTAATCTGCAATCAGGGACGTACTTCACATATAGGCTCACAAGCCAGTGTAATGGATGCGATCACCCACTCAGGTTCCTTCTTCCCAGGTTTGCATCAAGCTTACAAAGATCACTTAGTTATAGGGTTTGCCACAGTTTCAGTGGCATTTGCTTAAATCTGATGGTGACTTTTCATATAGCATTTGTTCAGCTATATGTGAGCAAAGGCAAGATCTTGGAAATAGTGAGTAATTCACACTAGTGTATTTGGTTAGACCCTTTCCGCACGCACTTTCCACACGCACTGTTATATTGGGCAGAAGGCTCATGTCCAAATTTGAGGTAAGTAGAGGACAAGAAGGAAGACACATGGTGAAACAAAAAAGAAAAAACATAATTATCTAAAGTTAGAGCTGTATGATACTAATTTTCAAGTCCTTTTCCTCAGCCCCTTCCTTGACTCTGATTACTAAATACTATGAATTATTATGCCCATTTGTTAAGCTTCTATCAGGTAGAACCATCTGCTTTATTTACCCTCTCATATAAATAAAACACCTGATAAAGTTTTGCAATGCTTTTCCAAACAGATGTTGGGTCTGGAAACTTACTGCTGAAGCAGCTATACTGATCTGGTCATTCTCGCTACATAATGTCAAAGTAATTGTCTTGATCCCTGGGAAGACTGCCATTGTGCAAACTATAAAGCCTTTTATTACTGCATGTTAGATCTCTGTAAAATGGATAGTGTCTAGTCAACACATGCTTTATCTACTCAGCAAGAATTTATTAAGTATATTTAAAATATATCAAGAAGTAGATGATGTATTTCTATGAGAATAAGGATGCAAACTGCGTGCATAAAGACAGTTTTATTATATTTTCAACATCATAAGGTAATGTTTCAGCAGCGCTTATGCCAAGCACACCTTGTATTCCTTTCTAGGTTTATTAAATAAAGCTAAGAACAACAGCCTTCTGTCTTTATTTTTAATTTCTGTCTAATACAAGCATATTTCAAACATTACTGATTACTCAATGTGTTTAAAGTAATCACTAAAGTTATAAAGAGCTGGTGTTTAAACCACTTAAAGCTAAATGCAAGTATTTTAAACTTGCATAAAATGGCTAGCTTTTCTACTTGGAAAAATACCTAAAGAAAAATTACTTGTCATATTTCAGATTTTTAGTACCTGAGCTGAGTTTATGGTACATTCTAATGAATACTGACCAGGCTCCATCATTTTAGATTTCTCTCTTAATGACTTAGATGCTGAGATATTATGTAAAATAGCTTACTTGCTAATAAGAAAGAATTATTATAATGTTAAATAGAAGGTTGTGTTTACTACTTGGAAAATTAAGATGTTATATTCAGAACATTGTGTTTATGTTTTATTAGATGGTGGAAATTATTAGAACTTGAATGAACACTGTTCATGTAATGAGTTATCTGTTCTTTTGTCATTATATTATATTGTACATTTTTCACAACTCTATGTATTTACTGTTCTTAATCCAAATTTTTTACACTTGTGATTACAGTTATGATTAACTTTATATAAAATGCTAAGAAGAAGCACATGATTAAAATGTGTCAGAGGTAGTTTTTAAAATATGTTAACTTTGCTTCTTGCGAAACAATGAGGACATTTCATGCTGAAGGAAGCTTCTTCATGCCCTTTTAACGAGATAGAATCTTGGCAGTGGCCTAATCAGACCTCGGCACCCTGACAAACTTGATAAGCGCAAGCTGGATTAACAAGGTTACTTTACAGCAATATCACGTTGAGGGGCTTTGAAACTACAAAATTCAGAAGTATGCTATTCTCCAAGTTACTACATTTTAGTCTGTCCAAACCATGTGACTCAATATGGATTTAAGTGATGGAAAACCAAAGTGACGTCTGTCAGAAATGAGCTAGTAGTTAACTTGTGAAGTATAAAATTAGTCTGAGGGACTTTGGTCCTGAAGTGGGAAAAGAGAAGCATTTTGGAACAATGGAAGCCAGGACTGATGCTTAATTATATGACAGAAGGATGATAATGCTAAAGCATTTGTACATGTGTGTACTTATGCATATATGCACAAGTGTGGGTTCAACACTCTTCAAGCAGGGAGATTTCTTTTCAGCTTGACTCTCATTTAGTAATTTCTCCTTTTCACACAAATCATTGGATTAAAGACATTATTTCTTGCCAGGCATAATGGTACAGACCTTTAATTCCAGCACTCAGGAGGCCAAGCCACACAGAGCTAGGTAAGTTCAAGACCAGCCTGATCTACATAGTGAGTTACAGGACAGCCAGAAATACATAGTGAGACCTTGTCTCAGAAAAACAAATAAAAATATTCCTTTTACCAGGCAATGGTGGCACACACCTTTATTCCCAGCACTTGGGAGGCAGAGTCAGATCTCTGCAAGCTCAAGGCCAGACTTGTCTATAAGAGCTAGTTCCAGGACAGGCCCTAAAGTTACAGAGAAACCATGTCTCAAAAAAGAAAATGATACAAAGATAGATAGATGATAGATAGATAGATAGATAGATAGATAGATAGATGATAGATAGATAGATAGATAGATAGATAGAT
>NC_022031.1:19691432-19702413 GCF_000317375.1 Microtus ochrogaster | reverse complement strand
AGATAGATAGATAGATAGATAGATAGATAGATAGATAGATAGATAGATAGATAGATGATAGATAGATAGATAATATTCCTATTGTCAATACCCCCATTCAATCAGATAGAGGTAAAGACAAATGTAGAGATTAAAACTTGAAGGTCACATAAATATAAACAGAAATCATTCGTCAATAGCAAGCATTTGGAAGCAAGCATTCTGAAAAGTAGAATATAGAATAGAGGCCTGTGATTTTGAACTGGAGATGAGTTTTGGAGAATTCCACAATTAGCTAGAAAGCAAGGGCACACTCAATGACGAAAGGAAGGAAACTCACCAAAACAGAATGGCTAGGCAGAATCATCAAGAATGTTTTATAGCAGGGCATGAACTTCAGAAAGAGGTCTGAAGCAGAGCAAGCATATTACTCACAGCTATGCTTGGCTGAGGAATATTTCATACCAACTTCTAATGAAAGAAAATTGGAAATGACCTCAAACCCCTCATATATCTTTTATGGGTTGGTATAGAGTGCATTTAAATCAACTCCATATCTAGTTGTCATTCTAGACAGTGACTCACCCATCCAAACCTAATTATTTTGTAATATTCAGTGCTAAGAATTCCTCTGGGTAAGATTTTAAATAGACTGCTGCTTCGGAAAGTTTGATACCTCTTTTGAGTATACCAAATCAGTTGCATTTGTGACAGCCAAGCCAACCTGGCGACATTACCCACTGCACCTGCCACTTTATGAGTTATTTCAAATCCGTGACCCGGGAGGAGATGCACTGCTCTGGGGCCATGGCAAGGAGCAGGAACAGAGTTGCATTTCCAGCATCCTGGAAACACTTTTGGCTTGTGAACATGTATTTTCTTCTGAGAGCAAATGAAATTAGAAAAGATAATGGCTAACTGGCATTTTGAAACGACTCTAGTTTTTAACAAATGTAATCATTCAAGTAAAGGTAGAACTTTTGGGTAGATAATGTCTATGACGCATGAGTGGTGGGGTAAAGCAGTCTTATGACCCTGAAGAAACATTTAATGACAGGGGGAAGGGAGAAAATCCAGGGAGGGGCAGCTAACACTAAAGGCTTCTTGGAGGGTCATATAAAAATGTACTATAGCAAAAGCCTCCTAAAGTGTATACATACCTGGAAGAAATCTAAAGGGAAATCACAAAATAATGGGTGAAACAAATCCCCAATTATACCTCTCAACACCTAATGAAATGCCCCTGTACCAGGAAAGGTTTGCATCTAACTGAGTTGTTGGCCAAAGGGTATTCATAAAATCAAAAACAAAACAACAAAATATCTCAGACTACCTTCAAGGCTATTGGGTGCTCTCCACAAACTAATAGCAAGGTCCTCTTGTTAAAACAATACTTCTATAACTAATTGAACATGGAGAATTGGTCTGATGGTGTAACTAGGGCCTTCATCCCTGCTGACTAGTGTTTATGGTTCAGGAAGGTATTCTGCATATTACCAGAAGAGAGAGGTAAACACTAACCAAGCTACAAAACCCTCTGATCTACAAGAGTGGCCTATCTACATGATATGCTCATGCAATAAAAAGTTGAGGAAGTATCAACTCCTAACTGACCAGATTTAAGGCTCACTTGGAACCCATGTCTGTTACTGCTCAGGTGAACAAGAATGTGAAACTAGATAGGTCATGAACCTAGAACCTAGGAGAAAAACCTATACTATTTTCAGGCTAAAGGAACATAGAAATAAAGTAACTCCTGACAGCATTCTGTGTATTCGTAGATTAGAATCTCCACCAGCCATCCTTAGAGGAGCTTGCTTTCATAGCAGATGGAAAACAATATGGAGACCCACAAATGAGCAATGTCCAGAGAGGGAGAACTCAGCACATTCAGTCCTGAGTGGGATGTCTCCATCAAAACCCCCCTCTCAGGGCTCAGAGTACTGTGTGGAAGAAGAGAAACAAAAACTGTAAGAGCCAATAGGGGTGGAAGACATCAAGGAATCAGTGCCTTTGAGTCAGAACAGGACTGAAACACGTGAACTCACAGAGATGACAGCGGCATGAAGCATGAACAGGGCCGGTAGAGGTCCAACCAGAAAGGGTCCCAGAACTGAAAGAGGAAATGTATACAAGTCCTCATCCCTGAGCCAGAAGCTATCTCCAATTGACAGCTCTCACAAAGGAAATATTAGTCTTCTCTAATGGTGTCTTACTGGATATACAAGGGACAGAATATACAAACTATCCAGAAGCAGATAGTCAACACAAAACAAATTCAATGGTATGTTTGAAGATGTTTAGTCTCATAATGCTTTGTTTGGGCATGTTTTTACCTTACTTGTCTTTTACTTATCTAGTATGGTTTCTGGTTTTGTGTTTTTAGGGATTGTGTGTGTGTGTGTGTGTGTGTGTGTGTGTGTGTGTGTGTGTGTGTGTGTGTATGAGTGTGAGTGTGTTAGTGTGTCTGCATGTGTATGTTTCTCACAGTTTTTTATTTTCTTTATTCTTTAGGTTTTTCTATTCTTTTTATTTTCTCTGTTTGCTTTGTTTTATTCTATTTATTTTTTTTCACCTGTTTGAGTGGGAGAAGGAGAGAGGGGGGAGACGGCAACTTGAATAGGTGGGGAGTTTGGGAGAATCTGGGAAGAAACAAAGTAGGCCAAACAATGATCAGCACATACTCTTTGAAAACATATTTTGAATAAAATTTAAAAAGTAAGAATGTAACACAGTGAAGCACATGTAATTTCGAGTAATGCAACTTCGAATGGAAGTTCAAAATTATAGAAGCTACACCACTCCTTGCTGTTGTATTATTAACACATGGAAATGCCAGGAATCAGAATATACTTGGCAAGCGAAAGGTGAGAAACAGCTCAAACAGAGCTGATTAGAAGAGTCACCAAAGAACATTTCAGATGACTGCTGTGACTTCCATACCACATTACCTCCCCAGATTAAGAATAAATGTGCTTGCATTCTGTTGAAGGATATTTGGTCAAAAATAATTCTCAGATCTATGTAGACCTGAGTTCAAATCCCATTTTCCCATCTTCCTAGATGTTCAATTTGGGGCAAGTTATATCATCTGTGAGTCTTTGTTCCTTAATACTAACAAAGAGATAATGACAAAGTTAGCTGACACACTTGTTACTGATCGCGGTCATAATGCTTATATTCCTTTCCCCTCCAGAGAGCATTCATTCCTTCCTGAGACCACTTCCCTGCTGTGATAGCATTAGTCTCAGTCATCCTCATTATTATTTTAATATGATTTCTAAATTTAAGTAATTTTCCTTGAATAAACAACGTATCTATTAAAAAATCAGATTATGACAGATTTACCTCACTGTTCTGCTATATGTCTACATATGCAGCTTTTAATTATGCTACTTGAAACTTAGTAAACTCTTATTAATAATGATCATGAATATAATTTCTGCACATTAAAATCAAACCTTTTTCTTGGGTAATAGTGTTTTCATTTTGTTAAAATTCAAAATCATACCCAGTAAGGAGACTTTTTCCATCAGTTTCAACTTCAAATCTCATTGGCTATTGCAAATGCAAATATCACTTTGGGGAAGGTGGAAAAAGACATATTCTAGGTTTGATCAATAGTTGCTGAGTAACCATCATAGAAATAGTTACATTGTGCAGCATATAGTTTTATTAATTCTTTCTCTGAGGGAGCCTATACAATGTGTTTTAATCATATTCATCCTCTCCCCAACCATAATTAGGAACTTCTGGATTTCAAGAATATAAGATACTGTTGTCATATTAAACCTGAAGATTGAAGTGCTTTACTCCAGAAACAATAAAATAATAAAACATAATGCTTCACAAAACTTACTATATCAGCATTTACCTTAGGTACATTTGCAAAGTGATTAATAAGAAAATCTCTTCTCTAAAGTTAATTAGTAGTCAGATTATCTAGGTAAAAGTCACAGGTAATAAGATTAAAATTATAAGTTTGAGTGTTATTGTTGTATATTTCATTTTCCTTGATGGTGTGGACGCATAACACTAAACTTTTCAATGAATCTTGCATCCCCTTGAGCAGTTACAGTCATTGTGAATATTGAGCATGTTCATTTTGAATATACCCATCTAGTCCTTTGTGTAAAACAGCCAGTAAGCAGCTGCATCAATAAACACGCTTGCAACATGTAAAATTTTTGGCATCAAGAAGAGAATTGAAGACTCAAAAAAACCACTTCTGTTTTCTAGGTATTCAAATACATAGATGAGTGTGTTTGCCAAACCAAAATGTATGCTGCCCAAACACAGAAGACTAAGTGAATACACTTATTCAGTTTCTAACTTAGCTAGAATAATTTGGATATAGCTAATCTTAGCCGTTCTTTTCATTAACTATAGTGACAATTAGTAACTTTTCGCTGGTGGTTTACACAGCTGAAAGTAGATAAATTCCAAACAATGGATTTTCATCGGTTTTGTGTTTTACTTGCCAAGTGATGCTGGAGACTTCAATGTCTTAAAGAGAACTTTTGAATATCCACATACCTCTTAAATAAACTGTGTAGCTTGAACCCACAAAGCACAACTCAGAGCAGAAATCAGCACTTCATCTAAATGTAATTCCATCTCTAAAAGAGCAATAAGGTTGGAAACGGTAGACCACACCTCCCATATATTTGAAGATAATAGAATCAGCAACATGGTTCCGTGTCATCTCAAACTAAAACTGAGATCTTTTCATAGTAAAATGATTTAAACCACTGTAAACAACTAGGAACCAGAATGAGGATAGAAATCACAGTTTGCTCTCTTTTCACAAAGCAGCTGAAGAATATTATGCTGCTATTTCAATAAGAATAACATCGCACTGATAACAGACACTATTCAAAATTTAATAAAGCATTACTCTCTTAATCAAAACATGACTGTGAGGTTTGGACTCTCGCTGGAAAGCAGCATAATGTGAACAAAAGAGAAATGGGACTGGGCCTGCATATCAATGCTAACAAAATAAATAACATCTTGGTACACGTGCGGCAATTAAAGGTGGAAACTGGAAACCGGGTCTTAGTTTATAGGTGTCAAGCTACTTTCCAAGGAGAAATTGGAACCACAGAAGCAAGGAAATGTGGAGAACTTTATCTGTGGAGTACAGTGACATTGCTTTGATTATTCTAAAGGCTCTGCAGAAATAGTTGCCTAAAGTACATGACTACATGCTTATGTGTAAGATAGCGATAAAGATTATCGTTGCAGAGAGAAAACAAGCTTTTATTTAAAAATGTATATAAAATGTACAGTTAGCAAAAGTTTTCTTCTGACTTGATATACATAACAGCTAAACATTTATGTTGTTCTCTGAATGCCAGCATCTATAAAACAGATATATAGTTTTTCTCTGAATGGCAACTCTCCTTCCTGATGATAGGGACTGTGCTCAAAGTGAGAAGGTTTAAGCTTTCCCTGGGTAAAATTAAGAAAGTAACAGTAGATACCCACTGAGTTGTAAGATTTTAATGAGGTAGTTGTTAAAAGTGATAAATTAACTATTAACTTTCAGAAAATAAGATACATGGAAAAGGATCTAGAAGCAAAATCTAGCTGATAAACATTTAATTTCATCTATGAGTATATCATGGGAGCCACCGTAGTTGCATTTGTTTATTTTGATTCTTTCCAAATTTCTGAATAATATTTTTCAAATCATTACAACTTGCATCTTTTGAATCAGTTAACAAACTGTAGGCAAGGGAGGGGCTATATTTTGATGCCTATGTCTTGTACACATATGAGTGGGGAAGTCAGAGGTCTTCCTCTATTATTATGTATGTCTTTCTCTATCTATCTATCTATCTATCTATCTATCTATCTATCTATCTATCTATCTTTGTGTGCGTGTGTGTGTGTCCTACCCCCACCTCAAATATACAGAGATCTTCCTGGTTCTACCTAGGAATGCTGGGATTAAAAATGTGTCCCCATGCCTGGTTCTACCTTATTTTAATGTACAAGATTTCCCAATGAACCTAGAGTTGACTCACTGAGCTAAACTAGAGGGCAGGCTTGTGCAACAATGTCAGGTTTTTTCTATGGGTACTAGAGAGCTGAACTATCATCCTCACATGTATGAATCAAGTACTATATTTATGGAGCCATCCCCATTCCTACCTCCAAGCATTGCAACCGAGTTTTGATGTTACTGTTATAATAAAAAACTGGTATTGTACCAGCTGATTTCCAGGTTCCAGTTGGTAGTTCATGTGAGCAAATGCTATGGTTTAGAGCTCTACATGACACAAATACACAGGACTATGAAGATGGTATGCTCAGGGTAGATAGATGCATACTCTTCACGCTGGCAACATTGCAAAGATCATTAACAATTATTTCCTTTAATTTTTCCCTGTTCTCTTGAGTGCTAGTGTGCTGGCTAGAAGCAATGGGAGTTTCCTTCCTCTACCCATTCCCTAGGGTTAGACAAAGATCAAACTATCTGGTGGAATTTAACTTCAGTGAAACATCAGGTCTCTACATTAGAAACTTTTGTTTTTAATACAAAATGGTTTGAGGTTCCTTGGACAAGTATTAGAAGGTTGGCAAGTGAAGAAATGAACAGAGCAAAGCAGTTCTGCCAGCAGGGATTTTCTGGAGCTGAAAGATATCAGATTTAATCAAGGTTCTGAGAACTTCACATATTGCACAGGAGTAAATGAAGGCATGAGCATGTAGAACGTGATGGGTGAGTTGCCTCAACCAAGAGATTTGTCCATATCACAGTCAGAATGAAGGATACATTGAGTCTCTTGTTTCCCCTTCTTAGCAGGTCATGACAGTAGGATTGCCTCCAGCACTGTGATCTTCTGAGAAGATGAGCATATTTTCAATTCTAGCTACAACCATTCAACTACTTACTGGTAGTTAGTATCATTGTTCCTCTTTCACTTTTCCTCTCTTGCAAATTTTGCTAGCATCTTCAAGTTCCAGCAGCTCTCTTACCTAAAACTGTTACACCCTTCTAACCTTACTGTTCTTTTCTAAAGAGGGCTTGATAAGTTAATTTTATCAATATGGATAATCGCCTACAGTTTAGATCTTGCATGTAGGCCAAAGGCCTGTATGTTGAAAGCTTGGGATCTAGAGAGACACTGCTGGGAGATTGTGAAACATTTAAAAGATAAGGCTTACTGAGAAGTCTTTAGGTCAATGGGGAACATGTGCACCAAGATAATCTAGGGTAATCTTCCCCTTTTTCTTCCCTTGCTATTTGCCCATATGTGATGGTCTTATTACATGTTATGTTGTTTCGTTGTGGACCTCAAGCAATGAGGACAGTAAGTACAGAATCGAATCTCAGAGCCTCAGCTAAAATAAGTGATCTCGATCTCTCTCTCTCCTCCCTCCCTCCCTTTCTTTGTCTCTTTCTCTGTCTCTCATCTCTCTTTTCTGACACTTTTTCATTCATCCTTGTGGCAATGGGAGCTGTGGTGTAACTATAAAGTTTATCCTTTTGCCCAACCACTGTTGTCCACAATATATTTATTTCAATGAGTCACTGGTATAGTTTAGGCCTTTGGCATACCCAACATCACTGAATCATCACTAGAAGTTGATTGTCTGAGGTATTTGCCACAGTCATAGAAACCTGACTGGTGTGCAGGGTTTATTTTGTGTTTGTATCTGAGGTGATTCCTCCAGTAAGGTTTTATATCAGTCAGCTCTTAGTTCACCATTCACACCCTTCTAATAATCTGACTTTGCTGCTTTGGGGCAGAAATCTTTCTGAGTGCTAATGCCTGCTGCACTCCAGTGACAGGACCTTAAAACAAGGAGAAAAGGGCTTTTGCATCTCTGGAAACACCAGAGGAATCTCACCAGAGGAGGCAGGAATTTCAAGCAGATAGAGGAGGAAAGAAGGCAGAGTCAGGATAAAGCCATGTAGCCAACACAGGAGACAGATGCTTCTGCTGGAGCCTGCTGATACTTTGCACGTAGGCCATGACCTCATGGTGATGCACATATTAATGGAGATGGGATAATTTAGGATATAAGAGCTAGCTAGAAAATACACTTAATCCATTGGTCAAACAGTATTGCAAATAATATAGTTTCTGTGTGATTATTTTGGGTCTGAGTGGTCAGGAGCCTCTGACTATACAACAGTGTGATTTGCACTCAAAGCAGAATAGAGTGGTATGACTTAAGAGTTCATCACACAACTCACAATGAGCTGTAATTTCATATGTACTTATTATTTATTATAGAATTTTCCCTTCAATATTTTCACATCTCAGTGGGAGGAAAGGAGGACAGAGAGCTAAACTGTCAATCCAGGGATGTTGGAAACTGGACTTTTAGGTGGGTAATTAAGGTTGGATGAGAAGAGTTAAAGTGGATATGCATAGCCTGAAGAAAAGCTATGCTAGGACACAACAAGAAGGAAGGCTTCTGCAAAATGATGAAAGAATTCTCTGGGATAGGTTATGAATCTTAACAGCTCAGCTTTTGATTTCCATTCTTCAGAAGAATGAGAAAGAACATTTCTATTATTTAACCCAAAAGGTGATGTGTTTTTATGGCAGCAATAGAGACTTACACAGTCATCCTCTGTATTAATGGAGAACCGAGGTGCTGTGGAATAGTTCAGCATATGGATCTGTGATACAGACAACTCAGCCAGTAGGAGGTGGTAAGGAACAAAGACCAAGAAAGAGGCAAAACCAGTCTGCTAAAGAACTACAAAGAACGTGTCCTATAAACAGCTTCTCTAGGGTTTGTAGTCAGAAACGAGGAAGTCACAGAAAAAGTGGCATGTCATAGGTCAAAATGAGAGCCTAGGCTAGACCGTGTGGAACTACACAGGACAGGGCAGGGAGTTCAGATCTCACAGCTTTTCCTTTGTGCTTTTAAAACAACCTTCCTCCATCAGAGGACGGATTACAAAAGTGTTACAATGGAAGAGCTGAGAATAGTTAAGGAGGGACTCAAAGAATCTAGATGTCAGATAATGAGCTCCAAGGATGTGATGGAGACAGAGAGTTGCAGTTAGATTAAAGATGTCTTTTGATGGAAGAGATCAGAGAAACTTCCAGTAGGTAAGATATTGGGGAATAAAGGAAAAAAGAATGTCAACACATTATAAAGGGTTTCATCTTCAGCAAATGTGTTGCCAGTAGGAATATGTCCAGCGATAAGAAATGATTTGATGGAAAAAAAGAAAGTTGAACATTAGTTTATCTAGTTAAAAATAATGGCATAAATTTGCCTTGCTAAGTTAGATGACCAAATCGTTTGCACTACTTGGAGCTGTGAAGATTTTCACAAACATCTAATTCCTGAACTATAGAGCTTGCTTTAGGTGACAATTTGATCAAAGCTATTCAGGTCCAAATTTAATTTTAATTTTATTCCTGTGTTCCTTTTTATACCCACAATATACATAGCTTTAAGGAGTTCTCCTAAAGCAAAATTTCCATATGTAATATGCTCCCATGGAAAAGTCAGTGTGGCTTAACATGGCTCAAAGTTCTAATCTTGAGAAAAATTAGATGTGCTTACATAAATGTAGTGCATATGTAGCTTATTTCTGTATATAAAAGTATGAAGTAATCTTTCTACAGAATGTAAAAGAGTTAATAATGTTCTATGCAAATTAGTCACTGGAGAACCATCAAACTTTGAGTGTTCTCATCTGTTAGTGGTGCAATAGAAGATTGCTCCCCTTTTAAAACTGTATGGTGATTGTGCATATACATTGATTTTACTAATGAGAGCATCTTCCAATTGTCACTTGAGCTCTTAACTGTCTGAAATGAAAGAGACTGGCTGTCAGTACACTACAGAATAAAATAGCTGTTTAAATAGCAGCAGACAGAGATCCGCTGAGGGCCTAACAGGGAAATGATAGGGCCTGATTCTACTTTACATAAATTCCCTGACAGTTCCAGAAGGATACAGAGGCAATGGAAGGCCTACTAGCAGCAGTAATATCAATGAAAGAATTGCCCTAAACTTCTGGTATGTGGTAGTTTAAAGTAGACATCTTCAAGTATTGGACATTTGAATACTAGGTCCCCTGTTGGTGGCTGTTTAGGGGAGGTTTAGTAGGTGTGGCTTTACTTGAGGAAGTATGTTGTTAGAAACAGATTTGGGGGTTTCAAAAGACACACACCCTTTTTTAAGATTTATTTATTTGTTTATTTATTGTGTATACAACATTCTGCATCCATGTATGCCCACACACTAGAAGAGGGCGCCAGATCTCATTACAGATGGTTGTGAGCCATCATGTGGTTTCTAGGAATTGAACTCACAACCTCTGGAAGAGCAGTCAGTGCTCTTAACCACTGAGCCATCTCTGCAGCCCATGTGCACCCTTTCAAGTTAGCTGTTTCTGTTACCTGTTTGTGGATGCAGATGTGAGCTCTTGCCTGCTGCCCAGTGCCATGCCTGTCTCCTGCATGATGTCATGTTCCCCACCACCATGATGGTGATGGAATCCCTCAGGATTCTTAAACCCTGAATAAACTCTCCTGCTATGAGTTGCCTTGGTGTTTTATCACAGCATTAGACAAGTAACTAAGATACCGTATTAGAAACACTATCAAGAAAAGCCTGAAGTAGTGCAGGCGGTGGTAGAGGCAGAAAGGAGGAAAACATGTTCTCCCTCTTTCTGCTCCTCATTTGGACCTTGGGAGCTCAGTCCAGTGCTCCAGTGTGGGCCTCTGTCTCTATCTCCATCCATCTCCAGATGAAGGTTCTATGGTGATATGCAAGATATTCATTAGTATGGCTATAGGATCGGGCCATTTCAGGCTCTTTCGCCTCAGCTGCCCAAGGACCTAGTTGGGGACATCTCTCTAGATGGGAACCCCTGGGAACCCCTCTAGAGTCAAGGCTCTTGCCAACCCTAAAATGGCTCCTATATATACTTCCCTGCTCCCATATCCATCTGTTGCGGGAGGTCCTTCCGCTCGTCCAGCCTATAGCCGCTGAGATACCAGCCCATTGGGGC
>NC_022031.1:19663125-19683824 GCF_000317375.1 Microtus ochrogaster | reverse complement strand
CTCACCTTCCTAGACCTGGATGGAGGGGGGAGGACCTTGGACTGCCCACAGGGCAGGGAACCCTGACTGCTCTTTGGACTGGAGAGGGAGGGGAGTGGGGGGGCGGAAAGGCAGGAGGGGAAGAGGCAGAAATTTTTAATAAAAAAAAACAGTATTAGTTCAGAGTATTTACTGAATCGTAAAGAGGATTCAGTAGTTACTGAACAAAAAAATAAAAAGGATGGAAATGTCTGTAGTAATGTTAGTATATGTGTAAAGAAATATTTTAAATATATTAGATGAAATAAAAAGAGATGCTAAAATATAAAAAAAGAAAGGAGGGAAACACCAAAACACATATTTTTCTTGCATAAAATTAAAAGTGCCAAGTGACCCATTGTCAAGTTTCTAACTGAAGTGGTAAGACATGGGAAAATATCACCAATTGAAGTAGAAAATAAAAATGAATAAGAACGTATGGAAATAGGAGTGAAGATCATTTTTCGAACAGGTTCTAATTTGAGGTATTTGTGGCTTCCCAAGGAAAGATTCAATTAGCATCTTACAAAAGAAGTCAGGACTAGAAGTGTGCACTGAGATCTGCTGGCTCTAGTTGGAAGATCCGTCTCTAAGGAGGTGAGGTTGTTGGGGAAGTCAGTTTCAAATAGAGGCTTGGAGTATCAAAGACAGAATCTGAGAAACCAACAGAGAGGTGGGAAAGAGGGCAAATATTCTGCTGTCTACTTTGATACAGACATTACGTGTATAGAGTATCCTGTATAATACAGAGGTTTAATTAAAGGGTTTTCCCCTTTGATTGGTGAAAGCACTTTACCATGTGAAATATGAAAAGTATGGTTTGACAGAAATTGTTGTCATTATCATGGAAATTTCACTTATTCTTGATTCTAATGTCAACCAAAATATGAAAATTTTATAACTTGGCACAAAGCAACACACATACACGTTAACAACCAAGACTGCAGCAAAGGCAAGCATTTATTACCTACTTTATAGTCACTTTAAAAATGTGACTCCATATAGGTTTCCCAAAGGGTAGTGAGAAGGATCTGAGGGGGATGGTACACTACCAGCCTTCAACAGGAGCAGGAACTCTGTCAAGGGTCTGCAAGTCTCAGGACAAGAAACAATGATGCAAAACTGTTTGCACATTAAAAATAGGAGAACACAGTGTTTCCAGAAATTGCCAAGTTTATTTAATAGTCACCCACTATCAAGGGCTACCCATCATATTGGCTATTGTAACTTGGAAAGTGATGTTATTTTATAATTTGTTCATGATATGATTTAATTACTTTTCCTTTCCCTTGTTCTCCTTAGGATGAATTAAACTTGTGGTTTTTGAAATCTAGATTCATTGAAAAAATTACAATAGTTCAAAATCGGTTTTCAATTTGATAAAATGTAGTAGGAAAATATTAATGTATGTATTTTATTCTAATGTAATAAATTTAATAATTGAAGTTCCCAGGAGGATATAGAATGTAAACATTCAAATATGATGATGGTATACAAGAACCAGAATATCAGACGTCTATGAAAGTGTTAGGTGGTAAGACATTTCCCTCTGATACTCACAGTATTCTCTATTAGTTATTAAAAATTAAGAATTAACAAAGAATATATTCTCTTGACTTTTATACTCAGAATTTTAATAAAACTTGTGACTAGGAGGGTCAGTTATGGGAAAAGAACACAAAACAAAAGACATCTAAAAATCAAAGGAAAAAATAAAACCTCTGTTTATGAATGAAGTTATCTTATATAAAGAGTTCTAGAAATTTCCAGAAAAGCTTATTGGAACTGATTTTATTTTTTTTTAGCATCTGTGAATAAGATAAGATGAGCACAATAAAGAATGTGCAATATTTGTTCTCTGAAAACTATAAAACATAGCTTCAAGATACTAGAGTAAGAAACAAGGATTAAAGCATCATATTTCATAGAATATCAGACTTAGTATTATTAAATATTATCAGCATTATTTGAAAAATTACTGTAACCACTGTCAAATTTTCCATAATTTTAAATCCAAAGTTCACATAAAAATAATGTAAAAGATCAAATGTGATCTTTTTCAAAATAAATTTTATTATTTTTGAAAGTAAAATATAATTACATGATTTCCCTCTTCATTTTTCTTACTCTAACCACTTTTCTATACTACCATGCTCTCTCAAATTCATGCCCTCCTTTTCTTCAATTATATATATATGCTTATCAACATATATTGATATTTCCATATATATTATATATTACCAAATATGTAAACATAACATGCTCAGTCCATATAATAATACATGTATGCATATGATTTAAGAACTGCAGGAACTTAAAATAAGGCAGGGTATGATTTTAATGTCATCCAGAAGTTTTACTATGCATGCAAGATAAGAAAAATGTATATTGGCACCTGCTTGTCCACCACTCTTATAACTACACTTTTCATAATATGTAAAGAGTGAAATTCAAATGTCTATCAACAGAAGAGTGAAAAAAGAAAACATGGTTACCCATAAAAAGGAAGGTCACAGATAGCTTGATCTCATTTGTAAGAGTTGATCAGAATAAGGATGTACAGAAAAACCGAGAACTGGTTAGTATATTGGGAGGTAAAACAATGACTATTAATTGTATGGAAGACTTCCCTAGAGCAGAGGTTTTCAACCTTCCGAAGGCCGTGACCTCTTAATACAGTTCCTCATCTTCTGGTGACCCCAAGCATAAAAGTATTTCATTGCTACTTCATAACTGTAACTTTGCTTTTGTTATGAATCATAATGCAAATATCAGATTTGTAGGATATCTAATATGGGAACCCTGTGAAAAAGTCGTTGACAGGGTCACAATCTGCAAGTTGACAACCACTGCCCTAAAGCATGAGGGTGGTGATGTTTACACAAAACTATGAGGCTATAAAAGCCAATGAATTACATAGTTGTAAAGAGTTGGATGGTGAAATTTATATCATAGGAATTATACTTCAAAGTAACAACATCAAAAAACTATTAACAAAATACAAAATTAATAGTTTGATGTAAATTGACGGCAGAGTATAGAAGTCTTAAGGTAATTCTATCTTGTCTGGCATCTCAGTCACCTATGGAACTGTATTTTTTAAGTTTCAGCACGTTGGAATGCAGTTGATAAGGAGAATGTGCTTTGCTTTTGTTTTATTTCAAGGGAAATCCATGCTTTGAGCAAAGGTAAAGAATTCTGCAATTAGTTAATGCTAATGTTATAGACCGACCTGAGAACAGTGGCTCTGAAATCTTGTTCATGTTGGCTCCATGGTGGAACACAAACAAAAGGATAGAGTCTTGTCCATCAGTGTGCAGTCCACAGAAAACTGGACATCAAAAAGCTGGGCGACTCTCGAACTCCAGCACACACCTACTGACCTAAATCTGCAATTTGTTAAGGCCTCCTCTGCAAGTTACATAAAACTGTTAGAAACTCTGCTCTGTGTTGATGATCCGTGTTAATGTAGAAAAGATGGATTGTGAATTCAAGACTATATGTTAAGGTCAGTGCTTTCCCCCTTTACCTAAGGTGCCGCCTTCAGTGGACAATGGACATTTATAACTCTCTATTAACCCATCTACAGGTAGAATGTGGTACAGATAGAACAAGAAGTGAATATCAATTAACCAGCGATGGCCTCTGCATGCAAGAGGCCCATCATCATACTGACAAAGTTTAGGGGAATCTTTGCCTCAGTGGAAAGCTTGTTTACTTTCCTAAATGTGGGTACTTTGGTGCATTATCAATCTGTTTCTAGTTCCTCCAACCATACATATCTGATCCATCTGTCTTCATTGCTTCTATAATCTCTTCTCTAAAAATACCTATTAAAATAACATAAGTTTATTCAGCATGTATTTTTCATTACAAATTATACAACCAAATTACATCCTGCTTTGAATGTTGTAGAGTTACTGATGATCCCTTCATCTTGGGAAAAATCCTGCTACCACAGGTGCTAAACTATGTAGGCATTGTTTTCATTATTACATGCATAACTCTTTCTGCTTTGTTGTATTGATTTTCATATTTTAAATGAAGGCTTCTACTTGAGTTCTCAAATACTGTATATTCAAGCACTTTCACTGAAGTCAAGATTTTTAAAACCAAATTTAAGTGATTAATAACAGCATTGCCCATCAGTTAGTAGGTACTAGTGTGTAGAATTACAACACTTATGAACTTTGCAACTTTCTAATAGTCCAAGATTCTACTAAGATGCATCCTTCCACCTCATTTTGCTTTCCCTTATGTTGTATAAAACTATATATTCACCTTTTTACTCTAATTTTTGAGTTTTCTTTATATCCTTTCTAGTTGTTTCTTTCGTTCCATCAGGGGCTGCTGTTTCACTAAAATCTCTGATAATTATAAAAGCTTACATTTAACTAAGACCTACTTCCCCCAGTTTTTCTATCTTTTCCTCATCTTTTGTAGGTAAATGCAAGCTATTATTCTACACAATACTTTGTAGCTAACAAAAATGTTATTATGCACTGTATATACCATTTAAGACTCAAAAAACTGTGTGAAATGTTGTTTATTCCCATCACTACTCAAGAGCCAGGATGTGGTTTATAGTATCAGAAAAAGGACTAAGTACATACCACCAGACATAGAAAGAAAAACGCTATTGTCATCCCAAGCTTTGTGGTCTTTGCACAGTAGAACCAATCAAGAGAAAAAAGAAGTTAGGAATTATTTTATCTTGTTAAAATTTTAACCTCAGAGAAAAGTATTTAAGTAGAAAGTTGAAGGAAAAAAAAACAATAACAAAAAACTGCACTGAGATCTCAAGATAAAACCTTTGTTCAAAATCTGGAAAATCAAAACATCAGACAAACAGCAAACAAAATGAAAAGAATGCTAACACACACACACACACACACACACACACACACACACACACACACACATCGTCTGAGGTAACTGAGGATTTATCCCAAGATGAAGGCATTGCAAATCAATAAAAATTTCCTGACATTCAACAAAGCAGTACAATTTCACAAAAGGATGACTTTTTATGAACCTTGCAAAATGATGCGAAAGGATCTAAAAGTCAGAAGCTAGATAAAAGCACCAGAAAATAGGAAGGAGTTCAAACATTGTGAACTGATAGCTCAATTTATACCCTTCAAAACAACTCCTAACAACTTCGAAGTGCCCGTGCTGCAGACTTTAAATATTCAGTAGATTCTCCTGGCTTCAGTCAGACTTGGAATATGGCTAACAGTTAGAGAAAGGAAAGGGAATATGCAGATGGAGTGAAAGGGAAAGAGAGAGGAGATATAAGAACTGGAAGGTCAAACACCACCAAAGCAACTTTTCCTGAAAATGAATGGGTGAAAATAAATCATAAAAGGAAGAATGTATTAAAGAAAAGATCATTAGAACACTGAAAGATTCTTAAAGTCATTCTCAAACTAGAAATAACTCTTGGCAAGAACAAATCTAAAGAACTCCACTTTCACTCACTCATGTCCTGCTGAGACCACTTAAGAAGCACAGGGCAATAAATGTCCTCAGCAGTTAAGATGGCCCTTAACCTAGGAGAGTCAATCACTGCTGCTTTGGACGCCCACCCCCCCCCACAATCAAGGTAATTTCAGGTTGTGTGTCTTTATAGTAGCCGTTATGAAACAGCGCAGGCATGTTGAGATATTGGCACTCTGTTCACAACACACACAGTTGTCTGAGTGAGGACACTTATGTTCAATTGGAGCACACCTTGGTGAGAAGGAAAAAATGCTGATAACTAAGAGTCCATGACCAAAGGAACGTGACTAAAGGGACATTTCGAATTATTGGTGCAGTTTATCTTTCTGCTATTCATCCAGTTTTCTTCGCTTATGAACGAGACCCAGCACAGTGATCCCAACAACTTGTTTCAGTTATGCAAACACAAAAACAAAATGAAAAAAACCTCAAAAACCTCATAAGCCTTATGAACAGTATTTGCTGGGTTATAATGGAAACCCAGATTAAGGTCCCTTCGTGCAGAGTGAAAAACAAAAACTTTCATATAGCTCCAACTAGTTGCAGAAATCTCCATAACCGTCCTAGGAGTCTTGGAACCAGTTCATAAGCCTTTTTGAGAGCCTCAGGCATAAAACCTTATCCAAGTTTGGATTTGGCTTTTCATTTCCGGTTGAGTCTGCTTTAAACCACTCCATGCCACCTCCTCGAGTCCTGAGATACTTCCTTCTCTTGAGAGCCCCTGTTTTTCTGTCGTCCACCACTTGGCAGCCAAGCTTCTCATTGCTATCCACTTTTCAGGAAAACAGTATTCTTGCTGCCTCTTCCTCATTTTAGTCAGCTTTAGACTTCTATTTTCTTCACTTATGCCTTCCCAATTCCATGACCTCAGGTCAAGTTCCTTGAGGTTCTCCTCAGGAAAAAAAAAATTGATTTATTCTAGGCCACCAACATAAACTTCACAATGAAAGAGCCAGAGAAAGATACTTCCTTGATTAAAGACACTATGTATTTTCCCCTTTCCAAATAAAAATTTAATCTGCTTCTAAAACTAAATGAGCATTCTAAATTTTATGGAAGGGTTTTCAATTGCCTCCTAGGCCTCTCCTACTCTATTTCCTTTTATCCTGATTTCTGAACAAAATAGAAAAGAAGTCCCCTTGAAGTTGCCATTTCTCAGTTTCTTTTTGTACCTTAGATTTACCTTCACCCTCTCCAACTTGTCTAATTACACCTCTCTAGAGGCAAAACCTTGACAAATCTAGGGCCTTGGTGTTTAGGAGCAGAAGCATGGACGAGAGAGCTACAGTTGGTGTAATGTATAAAGCACTTTCCTACGAAGGAGAGCTATAAAAGCTAAAAGGGGATGTTGTTAATGGGTACACACAACAGATTCAGAAAAATTTCTTCAAGAAACAAAAGAGATAGAACAAACAGAAGAGTGAAAAGGTGAAATAAAGAGTACCAGACAAAACCTGGAGAAATCTCTCAAGAGAAAGTGTGGGCTCTAGTGATCTTAAGTAAACAGATGAGGAAGAACAGTGCTCACTGCTTTTGCTACAGTTGAATATTTATGTCCTTTAAATATTCTTATGCTAAAGTCTAAACTATGGTGATGGAATCATGAGTTAGAACACTCTAATTTTTTCACATGTTCTTTTTTATTATTATTAAAGATTTCTGCCTCCTCCCCTCCACCACCTCCCATATCCCTCCCCTTCTCCAGGTCAAATCCCCCTCCCTTGTCAGCCCAAAGAGCAATCAGGGTTCCCTGCCTTGCGGAAAGTCCAAGGACCACCCACCTCCATCCAGGTCTAGTCCAACTAGGTTCTAACAAAGCCAGTACGTACAGTAGGATCAAAAACCCATTGCCATTGTTCTTGAGTTCTCAGTAGTCCTCATTGTCCGCTATGTTCAGCGAGTCCGGTTTTATCCCATGCTTTTTCAGACCCAGGCCAGCTGGCATTGGTGAGTTCCCGATAGAACATCCCCATTGTCTCAGTGTGTGGGTTCACCCCTCACGGTCCTGAGTTCCTTGCTCATGCTCTCTCCCCATCTGCTCCTGATTTGGACCTTGAGATTTCAGTCCGGTGCTCCAATGTGGGTCTCTGTCTCTATCTCCTTTCATTGCCTGATGATGGTTATTATTCAGGAGGATGCCTATATGTTTTTCTTTGGGTTCACCTTCTTATTTAGCTTCTCAAGGATCACGGATTATAGGCTCAGTGTCCTTTATTTATGGCTAGAAATCAAACATAGGAGTTGTTGGGTGAAAGACAGCTCTAATAGTTACTGTTCATTGTCCACCAAACTAGATTAAGTAATGCCTAGGTAAATATTAATAAACACTTCTGGCTTTCTCTGTCAGAGTCATTTACAGAGTTTTCTGGTCTAATGAATGGATCACTCACTTGATGGACCAATAATATGATGACATTATTGAGGTCAGTGAACTATAGGCGGGAAGTAGTTGACGGACGAAGTCAAAGGATGTGTGTCTTTGGCAAGTATATCCCATCTTGTCTGGTTCCTGTATCTCTTTTCCTCTGCTTCCTGTCTTTGCTGCATAAAGAAATTTCTCCATCACATACTTCTGCACAACTTTCTAGTGGGCCTGTAAAGGTTATGATTATAAGTCAATGTAAAATTGTCCAAGGAATGAAGTAACAAAAGAATAGAAAGTGTAGGCCAAAAAGATGCCTAAATTTTTCCTATTAGATGCTCTAGACTGAATGGTTTATGAAGAACAGAAACTTATTTCACATTGTTCTTGAGACTAAGTGCCATCTAAACTATGGCATCAGAATAATTCAGCATCTTCCTCATGAACAGCTTCTTCTTAAGACTATGCCCTTACATGGTAGAAGAAGCAGGTACTTCTCTTGGCTTTATTTGATAATGATACTAATACTTGTGCTCTACCCCCATTATCTAATCATTATCCAAAGTACCACCTCTTTGACACAATGTAAACACAATCCAAATCAAAACAAAAAAACAAAATCATACACACAAAAATACTGCTTTTGAATTCCTACAGCATGGGCTTTTCATCTTCTCTCTACCAATTCCTCTGTAAGCAAATGATAGCCACTTACCTAATTTCTATCTTTGACTCTACACATAACAGAAGTGACTTCTCTTTTTATGTGTGTATGCCCAAGTTTGTTGGGGTTAGAGAGAGAGAGAAAAAGGTGTATTTTTCTCCCACTCTTCTTCCTCAGTATCTTCATTCTCAAATTAGCAGAGCTATTCTATATCGAGGAGCACTAAGAAATGGATTCCAGGAAAATAGCATGCAATCTGATTTGCTTAGTCATTCTCAATTTCCAGTAAGAGTGAAATTTCCATATCAGTGCCAGCTTAATTTCTCAATGACATATGACTTAAATATGGCATTCCTATCTAGTTCTTAAGGGTCACCAAAAGCATTGGCAAAGGCCTATAGTGTTTCGAGATCTATGGAAATTTATTGACCAACAACTCAAAAAGAGATGACCCATTTCTGGCACTGTACTCTTTGATAGTCTCTGGTGCCTGGAAGAGGTACCTCTCCCTTATAAGGTAACTACATTTAAACTATTTTTAAATGTATGTATATTTTAGGAAGCTTCTATAATTGTAGATTTCTGTGTTTTTTTAAAGATATTTATTGTTCTTTATCTTGCCTTTCTCTTCTTCCTTTACCCTTACCTCATCCTTTACCCTATTTAATCCTTCTTGATCATTGATTCCCCTTCTCAAAGGATCAGGATATTCAACCAGCCTGTATAAATACATGAGAATTTCTAGTTACTTTGGGGATTTCGAAAGAATATTTTACAGAATCCAATGACAATACTAATGTAATTTTTCAAAGATATTTAAAATGTGCATACATTATTTTCATCCCTGTATGTAGTCAGCACCCAAACCCATATGCTGGTATTTCATAATCATTTGACTCTTACTTGATAAAGCTCCCTTTATTATTCCTTAACCTCATGAGCGATGCAATGGTCTCTTTCTTCTGCAGAGCAGCCAAAGAACATCCAATTTTCTTCTCTCAGTTAGACTCTGGTTTTAAACTCATCAGTTCCTGTCTTGTTTTTTTTTTTTTTTCTCTTACTATCTTTCTGGATCCTGCATCAAGAAGCAGTCACTCTGTCCTGTCCAGTAAAGATATTGGCATTGGTGGGTTCTGCCTACTTAAGGCCTGAGTCATCAGTCGGTTTCTGCAGTTCTGACTCAGCAGGATCTTAGTGCTGAGAATCGTTTTTAGAGATGGATGGGGTGGCAGTGCCAGAAACAGATTGAGTCAATTCAGGAGGCAAGATAACAGTTCTAGCTGTGTTGTGGCTCAAAAAACGTTGCTGTTGGCTCAAATTGCAATAAAACAAAGTGCCCTAATTATAATAATATTTTTGGAATCTTAATTTGTAAGTTTAACTTTCCTAAAATATGTATTGCTTTTAACACTATTTTCCATTTGTGAAATAAGTTTACCAAATTTTGAAGCACTGAAATTGCCATATAGTCATAACATAATTTTTATAATTTGAAAAAATCATTGTTTACCATGAAGTCCTCTTTCCTTATAATGCATCTGATGAGCTTCCCAGAACTGTGCTTTGATAAATGTTAACCTGGTTTGTCCATCATATTTTAAAGAATGCAAAAAGAAGTCAGAGCTAAGAGGATCAACAACACAAGTGAATTATTCAAGCTGAATTTTCTAAGAGCTGAATGGACTTTGTAAGCATGGTACTGCAGAGCTTGAATCAATACATTCAAGGGGATCAGAATTCTAGATTTCTTTACTCGGGAAAATTATATTTTCTTTATTATTTAAAGCAATTTAAATGTATTTTGCTCATATTCTCTTTATTCCCCACATCCTTCCAGTTCTTCTCCCCAGCTCTACCCACCCAACTTTAAGTCCTTTTTTAAAAACAAACAAAACCACAATAGAACAGAATCAAGAAAACAAAATAAAACCACAAACAAAAAAGCAAACAAAAGCACCAACTATAACCAAATAAAAGTACACACAGAAAACAAAACAAATGAATAGAACAAATCAAAACACCACTATGGAGTTCATTATATGTTAGTCAACTACTCCTGAACGTGAAGACTGTCCTGGAATGGGTGGTATACCCAGAGTCACTCTAGAGGAGGAAAAAACTTCCCTCTCCCAGAAGGTATAAGTGACAGTTTAGTTGTTAACCTTTACCTTAGTAGATAGGCTTTCTTTGGCTGATTCATTCATTCATTTATTTTCAAAAAATATAACAAAATAAAAATGTAACAAGATAAAGAAAAAACTATTACATCTAAGTTGAACAAGACAAACAGAAGGAAAAGAACAAAAAGAACAGGCAAGAATCAAAGATCCACTCATTTGCACACTCAACAGTCCAATAAAAACACTCAACTGGTAGTCATAGTATAAGCATAGAAAATCTACTGTAGACCTGTGCAAGTTCTGTGTATGCTTCTTCAGTCTCTGAGGTCACGTGAGCTTTGGTCATGTGGATTAGGGGACCTTGTTTTCTTGGTGTTCTCTATCTCCTTTGACTCTTGAATTCTTTCAATCCCCTCTTCCTCAGAATATCCTAAGATCTGAGGGGAGGGACTTGAGAGAAAATATGATTGAGAAATTCCATTTAGAGCTAAATGTTTCAGTTCTCTCTTTCTCTCTCTCTCTCTCTCTCTCTCTCTCTCTCTCTCTGTCTGTCTGTCTTTCTCTCACTCTGAGATGTCTGCCTGTGGGTCTCTATATTTTTTTTGTTCTGCAGGGGGAGTTTCTCTAAACATAGCTGAACCAGACATTGATCTCTGAGTACAGCATATCATTAGGAAACATTTGATCACTTCACTACATTTTTTTTTGTATTTCCATTGTTGTTAATATTTATAGCACTGGAGATGAGACCCAGGGCCTTATACATGCTAAGAAAGCAGTTTATCATTTAGCCACATCTCCAGTTCTCTGAAGTTTTGTTTACCTGGTCACATAAACAGGGTTTTGTGTTTTTTCCCTTCTTATAAAGCTGTTCTGTGACATAAAGAAAATTGACCTCACTACATTAAAGAATATACGTTTCTATGTTTGTTTTCACAGAGAATTTCAAACACATATGTTCTGGTTGTGAACCTTGAAACATTTTGTGCAAAATTGCATATTTAATTATATCAAGCAAAATGTGGGTATTGGTACAATAGTCTTTTACAATATTAACAGCTAGAGGCATTTAAACAATCTACCATCCATTTAAATGCATATTCTTTGTTTTATGTATGTGACTCTCCCTTTGTCATAATGAATTTTGCTGTGTAAATATGTCCTATGAATTTTAAAGCGAGGCAAAACCAAATTAATAATTGTGAGGCACTATTGACCATGTAATATGTTTATTACATATGTAACTAGAAAAAGAATGTTACATACAATTCTGGGACCTTACCCTAAAAGGATCTAAAGGCAGAGATTCAACAAGCAAAGACCATGATAAATACTATTGGCTGAAAACCCTTTTGAAAATTACACAAGCAGATGAATGTTCTCATTTTATACAAGAATGTGGTATATATGAGCATTATTCTGTAAATGGGTTCTTTGGCTTAAAGCTTATCCATACTTTTAAAGCCCATCAACACTGTCAATTAGCTATGAAATACAATATCTAAACATAAATAATGAATTAAAATTGAAATTCATTTTTATTTATATCAAGGAGTTTTTATAGCTGTACAATCTTAGGTTCAATTCAGAGAAGACTGACAGAAGCTATAAAGTTCCTCTTCATTGTCACATCAGTCCAGCGGGACTGAAACATTGTTGTTACATGGTCATTGAGTAAACAAAAAAGAGAGCTGAAATAGCCAGTTCAAAATCACACAGCAATCAGAACCAGGACAGAAAGCCAGTAGGCCTCTGACTTAAATTCACTAATTCTGTTTAAAATAGTAAAGCGAATTACTCCATTTGACAAAGACAGGCTCTGAGTCTTGTTGCTCTAAACTCTAATATGGTGCTCAGGTCCTGGAGAAGAGCTGATGATCCATACAGTCATGAAACTCTTCCCTGACCACTGAGCCTTTCCTTGACATTTAAGAATTTGTTTCAACGTGATTACAAGCGCTACTGCTTCTATTTCTAAATCAGCATCTCTAACTGATAAGTTACTGCCTACAATTGTTGTTTTGTTTAATACCTTTTGCAGAAAAGGATTATTACATAAAAGATCATTAGAGTTTTCATTAAACTTGAAAGCTTCTATTCAAATTTTCCATATCTTTTACCCAGTTCAACCCAGAATAAAATAGTTGTGCAAATCTTTCTTTTAAGATTATTTATTTATAATTATATTATAATTATATTATATATAATATTCCATATATATAATTTACTACTTTTAACCATATTCTCCACTTGCCAAATTCTTATCAATCCTTATGTGCCATTATCAAGCCCCTTGAATTCGATTTTCTTAAATTCTTTCAGTTAGCATTGATCTTGCTCTGTGGAATTCCTCTGCATTTACTTGGACTATCTGTTATGATGAGGTTATTATCCTTTATTAAATCCTTAGATTATAAAACTTTGTGAGAGAGAGACTATGTGCTATTGCCCTCCTCCCACAATGCATATTATGTGACTAACAGTAGACACTAAGTGAAAATTGTTTGAAATGCATATAAATTGTGCATAATCTGTATATGAATGAAATATGATGTATTGTATATAATATTTTATATTCATAAGTGAGTCATCATATCCTGGTAAGTACCATATATATAACTTCTTTGGGTCTAGCATGAGCTTACGTGAAAAGGAGAACTAGATAATAACTGGATTACTTTGTGAACAGGGTTTTTATTACTATATTGTTTCTTTTTCAAAATTAGAAACCACTATGTCACTTTCCCCTTCTCTCCCCTCCATTCAACACCTCTCATGTAAAGCAACGCTTTCTTTCAAATTCATGGCATCCTTAGACATAATTTTTGTTACATATATAATATGTAATATATACATAATATGTATATATGTCATATATGTGCATATTATTAAATATACATATGCATTTATATCCCTAAATATATAAATATAACATTCCTGTCTGTATAATGTTATTTATATATTTATTCTGAAATTATGAATTTTTGAAAATAAAAAGCACCTTAACAAAATAACACACAGATTTTGTAATTCAGAAACATACAAAATTTGACCTATTAATAATAACTATTTTTATCAAGTTCCATTCTACCAAAGGAAGCCCCCGTACCAGGTACCAGAAATGCATCCCTCATTTTCTTCTAATTATCCAATTGAAAAAGTAAAATGGTCCCTGATAAACTACCCACAACTCCCTTTCCAGCATAAATAGCCCTGTCATCATGTTCAGCTAAAGATAAAAACATATGAACTCTTTTTAAATACATACCCAAAGAAATCAGTACCCCTAACCATTTGTATTTCTGCCACCACCAGTTGCGGTGTTCTTCATTATTTCTCTTTTACTCTGCAAAAGTCAGCTTTATATCAGTAATGAAATTCCTGACAGTCTAGCAAGATATGTCCACTGGTGTAAGAGTGGCATCAATGTTATTGGACTAACCAAACACTTCCTGGTTGGATTTAAAGCCTACTTCACAGTACAAAATCAATTCCTAGAACTATCATGGGGACAAGGACCTGTGGCCAGGCAGATCACAGGCCCGAGGGAAGAACTAGCTGGCATTATTCTGCTAAATGGATACAATATTAAACTGGCTCCTAATGACTTATTTTTTTATCTATAGATTAGTCCATCTTCCCACTATCATCAAAGAAGATTTCATTTGCAGCAGACAATGATTAACATTGACACCCACAACTGTGAAAGTCCTAAGATTAAGAGATAATGGTAATCTCAGCTCTGTGGAGTTGCCTTTGACACAGTGTATAAAGTTTTCAAAAACTAATATTTAAAATGAGGGGAAAGATCTCTGAAATTCTTGGCACAGACTATTTATGAAGAAGAAGTTTTGACAGCTCAGTATCCATATGATGTAAAACACAGCCACATCATATACTTTCCTGGACAAGAATGGAGGGAACATACGTTGGAGTGAGTCCAACTCTAACCAGGCATAAAAGGATTGAGCTTCTTTTTTTTATAGTCCTCTCATGAATGCTTACAGGAGTGTCAGGCAAACTATTTTCCAAATATTTGACACAATTACCTTCCATAGGAATCCACTATGTTGGGAACCAAGTGCAATCACAACGAGACCTTCAGGAATCTCAAAACACACTCATATCAAATCAACAGCAATCCAATATTAATAGTTACTATAACCAAATATTTCATTTTTTTCTTCTATATCTCACATTAATTCCATTAGCAAATCTCATAACTGGAACACTTAAAATCTGTCTGGTTAATATACTGGTACCATCTATATCTACACCACTATCATTTTTCACCTAGATTATTCAAATAGCTTATGAACTAATCTTTCTACTTCTATATGCCCTAAAGCCTACCCGCAATACTTTGGCGGACTAGTACCGCTACAATGAAATTTAAGTAATGTCACTCTTCGTTACTGCCTCATTAAATAAAAAAGGCAAAGTCTCGGCAGATAGTTCACTAAGTAAAGTAAGTCCCTTGCAAGGTTAAGGGCATGGGTTTGCATCTGCAGAACCCATGAAAAGTTGGATGCTCTGGTATACACTGTGTTCGTTGCTGAGATGAATGATAGAGTGAAGAGAATCCCCCGAATATCCTGTTGAATGCAGTAGAAAAAAACAACATGCCCCCACATACACGTACCCACAGGAGTGCACATGCATGTGCGCATGCACGCACAGACCACTCACACACAGAGACAAAACTAGTGGTGTTTTCTGTGGCACTTGCACTTTGGCAGCACTGACTTTCTGATCCTATCACCTGTCATCTTCCTGTCTGTTTTTGCTAGCTTGGAATCCTGAGTTTTCTGTCTATTAAGCCGTCTTACTCCACAGCCTTGCATGCCATCTCTGTCTCCAATGCTTGTCTCTGACACGTTAGCCTGTCATCTTCCTTAAATTTCCTTTAAAAACAAAAATCCCGGTGTGTCCTGAAATTTATCATGTACCCAAGGAAGAGCTTCATTTTCTGGTCCTTTTAGTTTCATTTCCCAAATGCTGGAATGTCAGACACTCATGACTCCTCTGATGTGGTGCTGAGATCGAAAACCAGAATTCTGTGTACTTTAGGTAAACACTCTACCACTGAGCCATGTCCCTGAACTTCCCTCAACTGTTAAATTCTCTATTTAAACACCATGATGCTAGTGAAGTCTTTCATTATGGTTTCATTAAAATTTGTCCCCCAGCTGGGCGATGGTGGCACACGCCTTTAATCCCAGCACTCGGGAGGCAGAGGCAGGCAGATCTCTGTGAGTTCGAGGCCAGCCTGGTCTACGAGAGCTAGTTCCAGGACAGGAACCAAAAAGCTATGGAGAAACCCTGTCTGGAAAAATCAAATAAAAAATTGTCCCCCAAATCATATGGAATATGATTTTCAGTGTATAGGAGTTGGTTGGGTCATTAAAAATTATTAGTGCCTTCCTTTTGAAAATGCATTCATGCTGTAGGGTGATAGTTACAAAACAAGTCTGTAATTCTCATTTCACTTCTTGTACATATATCTGCTTAACTTCCAGTTATCTGCCAAATTATGATGCGACATTATGCCCTTACCAGATGTAATCCATTGTTCTTGAATTTCCAAGCAACTGTATTAGGAAATGATGTATTTGAAAGTCATTAGGTCTGGAGACCTCCACATTTGTAAATGGGACATTGCCTTTCAAAGGGCTTGAGGAGGTGAATTTGGCTATTCCATCTCTGTAACTTTATGAAGGGCATTGCAAGTGCTCCTCACTGACAAAGGGTACCTTGACTTTGGCTTCCCAACTGGCAGAATGAGGAGAAATAAGTTACTGTTGTTCCTCAGCTATCTAGTCACACATATTTTGTTATAACAATGCAAATTGATTAAGATACTCATAAACTGTGAGCAATTACTAGAATCTGACATGTGACTATATCACCTTGTTCATTCTAGGTAAAAGCAATCAAGTAGAAGAATTAATTATAAAGCTTTTTCTAGGAAAATAATTGTTTACTATCAGAACATGGCATACAGTTCTTGAAAAAAAATTTCTTATTCCTTCCTCCATTTTGACTACTATGCAGAGTAAAGAAATAAACAACACAATTTCACCAAATAAAGACTTAATTTTACTTAGTGGAATTATAGGACACACAGCTTGTGTGGTGATCTTGGTTAAATAAAATCTGGAAACAGCTTCAAGTGATATATTTGAAAAGACAATAATAGGAATTGATTTTTCTGGGAACTCATTAACTCGAATGTAAAGGGAAGGAGTAAAATTTCAGCTCAATGGAACAAAAAATTTATATCTCCTTTAAATGTGTGTGTGTGTGTGTGTGTGTGTGTGTGTGTGTGTGTGTGTGAATATACGAACTAATATCACAACTGAAAGAAAACTGACCCAAGATCTAAGATAGTTTTGTCTCTGTGAATCTTTGGCTTCTCAGAGTTTTATACAGAGGCAGAAATGTAACTATCATGTAAATGGACAAAGCCTCATCTAAGACCATAGACTATTTCATAAAGTCTTCTGTGTCCTACAAAGAAGTAGTTTTCAACATACTATCTTTATTGATTATTGATTATTTGGGAATTTCACATTATGCATTTAAATTACACTCAATGGCCAGTCCTCCCAAGCCCACTCCACCACTGACATTTGTAATATGGCCTCTTGCCAAATAAAAAAAAGGAAAAAAAAAGTTCTATTTGCATTGTCCGTATACTCATTGAATCATGTTCGAACACCCAGTGACCAGCTCCTTAAATGAAAATGAATCTTCCTCCTGCCCCCCACCCCTGCCAGAAACTATCAGTTTGGGAGAACTATTCTTCAGCATCTTTATCACAATTTTAAAATGTTCTTTTCAATAGATTTCTGTCTTAGATTTTACATTGGGTGGCCAGTGGGAGTAGAGATCATCACAGGAGTCTTCTATATCCCTCTTTCTCAACTGTGAGCCTGCAATCATCAGTGCCATTGTAAAAGTAGCTTACTTGCCCTCTGCAGTCGGTGGGAGCATAGATCATGGACTTCCACATGTTTCATCTGACAGCTTGAACCACAGGCATCCACATGGTCTCTGACCTCAGTATATGCCATGGACCTTAGCATGGTCTTGAATGGTAGTACAGAACCCAGACACCAACCTCACCCTCTACTACAGCATGGGCCATTAATATCATCATAACCTTCAGTGGTAGCACAGGCCAAAAACATCAATATAGCCTCTGGGGCAACATGGGCTATAAACACCAATAAGATCCAAGACAGCACCCTAGCCCATGGACATTAACATGGATTTAAGTAGTGATACATGACATCTATATGGCCTTTGGTGATAATTCTTCCCAAGAACATCAACATGGCCTCAGGAGTCTACCCAGGCCATTCACATGTACATGGCTCCTAGCAGCAACATGTCCCACAGACACCAACATGGATTTGGTGGTAATATAGGTCATAAACATCAACATGTCCCCACCCCGCACCTCCACCGCAGTAAAACCATGGACCCAGACATGGCCCTCAGAAAAAATGGGCATTATTTTTACATTTCTGTTTCCCCAAGAAGTGCTTGCTTGGGAGCAACTGAAAACCAATTTATTTATTATGCACGAGTGTCACATTTAACATTAGGAGACACAAACCATTTGAACTTCAATACCTTCTCTCTGACTTTCACCTGTATTTCTTCATTACAGCATTTCTAACATTTTATTGTGAAGTGATGTGTTCTTGTTTTCCCAGCATAAACTAATAATCATTTCTACGTACTTCTGTCACCAAGTATTTAGCTAAGGTTAAACAGATTACAGGAAAATCCTTGAAAGTGGTCAATCCATGATCTCATCCCCATCTGCAAACACACAAGCCACAGGCACCACAGGACCAATATAGTCTATAAATAGACGTTCCCTGATGTGAATCAGAAAAGCAAGCATCGCCGAGTAAGAAAAATGAATGAATTCCTTGAGGTGCAGATTCAGCAGCAGGACTACAAAGGCCTCTGTTCTTGCGGGAAGCATCACCCACTGACAAGAAGCTCCTCATTTTCTGGCATTCCAAATTATTCGGTCTCTGGCAGAAAATAACAGGTGTTACAAACCTAGTGAATCCTCCACTGTCTGCCAAGCACCCATAGACAGCTCATTTCTGTTGACTTTATAGCCTTCATGGTTCTAGAATATGGGATTAGAAAGGGTCAGTGAGGTGTCATTTTCATCAGTGTAAAGTAGATATTTCAATTAATCTAATGGTGCTTGGTCAACTGTTTCATCTGGATTCAAATACCTAGCTCTATACACACATGTATATATCAGATCTTAACCTGTCAATGAGGTGAGTCACCTAGGCCACTTTCAAAAACTTCATTCACTTTTCTGGTTTCTATCAAGCAATTCTAATTTCTGATTTCCCAATTTGATCCTCAACATTCTTTGTCAGTCACATTATTTTCTCTCTTCCCTTTCATGTGCAGGGCAGAGGGACAGGATGCTATTTACACTTAGGCTAATTGCTGCTTCCTATAGCTATTAGGGCCTAATTCCTGAGACGCTGTGTAAGTTACCTCTATTGTGTTACTAGAGTTGGTGAACTTCTTTATAAGTTCCAGGTATCCTGAGAGCTTGTGGGTGCCTCACTGGAATATTAAGATGGACCATAACTGAACATTTCATACAAACCAATAAAGCACTATGAATCTGCTTTTTTTTTCTTGCTGATTGCAAGGATCTAATTTGTAAGAGCATTCTTAGTTAACATTTTTTTATTTCAAATAATGATGATGTGATTTATACCACCATATTCTTGAATCAGATTACGTCAAAAAATTAAAACAACCCTTCTCATGTGTCACAATGACTAAGGAATTTAACTTTCCAAAATATTAATTTTATCATGGTTAGCTTCTTCTGAATAGGGGTTTCTAGCAAGTTAAAGGAAGTGATTTATACAAGTATCCAGACACAATACTCAATAAATGCTTATTATATTGTTGATAATATTAATTTTTTATTTTCTTGTTTCAACTGAATATTCTGAGTCAGAGTCTTTATATAGCCTGGATGAGACTAAATTTTCAATTCTCTTTATAAGCCTCCAAAGTATTAGAATTATGTGTGTGTAAAACTACCCTGGCTTCTTTAAAAAGTAAACTTTTACATTTAATCACACCCATTGCTTACAAGAAAATCTCTATTTTTGTCATTAAATAATAATAATGTAAATGAAATACATTTGAAAACATGGACTTGATTAATTACTTGAAATAAAATGATCAATCTTATAAAGGAAAAGGCTATTCATGTGGATCCTCACTTTGTTGTGGGATATCCTTCTGTATATGTGTTGCTTTTATTGGTTAATGAATAAATCTGTTTTGACTAACAGCTTAATAGAGTGAAGTCAAGTGTAAAATTCAAACAGAGATAGAGAGAGAGAGAGAGTAGGTGAAGTAAAGGAGATGCCATGTAGTTACAAAGAAGAAAAATGCCAGAACATTACTAGTAAGCCACAGCCTCATGGTGAAATATAGCTTAGTAGAAATGGACTAATTTAAGATGTAAGAGCTAACTAAGAATATGCCTAAGCCATTGGTCAAACATTGTAATAATTAATATAGTTTTTGTGTGATTTGGATCTGGGCAGATGGGAAACAAAAGTACAGTCTCTGTTTAAAATTTGGCAAGAATTTCCTTATAAAACCTTAGAAAGATTTTTTTAAAAAAGATTCTAGACAGACAAAAGCAGAGTCAAGTTCAGCTTCTTGGTAAATGTCTTTATTCCAGTAGTCACTGCTTGCTGGCAATAATCAAAAACATGGCTCCTGTAAGAGAGGCTTCCATACTCAGCCTTAGCGGCAAAATCTTGTAGTTCATTGAGGAGGCTCTGCAAAAAAAAAAAAAAAAAAAAAAAACACTTAAATGATGTTTATGAGCAGCCAGCAGCAGGTTTCTTGGTGGTGCCATGGAACTTGAAACTCCACGTAGTTGTGGCAATAAACATAGCTCCCACCAGTACTCCATCATGAAGCAACACTCTCAAAAAGCTAAGGAATG
>NC_022031.1:19631620-19661055 GCF_000317375.1 Microtus ochrogaster | reverse complement strand
TCTTTGAATTCTTTGACTACTGAGGAAGGAGCAATAGCTGCTAAAAAACATTTGATTATAAATGCTGCTGGATTAATCCAACATATATATTTTGAACATGCCTTGACTTCAAAATTGAAATCAAAGGATATGTTAATTTAGAGAAAATGTTTTGCTTTTGTTTCCACAGAGAGTGAGAGGCTAAGGATTCATTCTAAGTTAAGAAAAATCAGGTTTGATCAAAAAAGACCCCCTGAAAATCTCCAGTGGGAATAGATGGCCCAGATGACCCAATGTTCCATTCCACATCTGTTTAATTTTCCTGAGTTCTAGATCCAGAATAGCCTCAAGACTACTGGCTGAGATGACCCAATCTCACAGCACTTGACATAATTCTAAATTATATTTGGGTCCTCATAAGAACATAAGAATCAATGCCACCCAATCAGCACAAAGCAGCCTAGAAAATTATGCCACATTCCCCCAAAATGAATTGTGGATATTTGTCTTTGTTGGTTACAACTTGTTACAGATTTTTGCAAGAAGGAGCCTGCTTGTTCATTTCGGCTGCCTGGCTAGCTTATCCCTGAAATAACCACACAAAAATTGTATTAATTAAATTACTGCTTGGTCCATTAGCTCTAGTTTCTTATTGGTTAATTCTTACATCTAAATTTAAGCCAGTTCTAAATCTGTTTATCACCACGTGGCAAGGGCCTACAGGAAAAAATTGCCAGCATCTGTCTCTGGCAGATTCATGGCATCTCTCCCTGACTCTGCTTCTTTTCTCTCAGCATGCCATTTAGTTTTCCCCACCAACCTAAGTTCTTCCGTATCAACAGACCGGAAGCAGTTTTCTTTATTAACCAATGAATGCAACACAAAGACAGAAGGACCTTCTACACTAATAGATAATGTTCAGTGAAAAAAAAAAAACTAAACAAAGGAGGTTAGATTCAGGATTTTTCTTTTGAAAAAAAAATGGGGAAATGCTGTGAGATAATATTTTTGTATTTTCTAAAGACTTGTTACTCCTATCAGATTATTGAAATTTGGATTGACCTGTAGCATCGCAGAAAGTATAAACAGAGTGACCAGACTAGAGAATTCTGGGAAGAGAGTCAATCACCAGCCAGATACAGAAGAAGCAAGACGAGAAAGCCTTACTGAGAAAAGATACCAAGCCATGAGGCTAACCATAGACAAGAATTATGGGTTAATTTAAGTTGTAAGAGCTAGTTAATAATAAGTCTGAGCTAATAGATCAAACAGTTTATAATTAATATAAGTTCTTGAGTGTTTCTTTGGGACTGGATTGCGGTGGGACCAGGCATGACAGAAACTTCTGTTTACATCACTTCACATGCTCAGTGTAACAAAAACCCTCAAGACAGAGAGACGTAAATATGTTCGTCATGTACTTATTACCAGCTTCAGTAAAAGAAAAGGGGAGGAGAGTTGACAAGGTGCCTCTGCAATAGAGGATAAATTATTTAACATGTAAGCATGAGAGAGCCTAGGTCAGATGAGCAGCAACTATTTAAAGACCCAACACAGTTTGTAATCCATAAATTGGGAAGATAGAGTCAGGAGAATCCTTAGAGCCTGATGGTCAGCCAACCTCATTTATCAGGTTCAATGAGATCCTCTGTCTGAAAGCCCAAATAGACGGGTGATTGAAGAGGACTCTTGCTGTCTTCCTGTGACCTCCACATTTATGTGTGCTTACACACATGGAAGGTCCAGGCAGACATTCACACATACACACACAGACAGAGGGAGAGAGAGAGAGATGTTCTAAGCAGCAGCAGAAGGGACTAAAAGTGATAGTACAGACAGACAATTATGATCTCCATGAAGATTAAGGGGAAAAAAGAAACACTGGATTTCCAGTGAACCCAAATAGAAAGAAAAGACAGATCCATACTTCATGTGTAGTTTGCTAAAGGTTATAAGTGTTTATGTGTAAAGGAACCATTTTCATTTCAAAGTGCATTGCTCTCTGATTATTTCCGGCTTTTTAGCAGGGGGTCTCTAGCCTGTTCAGAGGTAACAATACTTTGAACACAAAAAGGTATTTCCAAGCCATTCCTAAAAGTGGCCTAGCCAGAGCCCTCCCGCAGGGTTGGGCTCCCTTGGTCTACCATTATTCATGGGCAGGTGCCTCAGAACCACTTCCACCATCTGCCTCCAGCTGTGTTGGCATAACAGAAAGTCAAATGTGCAGCAACAAGCTCTAACCCTGAATTTATTGTAAAAGCCACCATTTCTATTTCATTTGGCTAGTAAACAATCTCACACTATTAGGATGCTTAATTATAAATACCAGTCTAGCCTTTTTTAATTGAAATCTACATTTATTTAGAGCCTTTTCATGAGACTAGAATTAAGAACAAAAAGCATTAGGGGTTGAATAGAAATGGACCACACTATTCAAATACAAAAATTTCAAAAGCTGCTGAACATTAAAGTGTCCCTAAAAAGTAAAAACTACTTTCTACTTAGCTTATTTTTTTTTATTAGCCTAAAACCACATTGGCAATGCTAACTCTTCTGTTGTTCCTGAACTAAATCAGTTATAAATATCCTCAATACAGTAATGTGTTTGCAGAAATATATATATACATATATAAATATAAATATATGTATGTTAACATTGTAACAGTGATGCTTTTAATAAATGAATGCACTCATGGTAATTAACCACCACTAAAATTATTAATTATTATGTTTAATAATTGAGCTAAATGATTTACAGTCATGATTTTGGATGGTTTGACTAAAATAAACAAAAGAAATACATGATAGCAGTCAGAATATATTTCCATGACTTAAATAAAATTTTATGAAACAACATTTAACCTTACAGTCTAATGCTTTCTGTATTATTCTAATCAATAGCTACTTCTAATCTATTTCACAAAAAATGACTGGCGCCATAAATTAATCTTCAAAGTCATTAGTGTGTTTGAGTTTGTACTTTCAAAAACAATATTAGTGAAGACAAAAGAACTTTATGTTGTCTGTCTTTAAGGGGTTTATGAACAAATAGTATAAATAAGGCAAAATAAGAAAACAAAGGTGAAATGAGGATGACAAGCAACATGAGAGTTTAAAATTAGGAATATTACAAAAGAAGAAAACTATAGACATCACTGTTGAAAGAAATAAAATATTGGAATCTGGAAGAAAAGTTGTTTCATTCAGTGAAAAAGAAAGTGTATGAGAAGCTGGTATTTCTGATGAACCTTGGATGCAGGTTGTCTTTTTAGAAACAGACCTACAGAAAGGTAGAAATGGTACTCCAGATGGAGTTCACAGCATGAACCAAGGCCACAGATGAACAAGAAAGGGAGGGGTGGGCATAGGAAACAGTGAGTCATCTACTTTGGCTGGAGAAAAATATATAGATTGAAATAACAGAAAAGAATGTTTACAGGATAAAAGAGAGCCAGGGTATTGCAGAGAATACCATTTTTAAGACCCAATAGTCAGTGAAGAAGAATACATCTACTCACAATTCCATCTGTGCAATAAGGGTTTGTTGAACATTAATAGTCAAGGCTTTCTGCAGCCAACATGTAAGGAAAAATAAGCAGGAGATCAACTCTGTCTTTTTACTGTTAGAGGACTTAGGTATGTCACACCAAGAAATGATGATAGCGGAGTATATTTGCTTTCTTGGCTCCCAGTTTGTTATGATTTGGAGAACATGCAGAGAAAAGAACAGTTCTAAAAATAAAATAGAAGTTATCCTTTTCCTTAAAACATTGTATAAACAAAGAGAACCTCTATTTGTAGGGGTGTCTGCTGTGCAGGAAAAACAGGATAAAATATGTTCTCATTTGAGAAATATCACGATGAAGCTGCTTTTTTCCACTGAAAGTACGGGTTCTGGCCTGCTCTTCTGGGCAGAAACATCCTTCTTAGTTTAAGAAGATGGTTTTATTTAAGTTTACATTTAAATTCCCCCTGAGTTTTAATAAGTCCTGTCTGCTGTGTATGCACGAGTTAAGTATGATATTAAATTCCTGTTTGTCTCATTCTTAATAGCTCTCTTTTGTTATCAGTTCATCCCAACTAAAACCTATAAACAGTAGAGAGAACATTATTTTTTTTCTTTTTCAAAAAAACTTTTTATATCCTGGTCAAAAGTGTAAAGCTGGTACTTCTGTTAATCATTAAGGGAAGAATGTCGCCTGATATACAGTCCCATCACCATGTAATTCCTTTTATCACCAGGTGACTCTTGTGGAAGTTCAGAAGATCAAAGTGTCTAGAGCAGTGTTTCTGTACATATGGGTCATGATGCCTTTGAGGTCTCATATCAGATAGCCTGCATATCGGATATTTCCATTCCAATTAATAACAGTAGCAGAATTACACTTATGAAGTAGCAGCAAAATAATTGTATGGTTAGCGATCACCACAACATGAGGACATTTATTAAACAGCTACAGCATTAGGAAGGTGGAACAGCACTGGTGTAGAGGTTTGGTTCATAAATGCCAGACTTAGAGAATTCCAGACAGGAATGAAAACTCTACTGGGAAATAGAATAGACTCGAGTTTTATTATATTGTGCAAAGAATTTATCTATATCTCATCTATATCCTAAGCCTTAAAAGACGATGAATTTAAACGGTATAGGACAATTAATGTGAATCAGGAGGTTTTACAATAGCCTACCATTCGGAATATAGCATAGTCATTACCGTCTATTTTAACCAAATTAATATTGAGAATTAAGAGGATATAAAAAAGCAGAACAGAAAGAGTTGAACATTTAGTTCATTCAGAAAATCGTATCTGAATTTCATTTTAAGGAGGTCATAATTTCTGAAGAGATTTTAGCCATTACAATGAAACTACATATTTAGTAGGGAAATAGTAGGAAATATACCTTGATGTATCTCAAGTCTTGTCTGGACCACACATATGGCAAGCTCAAGTGCATGGAGAAGTAAACTCACTTTAAAATCTGTCCCTTAAGATCATTTCCTTGGTATCCTGCTTACAGAGAGCCACCTAGAAGCTGCTTTTCGAGAATTCCATTTACTGTTTACTTACGTGTGCACTCAAATGTCTAATGTAATGCTATTTCAGTAATGTGAGCCTCCTAGCAAACACTGAAGCTAGCGAGAGGGCTTATTGTCATCTCTGTGATGCTGGTATTGCAACGGGAATTGAAATCTTCAGCCTGGATTTCAGAGAAAACCCTGGGAGATAAGGTAGTGTGTAACAGGGCCGGAGTTTCTGTAGGTAGCCCTCGGAAAGGGCAAAACCTAAGGCAAAATAGAGAAACTGGGAGGTGTAAGAACCCGTATGGAAGAAAGTGACAGGCATTGAGTGGAACCTTCCCAAAAAAGAATCTGTGTAGGCTGCAGATGCCAAGACCACAAGGACATCCATCCCTAAGATCGTTGGTCTTATTAGAGTACAGTCTGCTCCAGATGCTGGGCATGGAATTCCAGTGTTTAGGGTTTGTTTGCTGGCACTTTTCTGTCGCTTTCCTCCAGTGCTTCCTACTCTTCTATATCAATGTTTTAGAATAGGCGTGGACACTCTGTGTCATTTGTCTTTAAAGTATATAACTTGCATTTTATTTTAAAGGTCCTATGGCTAATAGGTTGATTTGAAGATTTTTTGATTTTCAAATTTTGGATATTACAACTTTTGAGACTTTGAAGATTATTGGAGATGAACAAAATATATTTTCCACTTTACACTTTTTTAATTTTTTGAGAATTTCATAAATGATATTTGATTTATGCATTTCCCAGCCCTCCGCCTCCTATTCAAACCCTCCTGTATTCCTTACTCCCTCTCAAGTTCAATACCCTTCTTCATTATTTGTTATTATATGGAGACTAAATATGCTTCTCTTTTTGAGATACCTATGAGCCTTTAGGCACCACCTTAAGTACTGAGTATGAATTGTGCTCCCCACATATTTTCATGTATTAAACACTCAGTTTCTTTTCCAGTTGCTGTGATAAAAATACTGTAGCAAAAGAGATTAAGAAAGAAAGGGCTTGTTCTCACTCATAGTTCCACAGTCTGTCAGGACAGGAAAAACAATGCCTAAGAAATTTAAGCAGCTGGTCACAGTGGGTCCACAGGAGAATAAATGATTGCACACATGCTGATAATCAGCTCTTTCTTTTTCCCCTTCATATAGTGCAGGATCCCCCATCCAGAGAATGGTTCAGCCCAGACGGTAGGTCTTTTCCTCTCTAATAGCATAATCAAGATAATACCCCATAGACATGCCAGAAGATCATCTCCACGTGATTCTAAATTTTGGCAAGTTGACAATTAACACCGACCATCACAAATGGCGCTCAACCAATGGCACTATTTTGGAAGTGGTACAACGTTTGGGAGCTGAACCGAGGCTAAAAGGCATTAAGGTTTCAAAGGGAACTTCAAGGGTTATACCTGGGGCCTGGAAAGATGGTTCAATGGTTAAGAGGGCTTGTTACTCTTCCAGAGAGCGTGAGTTGAGCTCTGAGCACTTAGATTAGGCCTCTCATAACTGCAAGTAATTCCTGTTGCAGGGAATTCAACACCTCTGGCCTCCACATGCACTAGTACTCATGAGTACATGTCCATACATATACATATAGGCCTTCACATAATTAAGAGGAACATGGGATGTACTCACTTATATTTTGTTTCTAGCCATAAATAAAGGACATTGAGCTTATAATTTGCGATCCTAGAGAAGCTAAATAAGAAGGCGAATCCAAAGACAAATATATAGGCATCCTCCTGAATATTAACCTTCATCAGGCGATGAAAGGAGACAGAGACAGAGACCCACATTGGAGCACCGGACAGAAATCTCAAGGTCCAAATCAGGAGCAGAAGGAGAGAAAGCACGAGCAAGGAACTCAGAACCGCGAGGGGTACACCCACACACTGAGACAATGGGGATGTTCTATCGGGAACTCACCAAGGCCAGCTGGCCTGGGTCTGAAAAAGCATGGGATAAAACCGGACTAGCTGAACATAGCGGACAATGAGGACACTGAGAACTCAAGAACAATGGCAATGGGTTTTTGATCCTACTGCACATACTGCCTTTGGGGGAGCCTAGGCAGTTTGGATGCTCACCTTACTAGACCTGGATGGAGGTGGGCGGTCCTTGGGCTTCCCACAGGTCAGGGAACCCTGATTGCTCTTTGGGCTGACGAGGGAGGGGGACTTGATGGGGGAGGGGGAGGGAAATGGGAGGCGGTGGCGGGGAGGAGGCAGAAATCCTTAATAAATAAATAAATTTAAAAAAAACATAAAACAAAGGTTATACCTGATTCCTAACCCTTCCTCTTTCTCTGTTTTTTGTCACCATGAGGTGACAACCTTCTTCAGTTGCCCCCATCCTGCCATGAGATTCTGCCAAAGTACCTGGAACCAAGTGACCATGAATTAAATCCTATGAAACTGTGAGCAAAAATAAGTCTTCTTCTAAAAATATTATATGTATGTACACACACACACACACACACACACACACACACACACATAAAACTAAAACAGAATGAGCAAAAATTCAGCAAGTTGTTTCTTCAACTTCAAACTGCTAAGACACTGAGGACAAAGACACCAATTGTGAGATGCAAAGATTATTTTAAAAGCTCAAAGGTAAAATAGAACTCTTTCTAGAGGCTGCTGTTTTTTTTTTTTTTTTTTCTCATCTGGTCCACAGCCCTTTGCTCTTGATTGAGAAATCGGAACAAGCTGTAACCACAATCAAAGCCAATGTGCCCTTCTGCATATAATAATTGTACTCAGTCATCTTACTTGTCTCTACCACTCACTTATTGATAACGGATCATGCATTCAGTGATATCTCTTTGTTTGACAGGTCTCATGTTAATATCATTAAAGCATCATTTTTTTCCCATTCATGAGTTCCATCTCAGCAGGGATAACATTCTCTCTCTTGCTGTTATTTTCTCTATTTCTCTCGGCTCTCCCATGGTGGATTTTATCAGCATAAAAGCCAGAGTAAAAATAAAAAAAAAAAAAAAAAAAACTGTTGAACAGAATTATTTTAGTTCATTTCACCATTACAGGAAGCTCCACCCAGGCAACCATTTCCGGGATTTCTAGAAACTGTACTTTTTGCTGTAATTCACATTCTTATAGCACCAGAGAAAAGAACCTTGGCTTTTAAAGCTACATGGTTTGTGTTAGGAGTGAATATTCATTCACTACTTTTCTCTCTTTTCAAATCTGTTGTATGTTTTCTTTTTCTCCCATTTTAAAGCAAATACCTTTATCCCTTTTTACTTGGGATAGTTGTATTTGGTCATAAAAGGGGCCACTTGGTATCAGAACAACCTCACATATTTGCCTAATAATCCCTTTTAAGTAATCTGGCCCTTTGTTAATGGCTTTTTTTTTTAAAGCCAGTCATACACTTAGAATCAAAATTAGCATCTAAATGAGGATGTTTTAAAACGCATGCCTAGGGGTTGCCAGTTTCACCTTTTTTATAGTTTGCCATGTTAAATTATGTAAAATAGAAATGGTATTTTAGTATTTAATGAGCTAATGCAGAACCTATTGAGACTGTCTCCCATCCCCCAATTTTTCCTCACGCAGTCCATGAAATGCCTTTTAAGGTATGAGAAATGGCCATGAATTCTAAAGCATGTGTCAGAATGTAGAAGAGCCTTTTCTTTCTCTATGACTACCCTATTTCAGAGGCACGGTATTACTAGTATAAATGTAATTGTTAGAAATATGCACTTTATGTCAAATATTTTTACCTGATGTTATACACATCAAAAAATTAATATCACATTTAACTTACTAGAATATTTTTTCATGATTTATATATTATTACTTCACCAATTCGGTTATCAAGGAATACATTGTGCTAATAAAAATTGAAATATCTATTTTAAGAAATGTAAACAATATAGAAAATATTGTAGAGGTGTTACAGTATCATATAAAAAAGCTGTGTTGAAATCAGGATCATGATGAGAGATCAACACATGTTTGCAGGACATCACAAACATTCACATTAAATTACAGATACTATTGATAGTTTGGTATCACAAGAGGAAGGGAAAACCATTTTTTTGAAAATATGATAACACACAATAGAAACTGGTATACAGGATAAAAGGTGATGACCAGGCATCATGTGATTTCCATCTTCAGAGAAAAGGCAAAATAATAATTTTAACAATTTTTATTTAACACGTTTGTATTGTATTTCAATAGATGAATAAATTGCTGTTTTAATTTTAAAAGGGTATAATACACAGCTATAACTAAATAAAATTTAAGATTTTATTTCTTTGTCTCAGAGAAGGCTACTGCCAATAGCTATGTCTGTGTACTGTGGAACACATATTATCTTTACATAGATTTAATTAGTTCCCTGTCAGCAGATTTAATTTACATTATTCCGTGTGGTATTATAATTATCATCTTTTCATTTAAAGCTATTCTACTTCAAGTATAAGTTGTTTGCTGAGTGTCGTCTCTGATTTTGATGTGCCAAAAAATTTGACCCAATGTCTGAACAATCTGAAAACTTTATTACACATTCATTCTGCCAAGAAGAAAGGATCAATATTGTCATCTTTTTATTCTTTATTTAAAGGTTTTTATGTCATCTTATATTTCTACTGTGTGTGAGATTATTCTTTACTATTATTTGAATTTTTTCATCCATATGCTGTCAGGTTCATTTTACAATTAACTTTGGTTTTGTGTGTGTGTGTGTGTGTGTGTGTGTGTGTTACTTATATGTTGTGTGTAGTAGCCATTTTTATGAGGTGAACCTGCTATCGTTATTTATTTTTGACTATTTTACTCAATCTAACAGAATTACAATGTCTAGATTTCTGTTTTATAAATTGTAATTACAAAGATGTTTCTGACATATATTTTATTACTCAATTAATTAATTTTTCCAGTCTAACACAGTTTCACCTTCATCTTCTCCCCGTCCTTCCCCTTAACCTCCCTTCCCCCTTTCTATGCTTTCTTTTTTCTCTTCAGAATAGGGCCTTCCTCTCATCTATATCAGTCAGCCATAGCTTATCAAGTTACAGTAAGACTAGGCATCTCCTCTCCTAAGGCTCAACAAGACAACTCAGCAAGAGGAAAGGGTACCAAAAGCAAGTAACGGAGTCAGCCACCGCTCCCTCTGTTAAGGGTCTCACAAGAAGGCCACGCTACACAACTGTAACGTATGTGCAGAGGGCCTAGGCCAGTCCCGTGCAAGCTCTCTGGTTGGTGGTTCAGTCTCTGTGAGCCCCTATGAACCCAGGTTAGTTGATTCTTTTTTATTGTTTTTATTGAGCTATACATTTTTTTCAGCTTCCCTCGCTTCCTCCTTCTCCCCTTCTACCCTCTCCCATGACCCCCCATGCTCCCAATTTACTCTGGAGACCTTGTCTTTTTCTCCTTCCTATGTAGTTCCATGTCTGTCTCTCTTAGTGTTCTCTCTTAGTGTTGTCTAGGTTCTTTACAGTTGTGAACTGTAGGCTGGTTTTTCTTCACTTTATGTTTAAAAGCCACTTATGAGTGAATACATTATTATATTTGTGTTTCTGTGACTGGGTTGCCTCACTCAGTATGGTTTTGTTTCTAGATCCATCCATTTGCCTGCAAATTTCAAGATGTCATTATTTTTATAGCTGAGTAGCACTCCATTGTTTAAATGTACCACATTTCTTTACCTATTCTTTGGTTGAGGGGCATCTATGTTGTTTCCAGGTTCTGGCTATTATAAATAATGTTGCTACAAACGCAGCTGAGCACATGTTCCCGTGGTATGATTGAGCATTCTTTGAGTATATACCCAAAAGTGGTATTGCTGGGTTTTGAGGTCGATTGCTTCCTAATTTTCTGAGAAATTGCCATACTGGTTTCCAAAGTGGCTGTACACATTTACACTCCCACCATCAATGGAGGAGTGTTCCCCTTACCATGCATCCTCTCCAAAATAAACTGTCATCAGTGTTTTTGATCTTGGCCATGGAATACCCAGCAAAACTTTCAATCACCACAGACAGAGAAGGCAATAGGTTAGTCGGTTTTCTCATGGTGTCCTTGGCCCCTCTGGTTCTCATAATTCTTCCTCCCTCTCTTACACAGGATTCACTGAGTTCTGCCTGATGTTTGGCTGTGGGTCTCTGCATCTGTTTCTGTCAATTCCTCGATTAAGCCTCTCTTATGACAGTTGGGCTAGGCAAAGTATCATTGGGAATCATTTCATTGACTAGTTTCCCTTTGTTTTTTTGCCAGTCATGTTTGGTTTTATCCGAGTTCTCTGGGCTGTCCACTGATACAATAGTTTAACCTTCAATAGGATCTTTGGTCACCAAAGACTTACCTTACTGATCTGAGTAGCATAAACTATGATTCTCTGTTTCCTGACCATCCGGATGGTGAGTTCTAAAAAGGCGGGTACTGAATCATATTCTTTTCATAAGCTTGCTGACAAAAAGTCAGAACATAATAGCGTATAAATAGTAACTATTAAATGAATTATGAGATGACCATGAAAAATGAACAAATAAATGGGAAAGCTGGTTCCTTTTATGATAAAGAGCTTGTCTTCCAGATAGGTTTAAAATAAATCAAAATGCAACATAAAAATAAACAAGAGAATGATTTATTGGCTGGGCATGAGTCAGGTAGATTTCTCTTGCCATTATCACTGTAGCTATGGTGATAAAATACAATGAATATGTGATGATTGTGGGCCCCATGCTTGCTGAAGAATGTATTTTTTGTAAAAAGAAAATAAAAAAAATAAAGTGTTGAGTCTCTCAGAGAGTGTCTATTTACAATGTGTAAGGTAAAGTAAGATATGTGTGTCCTCCTGGATTTGTTACCTTGCTTCCCTAAAATTCAGTTTCTACATTTTAAATGAAGATTTTAACAGTATATACCTAGAAAGTATGCTGTTAAAAATTTGAATGTATTGGTTATTATCTATCAGTCTCAGATAACACAATGCCTCTCAATATTTTTATTATTATCATTGCAAATGCTCTGAAAGTACTTTAACAAAGTGAACAATGTTCTTTCTAAAATTTTTATTTCATTTTTATTATGTGTGTGTGATTGTGTTCTATGTATGTATGTGTTTGCACACATGTTTCTGAGCACAAGTTCATGAGTGCAGATGCTCAAGGATATCAGAGGCACTGGATCCCCTGATGCTGGTGTTAGGAGCCAAAGATTGCTCCTCTACAAGAACAGTATCCACTTAGTCTCTGAACCATCTCTACAGACCGTAGAGAACTTTCTTTAAAAGAACACTATATTAGTTACTTTTCATTACTGTGATGAAATATCTAGCCCTAAAAACATAAAAAAATGAAGAAAAACTTAAAGAGGAGAGAGTTTAGCTTATTATTTTAGAAGTTTATGTCCATAATACTTGGCTCTACTGAGTCTGTGTCTCTGGTGCAGTGGAACATCATGGAAGCAGGAATGTGTGGTAAAGAATTCTCCCTCAGAGTGGTCAGGGAACAAAGGGAAGTCAAAGTATAACTTTCAATAGAGTACTTCTTCAAGTGAGCCGCTTCCTTCAGGTAGACCCTTCTGGCAAGACTACTATCAACTCAAACAGCACCAAAGACTGGAAACCAGCATTGAATTCAGGTGCCCTTAGACGGCATTTCAGTCAAATCAAAGAAGAAACTGAGAAAACACTTGAAGAGAGTGGCATAGAATTTAGGCCCAAAAGGCTGATAATAAAACAGAGTTCTTGTGGTGCTACAGATGACATCATTACCCCCTTAGCATTGTGCTGATGGCTTGAATACATCTCATTTAATCTCACAACAAACCAAGCAAACTCCAGTTCTACAAATAAAGAAACTAAGGACAAGAAAGATGGATAATTCATTAGGGGTATCTAGCTAATTAAGTTAGACCAATTAAATATGCACACTACAGCCTTACTGAGTTATTTTATAACCACTGAATGCAACATTCAGGAAAAAAATGTAGTCAGAACCTGAGTCAGAACCCAGGCATGAAATATCACACAACTTTTCTGAAATTCTGTTTCTGTATTTGTCATAATAACTTGACACTAAATGCTATTTCAGAAAGGAGGATGAGACACTCCCACCCCATCCTTCACAAGAAGCTGTGAACTAAATACTTAGCAGTGCTGTGGAATAATCTTACTGTACACTGTGTGAATATATGTCGCAATGGTTGGTTTAACGCACAAGCTGACTGGCCAATAGCTGAACAGGATAAAGTTGAGTGGAAAAGCCAAACTGAGAATGAAGGGATGAAGAAGGGCGGAGTCAGAGGAGCCGCCAATCAGATGTAGAGGGAGCAGGAAATAAACATGCCATGCTAATAAAGGTACTGCCACATGGCAGAAACGAAATAAGAAATATGGGTTAAATTAAAAATGTAAGAGACACAAAGACAAGAATATATAATTGTCCTCTCTCCATTCCATTCTCAACTTCCTGGAAAGCAGAGATGCTTTAAATCATTTTAAGCTATCAAAGTTTTATTAGATCAACTCCTTCAACACTGAAACATAAGTTCTAAGTTTTTTTTAAAGGCTTGTGTAGTCTCTTGTTTAGTTCCTTATTGATCTGTCCACCCACATTTAGCAGAGAAAAAGCAGTGTTTCTTCTTAATGGAAATGAGAAAGTCCATTGAGCAGCCCCTGTGTATCTCAAAAAGGATATTTTAAAAAAAACATATACTATTAATTGAAATAGAATTGCATCGCATTCTCAACTCCCTTTCCTCCCATCAGGCCTCCCAAGTACCTCTAGCCAACCCACCATGGTCTCTCCCCACTCTCAACTCCATTGGTTCCTTTGTGTGAACACCAGACTACCCATAAGGATAAAATTTTGAAATACTTTAAAAATATTAAGTAACTACAAAATTAGTAGTTTTATAATTAAAGTATATGAGCACACAACATATATAAGGGACCAATCATCAACAATAATAAGTAACCACTTATAATTAATTTAAAAGACTAATTTTATTTTACTACTGACATTATACAAGAATAAATATGAAATGTGATAGAGAACCATTTTAAAGTTCTGAATTTTCTGTTAGAACATACTATTAAAAATAAATTACACATTACAATTTTCCATTAAAATATCTCTATTTCTCCAGTGTTCCGTGAGGCTGGATGGAAAACCCCTTTACTTGGAATATTCTTAAACAGCTCTGGACAAATTCATTAAAAGATGCTGGAGGGGACTTGTCAGTGCTATTCTGGGGATGGAAGAGTTGACCGCGAGTCCTTTCATCTTCATTTAGGCTTTTCTACAATATATTTCCTTTCTGAGAAGGAATTTATCTCCCTCCAAAAACATGTGGGGGAAAATAGCAGTACCAAACTATATCGTAATGCAATAATCTATGTAATTAAATTATTTCATGGATCAATAGGAATGTGCAAATTGTGAAAACCTGTGAAATGTAATAATGTGTCTGACATTATAATTTCAGATGGCTTATTTATTCTTCAAGGGCTTTATGCATTGACGCTCATTTGATTTCTTTGAACAAATAAATGTTTGCCGGTCTGCTTTGGTTCTTCGTTCCTCAGACAAATTATGTAGAGAGCATATTGTGTGTAAGGCATGCTGTTAAGAGCTGCTGGGGACAGTAACAAAACTACTGTCTGCCTCAGCGTCCAAGGCGCCTGAATTCTAACACAGGCAGGAGGCTGTGGGGTGTAAAAGAGAGGGCTGGAGCTGCAGAGGCCAAGTTTAAATGCCATCCCTGCCTGTTGCCAGCTGGGTCTCTGCTTTTTTATGTGTAAATCAGGATAAAAATGCCTTTCTGTAGCAATTGTCATACTGTCATACGAGCAAGGAGATAACATACATAAAGTGCCAGCAAAATTCAGTATTCAGTCAATCAGTGTGGCAGTCCTTTCTCCTCAGAGAAGGGAAAAAGAAGTGTAATCAGAATAATATGTGCAGAATGTATAAGTCAGTTACATAAAGAGCATAGGAGCTTCACTATATGTTTCTAATATGGTAGTTATCAACTGAGGGAGAGATAAAACGTCTGGAAAGCTTTGTAACTCTTCCAATCCAACCTACTGCCCACGGCCACCACAAGCATACTGTGAGACATCCAAGAATCACAGATGAGATGGAAAGACGGAGACAAATAAAACATCTTTCATATAGGCCCCCAATCCCTTCCATTCCTTCACACCAGTCATTGCATTGGTATATAGGGAATCCTTAATCAAACTTGCATTCGGTCACTCACGACGTTTAAGCCTCATTTCATGCCCCCCCCAAAGTGTGATTTTAAAGCCTTTTTTGTTCCCAGAAGCTAACACTGTGACTCTCCGGTATTAGGCCCCCTGAACATGTTACACACCTGAAAAATAAGCTGTGAAATGAAGCAAGTTGTATCGAATTTGCTATTCTTGTCAGGACTTTTGCTTTTTTATTTTTGTCCTTTTTAAAACTTGGAAAACTAGTCTGTGACTGCTGCAGGCATCTGGAATTAACAGCAGTAGTCAGGAGATGAGGGAGCCTTGAAGAATGACACCCATGGGAAAGCAGCCATCAGAGGAACTAAGCCAGTGAGACCTGGGGGCAGGTGACTTTGGGCTCTGCAGCGCTGAATGGACAGGTTTGCCAATGGTTGAAATGTCAGAGATCCCGGAGTGGTAGTTGCTGTGGCAAACTCAGGATATTTACTTCCAAAAGTCCTTGAGAAGACCTTAATTTTGTTCGTCACTCAAGGAGACCTGAGTAGGGAAAAATGAAGGGGTGTGAAGCGACTGGAATTTATTTACGAAGAAGAACTTGCCTATTGTAAGAGGATAAAAAGGCAAGCTGGGACAGGTACATTATCCTGGAGACTGTTGATGTGAGTTCTCAAATGGTGGCACGGATAGTAACAGAAGAAAAATTTCAAAAATTGTTAGAGAAAAAGCAGCAGCTCTGGTGAGCATGGTAAAGTCAAACAAGAAGAGAAGGTTGTACAGTTGTTTTCTAAAGGGAAATAACTCTTCCATACATAACATCCACACATAACTATATAAATGCCAAAGACAGAGACTATTCAGTTACCAAAAATGTCTAGGCCTGAAATCAGTTTGAACTTGTAGTATTTGAGTTATTATAAAAAACATTTAAAAAAAACTACTAATATTTTTCACTCCTTCCTCTTCCTCATCATGTTAATAAACTGTCGATTTTTTTTCTCTGAATGCGTGGTGTCAGAGGCTTCTCTTGGAGAATGCTATGTTTTTAGCCCAATGGAAAGAGACGTCAACAGGACGCATGTATGACAGAGTATCAAGGAGATTACAATCCTCATCATTCAGCAGTGAGGGAAAAATAAACCAGTCCTTTTTATTAGAAAAAAAAATTATTCTGTATCATCAGTTAAGAATAAAGTTGGGTTTACTTAAATAGCTCTTTATGGTCTTTCTGTATGTCTATTACAGAAAGTTATATAATACTGATAACTTTTGCTTTTAATAAACTTATTACCTAAAATCTTGTTTGCATAGGAAAAAAACTTCAAATGTCCTTAGAAGACTGTTCCTGCCTATGTAACTACGGAAACTTCTGATTTGTCTTCTTTAAGCCTGATTTTTTTCACCTCTCACATGGGTTGCGGTGAGAAATATATGATTCTTAACAACTGTTTTCAGTAGGTATGTGGACATTAGAGACAGAAAGACACTTGTATAATATGTCATGAGACCAGATCTTTACTAAAATTTTGATTTTTCACTCAAGGAAAATTGCCTATATAGAAAAAAGAATGTGGAAATTATATACACTATTGGCACTTAAGTAAGTTATGGTAATGTATGATTTACAGTGTGTTTTAAATCACAATTGTGCCTGAGAATGTGTAAATTTTACTCTTCTTTAGGTATTTTATTTCATTAATTAGCTAAAAAATTATTTGAGAAATTTTAAAGATAAAGAATGGAAAAGAGAAGTCAGTGGTTCAAATAAACTAATCAATGGAACTAATATCTGGAAAATACTAGAGTGACCATTGTAAGCCATCCATCTGTACTTGCCAAACTTCCAGAGAAGCACACAGTCATTCACCAATAATCACTTACAGTGAAGGAGCCATGTGCAGGGCTGTGGGAAGAACAGCTTCCCCAGGGCCTTGGATGGTGGGAAAACATGATTTGAGTTGAAACCAGAGTAAGTGTCGTCCAGTAGAGGGGAGCCAGGGGGTGTTACAAATCAACAGCTACTTCCTAACACTTAACGAGATATTCTGTGAATTGGGACTACAACCTTGATGCTATCTGAAGCCTTTCCCATGTGAAAGAGCAATTCTTTGTTTAAATTGGTTCTTCCCTCTACCAGTTATACCCTCTGCCTTGACCATTTTTGGCCTGGTAAATTCCTCTTTGTCCTTAAATTCTCAGCTCAAAGCATCCTTAAGTTCCTTGTCCGAACTATTCTTGATCATCAGAGCAGGAAGGACTGGCCACTCCTCAGTGTCTCTTCCTGAATATCACACATATTTCCTCCTGAACTCAGCAGCAGCATGGAAGGGCAGAAAGAAGACTGACTCATATTTACTCTGCTTTCCTGGCACCTTTTGACATCTGCCATGTAGTAAATTTTCAGTGAAGAATCCCCCTAAAAGCTTTTACTAGACAAAAATGTGCACTTTGGAAATATTATTTTTACTAGTCTTCAAAGAAAGAACTCCATAAAATGGAATAATGATGCTGTTTTTATGACAACTGAGAAATTACCAAGATTTCTGACTTCATGGCAAAGTCTAGTGTTGAATAAGCCTGGCTTGGAACCTTGAGAACCAAAGTTATTATCAGACCACACAGTGGTCACTTTTCAGGGATTATCATGCGTAAAGGTATAATTATCTGTTTAGGATAAATTACTCTTACTTATCTTTTTATTTCACCTTCATTTTTATCAGACAACTTTCTTACTATTCAAAGTGACTTTTAAGTCACACATGCTGATATAAGATCAGTAAGTAATTAAAAGGGCAAACAAAACTGATTTATAAATCATATACGTGATAACAAACACTAGATAGTGATTTTTGAAGCATGCATTTTTGTTAGTGAAATTCATATGTCAATGTTTTATGTAACTTAGAAATGATTAAAACTTTGGTTATCTCATTTACTTTCTGGTGATTAAAGTGCTATCTCCTAATGTATGGGTCATGAGCTTTATGAACTAAACTAGCAGGTAATTTTTATTAAGCACTGATTTAATACTGTTTTTTCTTTATCTGGTCCCATGATATGCTTAGTATGGTTTGTGCAATTACTTTATCAACAGTAAGCAGGTGTCAGCATTTGCAAGAGTCCTTTTAATGTCTCGGCAGACTTTCTTCCCCATAAAGACCAATGCAAAATCCACTTGTAAGGAAAATCGCAACTTTTCAGTCTTAGCTCATTTAGAGGCCCTTGAGTGTTCAATGACGGGAAAAGTGACATATATCTATGAATTAAGGAGCTGTAATTACACCAAGAGTGTAATTCGTTATATAATCCCTAATTCAGGAGACTATTTCATATGTTGAAAATTCAATTTAACTTTGGGGTTCAAATTTATTCTCCACTTTTAATCATGTCCAAAGTAATTTAAAATCTGGAGAAAAACTTTTGAGACTTTCTGCCACACCCAGTCAAACATGGTAGACAGGTCTGCTGCCATAAATTTTGCTAAATGATTTAAGATCCTTTAACACAATTGCAAGGAAAGGTATCTTTACTTTGGCAACTCAATGAACTGACGAGGTGTTCTCTCAGCTTCTGGAATTCCACCTTAAACAGACACTGATTTTTCATTTAACACAATTGCAAGGAAAGGTATCTTTACTTTGGCAACTCAATGAACTAACGAGGTGTTCTCACAGCTTCTAGAATTCCACCTTAAACAGACACTGATTTCTCAGTCAAGGACTTTTCTGACCTTCAAACTATCTTCTTCCATCTTTTCATCATAGCCAAATGCCTCATCAGGAAGTCCTGCCCCATTGTCATTCCATTAGCAAAGAAAATATTAAGTTGGATCACACTGCATATACAATGATCAGTGTTCATGATACTGGAATTGTCTACTTTTCTCTGCTAACAACTGCTATGTAAGGGCTCATTTAAAAGATGCCTTCAGGTTCAGCAGCCAAAAACAGGAGAGACAAAATTAGGGACTTTATTCCATCCAGTTTAGCTTCTTCATCGGGTTTTGGCAACCATCTCCCATCACGTGATTTATATGCCTTTATTCTCATTCACCATTCACTCATTCTCCAAATGCTATAGTGAGTCAGCAAAAGTACTGACTGGACCCAAGTCTAGCAACTAACTGCATAGCAGCCAAATTAAATGGAAAGACAAGCTATTAAGGCAAGGAAGACAATTTTATTTGAAAATTTTATCTGAAAAGAAAAATGAAGGTCTCTTGTCCAACATCCACCTATCCAGAAGCTGAACCAGGAGCTCTCTATAGAGGAGGTGATGGATGTCCCAGACTAGGAGGGACACTCCACCTGATGACACACTTCTGTTTTAATCTACCCAGTCCCAAGATGTTTTGTAAACTAGCAGGCCCGCTCCACCTCCCCACCCCCACAAACACACAAACTGATTAATTTAACTGGCATAGTGCACAACCAACAGTCTTAATGAGGAGATATCCAAAGAGTCAGGTAAGGTTACCATTAGTGTTCCTAATGATCACTTTCAAAATTAATCCTCGAGAAAAGGGTTTACTAAAAATAGTTGCTTCCTTGTTTTCACGGGGACATTCAGTCTCATGAAAAACTGGTTAGTCCTCTTCTGTCTATTAAAACTGTGACTTAGTAAGGTGCTTTCGAGGGAGTACTTCTCAGACTTCAGTAAAATGGAATGCAGCTATTCTTTATTCAGACAGAGACAGAAAGGTCTACTGGAGGATACTTGAGCGACTCCTCCAATTGCGTATTTCCAAGTCAGAACAAGTCAAACCTTCTTGAGATGGTTTTCAGTTCAGCTGCTTCCTCTGTGCAGAACCTCCCAGCAGCCTGTCTTCTGTAGAGGAGAGCCACTCCTTTCTCCAAGAAAGGAGATGTCATGGCCAGGTGGATCCAGCTCTCTTACTTGTTTTTTTGTCTTTATGCAATCCCGTTTGTTCTTTTTCTTTCCTCCAGCATCTCAGGTATACTCCTGTCTCCAGCTCTGCACACCTGCTCCTTCTCTCTTCCTAAGGACTTTCTCCTTCTACTGCCCAGTGGGCACACAGCACCAACAGCTCTCCTAAGTCTTTATTCAAAAGTTACCTTTGGGATCATAAACTATAGGCTCAATATGCTTTGCTTTACAGCTAGTAAACATAGTACATACCAAGTTCATCTTTCTGGGTCTGGGTTACCTCACTCAGGGTGGTTTTTTCTAGTTCCATCCATTTGCATGCAAATTTTAAGATGTCATTGGTTTTCACTGCTGAGTAGTACTCTAATGTGTAAATGTTTCACATTTTCTTTATCCATTCTTCTGTTAAGAGGCATCTAGGCTTTTTCCAGGTTCTGGGTATTGCAAATAATGCTAATGAACATAAGTTGAACAAAAGTCCTTGTAGTATGATTGAGCATCTTTTGGGTATATGCCCAAGAGTGATATTGTTGGGTCCTGAAGTAGGTTGATTCCCAGTTTTCTAAGAAATCACCATACTGATTTCCAAAGTGGTTGTACAAGTTTGCATTCCCACCAGCAATGGAGGAGTATTCCCATTACTCCACATCCTCTCCAGCATATGCTATCAATAGTGTTTTTGATCTTAGCCATTCTACCAGGCGTGAAATGGTATCTCAGAGTCATTTGGGTTTGCATTCCTGTGATAGCTAAGGATGTGGAAATTTTCCTTAAGTGTCTTTCAGCCATTTGAGATTCTTCTGTTGAGAATTCTCTGTTTAGTTCTGTATCCCATTTTTCAATTGGGTTATTTGGAATTTTGATGTCTAATTTCTTGAGTTCTTTATGTATTTTGGAGATCAGTCCTCTATCTAATGTGGGGTTGGTGAAGATCTGTTCCCATTCAGTAGGCTGCCTTTTTGTCTTATTGACTGTTCCCTTTGCTTTACAGAAGCTTCTCAGTTTCAGGAGGTTCCATTTATATCATAGAGAAGCTAAGTAACAAGGTGAGCCCTAAGAAAAGCATACATAGGTCCACCTGAAAAGGGGAAATAGACAAGATCACCTGGCAAAATTGGGCACATGAGAAGGTGGGTGGAGAAGTGAGGGCAGAAGAGGAAGAGGAGCAGATAAGGGGAAGGGGGAGGAGAACTTGAGGGAACAGGATAATCGAGATGAAGGAAGGACAAAGATGAGAGCAGGAAAAGATATATTTTGATTAAGGGAGCCATTGTGGGGCTAGCATGAAACCTGGCATTAGAGAAATTCCCAGAAATCAACAAGGACGACCCCAGCTAAGAACTTAAGCAATAGTGAAGAGGATACCTGAACTGGCATTGCCCTGTAGTCAGATTGATGACTATCCTAATTGTCACCCATAGAACCTTCATCCAGCAATTGATGGAAACAGATGCAGAGACCTGCAGTGGAGTACTGAGCTGAGATCCCAAAGTCCAGTTGAAGAATGGAAGAAGTAAGAATATGAGCAAAGAAGTCAAGACCATTTTGGGCATAACCACAAAACAGCTTACCTGAGCTAATGGGAGATCATCAACTCCAGCTGGACAAGTAAGGAACAAGCACAGGACCAAACTAGTCCTTCTGAATGTGGTTGACAGTTGCACGGTTGGGGCAGACTGCAGGGCCACTGGCAGTAGCACCAGGATTTATCTCGACTGCTTATACTGGCTTTTTGGGAACCTATTCTCTTTGGATGGATACCTTACTCAGCCTAGACACAGTAGGGAGGACCTTGGACTTTCCCCAAAGCAATGTGCCTTTCCCTTTCTGAGGAGTGGATTGGAAGGGGGGGGGGGTTGCGGTGAGGGTTGGTGGAAGAAATGGGAGGAGGGGAGGGAGTGGAAACTGGGATTAGTATGTAAAATGAAGAAAGATAGTTTGTTTTCTTTAAAAAAAAACAAAAGAAAAGAAATTTTAAAAAACAGAAAAAAACAAAAGCTACCTTTGCAGAGGGTTTTTCCTCTTCAGGCTTCCCAGTGTAGAATAAGTCCCTTACACAAAATCTCTGCCCATTTCTATTTGAATTTTTCTCTATGTACTTACTGTTGTCCAAAATATTATATATATTGTTTGCATTTTTGATTGTACTAGGCAGATTTCTCAAACTACGACAAAATTCTAGAAGCTGTAAATTTTAAAGAAAAAAATGGGACCAGTGATCTGAATAAGCACATAAGACCATTTGCCACACAAAGAACTTTTTGTAGCTTGAATGGCCTGAGTTGTATTTTCAGATTACACGGATGAAGGTAAGAACCAGCTTGTGAGAGTTGTTTTCTAGTCTCCACACATGTTGCCATACTCTATCACACACACACACACACACACACACACACACACACACACACACGCATGCACGCACACACACACACACACACACGCAATTAAAATTCATTTGATTTCTTGGCCTACTTTTAACTCTTGGGCTTCAGTAGTTCCTGTCTGTGAGTTACCTGGCTCCATTGCTTTGGAGCCATTACAAGGTAGAATAGCATGGTGGGAGAACATGGCGAAGCAAGTTTTTGAAGTTGTGCGAGCTAGGAGAGGAAATGACCCAGGCTCAGATATCCTTTTCAACAATATACCTCCAGTGACCTAACTTCCTTCATTGTTTTGTGCTTGTTTTTGCTTTTTGTTTGTTTGGTTTATTTTTTTCTTAACAGATGCCTCCTTCCAAAGGATAAGCTGGTCCACATACCCCAAGCTTAAGATAACTTTTACTTGGACTTTTGATTTTAACTCAGGCAACCCCAGGAGAACTACCTGTCACAGCAACTGGTATTTTCTTCAGTAGTTTATTTCATTTCTAGTAATTCATCAACTATGACCATTTGATTAAATCTTATTTTTCCAAAATTATAAATTCTAGAAAAGAAAAACTACTCAGGGTTTATTGTTATTAGCCACTTTTTGCCCCTAACATATCACAATGGGAAACGTTGAGATCTGCTCAACAAATACTTGATTTAAAAAAAAAAACTTTTACATAATTTGAGGTGTATATTTTCCTCTGCAAAGAAGAGGGAATAATTGGTTATCACTGCGGGATCATGAATAAACACAGAGTAATGAAGAATAACAAGAAGAAGAAAAGAGAAGCGTGGGACAAATGGTCGGTCATGTGCTGAACCATAACTATCAAAGTTTTTCAAATTAAGCTCAAAAAAATTATGAACACTTGATCTTTTCATGGCCGCTGGATGAATACTTATAATGAATCACACACTCAATCTTTCCAACAGCCTTTCCAATAGTTATTTCTACTTTGACAAAGAGGTGAAAACAATACTTGAGAGCCCAAGTAACTCCATTGTATTAACTAGATAGGACAGGTAAAGAAACATACTTACAAAATGTGCTATCTATTGACCTCTTGATGATTTTCTTGCCTGCCAGATCTATTTGATGGAAAATTTGATGTACATATCAGTAAACGTAGAAAGTTAATACAAAATAGGTAAAGGAAGTCTTTTCTTTCTTTCTTTTTTGTTTTTTGTTTTGTTTTGTTTTTTGAGGTTTTTGTTTGTTTGCTTGTTTTTAGAGACAGGGTTTTCCTGTGTAACAGTCCTAGCTGTTCTGGAACTAGCTCCTGTAGACCAGGCTGGCCTCAAACTCACCTGCCTCTGCCTCCCAAGTGCTGGGATTAAAGCCGTGCACCACCAACACCCAGCCAAGGAACTCTTTGTTAAAGACCTCAGAAGTGGTCAACATGTGAAGCAAATTGGTCTCTGCTTTTCTCCTCATAACCAATTATTTATTCAAGTGGACTTACATCTAAATTAACATGAAGAATAAACTTGATGGGGGAACAGAATAGTAAAATCAAGTTCTGGGGTTGTTTATCTGCAAGGGTAGAGTTCCTCTTTCATGTTTATGAGACATTTTAAATGTGCAGAAGAATGTACTGGCATAAGATTCATATCTCATTTCTCCTGACACTTCCTCTCTTATTCACATTCCATATAATTACATTTCCCCAAATGGAATGAAAGCTCTGATGACTGTCTTGACGATCTTCTTTTCTTTCTTTCCCTTGCAAACATTTGCATGTATTTGAAAGTCCAAATGTCCATTAAAGAAATAATTAGTCTCAAGAGTTAATTTTAGCAAAACACTACACACACACACACACACACACACACACACACACGAGAAAAACACTGATTCTGTGGGATTTGCAGTAAGATCTGTGATTCTACTTCACAAACCATGCCAATAAAGATTCTATCCCAGATGACTTATTTTCATTTTAAAAATAAAAGATAAACAAGAGAATATTTCATAGCTGTGTACAATGTATTTGTATATTATTAACACTTTAAAAATTAGGGCAAATATTAAATTAATAAAATGTACTACACTGTCCTTAAGCTTTGATTTAAACATTCCAATAGATGCAGGAGAACACTAATTTAATTATATACCTCTCCCCGTGGAATGGTAAATATCTTGGGAAAAGTTACCATGGAAGTAAGTGGAAGACCTGTACCTTTAGCCACTGCTGTCATTCCTGCACACACTGTCTGTGAAAGTACCCTAAGATAAAAACTACAATAACTGAAGTCATGTGCATGTAAGATAATACATGAAAAGTGTAAAAACAAACTCATTATCCAGTTCTATAAGCCGCCTACTCAACTATGTGGACAGAGCCCTAAAACAGTAATAGAGATCAGGGGTCCATGCAGGAGTGGAAATCCATGTTAAAAGTACAAAATCTAATCTCCTCCTTCATGTGAAAGAATTGAGAGGACGAAGGAAAGAGGAAAGAAATGTGGTAAGCCCAAATGTTTTTAAAGATTAGAAAAAAATTAGTAGACCAAGGATGCTGAAAGTTTTTTTCAGTTCTGTTTCATAATGAATCCCATCAATGAGTGAGTGTGTGTGTGTGTGTGTGTGTGTGTGTGTGTGTGTGTGCCTCTGCATGTCTGTGTGTAGACAAGTATGTTGATTTTACTTGACTAACGATAAGATTCCACCCCTTTTAAACCCATCATAAAACAGAAACTCATTTAATGAACGTAACTTACCAAACACAATAATTTAGCAACACAATGCATGCAGGGCATTGGTTGTAACATTGTGACCTCATGGCTGACCAAAACCTGGTTTACTGCTACTTCACATCAGCATAAGATATATCACTATTCCAGGAAAGGCTGCGATGGTTTCTACTGAATACTGATTTTCACACCATCATAATTTGAAAATGTCACAAGTAGAATCCATCGTACAAAAGCCCAGGACCATCTTTACTCTAAAATGACAGCTTAACTCAATCTTCTTTCTTCTGTTCTGGTTAGATACCTTCTCAGCAGCAGGATATGACTACATTACTTTGAAGGCATCTCATGCATTTCTCAAGTTCCAAAATTGGATGACACCATTTCCCACTAATACAATGATTACATTTTGCCTGCTGAAGATGTGACGGTGATAAAAAGAACATGGTCAAAGAAAACTAAAGGTAAAGAGCCAAATCTCTAGCTCAGTTCCATAGTAAAAAATACATGTCTACTTTAAATTTCTACTCAAGGCAATAGGATCTCTCTCCCCCTCAGTGTGTGTGTGTGTGTGTGTGTGTGTGTGTGTGTGTGTGTGTGTGGTGCACATGTACTTATGCATGCTTTACCTGAGTAGGTGCAGACTCTTCTACGATGTCTGCAAGTTCATGATGATGCAAGAGTACAAACTTTGATGTCACTCCTCAAGTACTGTCCACCTTACTTGCTGGTGTTCTCACAGACAGTGCATCTCAGTTGTCTGGAACTTGACACTTAGGCTAAGCTTGCTAGCCAACGAGACCAAGAGGTCTGTTTATTTCTACTTCTTTAGCTATGGGATTGTAAATGTATTTCACAAAATTAGTGACCCCTAAGGCTGTGGCAATAGAATTTCTGGAATAACCTGATCTTTCTTGTTAGCAGACCTGGATTTAATATTAATAAACTCTGAAAGGATGGGCTAGTTGTCCCACCTTTCTGTAATCATAACTCCTAATCTCTAAGATAGGGTTAGTAAATAATATATGCTCTTCTGTTGGACAGTGTCTAACACCATTGTTACTCAAGGCAAGTTAATCGTATTACTATGGTCATAATACTTATTATTTTTGACATTTTTAATTCCTGACAAATTCTACACTTAAAACTTCTGCCAAGACACTAGTACTATCAGTCAAGAATACTGGCAATTCTTCCAATGGACCCAGGTTTTATCCCCAACACCTATATGACAGTTCCAACTATCTTTAAGTGTAGTTCTAGGGTATGTTTTGTCCTTTCTTGACCTCTATGGGCACTACATAATCATGTGGTACACCATAATACATGCAGGCAGACATTATTCAGGCATAAAGCACAATAAAAAAAATGAGAGAGAAAGAAATTTCTGCCCCAAAACTTTGGGAACATGTAAGAACAGCTCCTCATAAAGTAGAAAGTTTAAATGCATATTATTAATGATACTCAAAGAAGAAATGTAGGCTTTCCATTAAATTTCTTTTTCTTCTCTTTCAATGGAAAAAGACCAAATCTTACCGAAATAAATTATCAAAATTATTACTTAAATTTGTTCTTGCTACACAATTGTATGTCTACCCTGGAGATTAAATAAAGAATATTCACAACATTTTTAAAACAGACAAGTGGAGAACAAAATATTTACCAATCTTTTAGTCTTTGCTCCTCACAGAAAACATTCTCAAAGTGTTATATACACAATCCTCAGTTCAACTGCTAGCCTTTAGATTCCTCTGGAACAAATTCCTTTCATGCACTTTTACCATCTTGACAAAATGGTTCCTGCAAAGATCACAGTGACTTCTCTGCTGCTAAATCTAGATGTCAGTATTCAATCCTGGCCCTGACATACAAGGAACTCAATAACTTTGGTTCAAAGACTATTTTGCATTTTTTGTCATTATAGTCTGAATCCTCTGCTCGAATTTGGGTCTGTATCTGATATATTTTTTACAGGGTCACATTCCCAGCTGGTAACATTATTTTGGGAAGTTATAGAGACCTCTTCCCAAAATTGGGTTAGAGGGGGTAACATTTTGAGGTTACATCCTGGCCTCTCCCACATGCTTTGGCCACTATGAATTGCCATAAATTTATGCCATCATGATGAAATGAAGCCATGAGCCAAAGTAAGTAGTTTTTCCCTGAAGTTGCTAGTCAGACATTTTGTCATAGTTATTTTAAATGTTCTTAATACAAGTAGATGTTACAAACCCAGGGAGTAGAGCTATGACTCATTTCACCTGAGAACACCATTTGACATAAGCATTGATACTAAATGATAACAGCATTCATGGATTGTCTACAATAAAGGTTTCACTTTGTCCATATTCTATGGAGCAATATTTTTTGGCATTATTTTTTGCCTGTGCTTCCTTCTTCTTTTCAAGGTGTTTCATTATGAAGCTTGAAAATATGTCCATGGTCTTCAGGGGTCATCAGTGTTCTTGGAAAAGACACTCTGAATTGTTTAAGCTCATCTCACACTATGTCTATAGCAATCCCACACATCCACACTCACAACATATACCCTGATCATTCTCAAAATTATCTGTACATTCGATTTTGCCTCACTGAACTACCTGTTTCTCTTCTGTCTGAACTGCATGTAGTACAAAGGAAAAGCTATGAAGCTATGAACAAGGGAAGCCAACAAGCTGGCATCTACCCTATAATGCTCAAAGTTTTCTTATAAAGTTAGGTATGCTATTTCCCAGACTTAGCTAAAGAGAAAATATCAAACAACAACAGAACTCTGGAAGAAGCTATAGACAGTCTTCTTATCTCCATCCATCTTTTATCATTAGAAACAAGAAGTGTCAAGAGCTTTCTGAATTTTCATGTGTTTTTTAAAACACAAGCATAGCTGTTGAATATAAAGTTTAGGTGACAGACGAAAATAGTGAATAGGCAAAGCAAGAACAATAATATAAAAGGTCATTAGTTTACATTTATCTTTAGTCTATAAACAATTGCCTCTTTTGAAATTATGGTCTATGATCATGTTTGAAAGTCTTTGTTTAAAATGATGTAACTAACAAAAAGTTTCCAATTATAAGTGAAAGCTGCAAATACATCAAAGACCTTTTCCTTCTATAATGCAGCTATTTTCTGCAGTGAATATATCTTTACAGTTTCCCTAAAGCACTTCAGCGTTCCATATCTCTTAAAATTACTAAACAAAGATAGGTTAGTCAATATAAATCCAGTAAACGGCAATAACAAAATAGCAGTTGAATGGAAACATTAAATACACATCTGTTCCCGTTCCTGTAGAGCTGGCACACGGGATGAAGGATTGTTACTCAGTCTTCTTCACAACTAGAACCTCAAGCATGTGACTCACTCAGGCCAGCAGACCTGTAAGGAAACCTGTGGAGTAGAGGGGATTCAGCTCTAAGATCGACTGCAAACTTTCCAACTTAGCTGTAAGGAGTTGAGGCTTAGATTTATTGCAGCCACTTGGACCTCTATGAGTGAAAGCCTTGCTGTCACAGAGTATGACACTAGAGGGATGGCAAGAGCAAACCCTCACTGACTTTATTAAACAGCTGAGATACAGTCCACTTCTTATCAGGTAGGCCATTATTCCCTCATTGTTTATGGCCCTTAAAATTCAAATATTCTATTACTTTAGGAAGTCTAGGGTTATCTATCTACTTAAGTCCTATTTCAAATATCAAATTCTAATAAGCAAGGGCATTTCAACATATATATATATATATATATATATATATATATATTGTTTAATTTTGCATTAAGCAATAAATTCTACTATTTCTATCAAAGATAAAAGTGTTTAAAGTAGTAATAGAAGTATATTGACTAAAGTTGTTGTGGTTCTTCTTAGGATGTAGCTATTGTCATGGATCAGAGTTTCCTGGTTGCTAACTATTATAAAAACTCCCTCCCATGAAAATGTGGGTCCATTTATAGTCAGTGGTCAGGTAAACCCATGGCTTTTAGACTTGCCATAGGTAGCCCAGAGAACAGTAGTGGAGACTGTAAGATGGGACCAGATCATACACCTCATGGCTGAGAAGAAAAATAAATAAAGAGGAAGGAGATGAGGAGTCCAGAGTAAAGAGAAAGTCTATAACATACATAGAACTTGGGAATTCTTGTAATCCAAGCCATAGAAATATTTGTCTTCTGGAAGGTTTTACAGGAATTGTGTTTAAAAATTAGTGGACATCCAAACAGCCTAGGCGGATGAGAGAGGGGGAGTTGATCGGGGGAGAGGAAGGGATATGGGAGGCGGTGGC
>NC_022031.1:19628456-19631520 GCF_000317375.1 Microtus ochrogaster | reverse complement strand
AAAAAAAAAAACTTTTACATAATTTGAGGTGTATATTTTCCTCTGCAAAGAAGAGGGAATAATTGGTTATCACTGCGGGATCATGAATAAACACAGAGTAATGAAGAATAACAAGAAGAAGAAAAGAGAAGCGTGGGACAAATGGTCGGTCATGTGCTGAACCATAACTATCAAAGTTTTTCAAATTAAGCTCAAAAAAATTATGAACACTTGATCTTTTCATGGCCGCTGGATGAATACTTATAATGAATCACACACTCAATCTTTCCAACAGCCTTTCCAATAGTTATTTCTACTTTGACAAAGAGGTGAAAACAATACTTGAGAGCCCAAGTAACTCCATTGTATTAACTAGATAGGACAGGTAAAGAAACATACTTACAAAATGTGCTATCTATTGACCTCTTGATGATTTTCTTGCCTGCCAGATCTATTTGATGGAAAATTTGATGTACATATCAGTAAATGTAGAAAGTTAATACATAATGTTTACTGTATGCTTGGTAGAATATTAGGGGCTTGCTGCTAAATTTATTTTCTTTGCTAGATTTACATACAACCACTGAGAAAAATCTATTGCCCATTATGAACCTTCAGGAGGGCATGGCACAAACTGAGATTTAAAATATAATCTGACATTGAGGGGTCTAGCCAGGTGACATTTCTACCAAAATGTCTATAACATGATATACGGAAAAGACAACTGGACTAAATTTAGTATAGGATCAGAGGATAGGTGAAAGGAAGGGAGAGAAGTCAGAGCCATGGGCAGAAATCACATCATGCCCTATTTAGTAGTCTGACAACTCAGGATGTCTTTGTGGTTTTGAAAGGCTTAAGAAATATATGGATGTAAAAGGAGAGTAAGACAATGTCGATTATGTTCTTGTGTTTTGTTTTAATTCACTGCTGTTGTTAATTTAAAGAACAAATCAGGGAATCTTGTCAGAATGACCAAGGCAAGAAACAAAGAAGTGGAACTAAAGCAGAGGCTGTCACTGGACTTAAAAGGACCAAGGAGCAGATAGTAAAAGTGTTGCAAAAAGACAGTTATCACTGCTTGTATGTGAGGAAAGAGGAGAGGTCGAAGATGACTCTCAACTCTGTGTTTGTGTGACAAGGTGATTGCAAGGAGGAATAAGGGAATAGGGGTTTTTAAACAGAAAGAAAATACCAAATGAAACTTAGCTCAACAGATGAGTGTAAACTCGGTAGTGAAAGCTGAACAGTCCTACAGAGGAAATCCATGAGAGGACAGACCTTCGGTGATAGCTGGAAATGTGCAGTTAAATAGAAGGTCACAAACAGTGAGTTGTTTGGAATATCTCAAGAGGGGAAACTTCAACAGAAAACCATGAAGTGTCAAGTGCAACAGGAAAGTTGAAATTATATCCCAAAGATTCTTCTATGGTGACTTTGATCTTGCTTTGGCGTGTGACTCAGTTTCCAGTATGCCAAAATAGGTAAAGGAAGTCTTTTCTTTCTTTCTTTTTTGTTTTTTGTTTTGTTTTGTTTTTTGAGGTTTTTGTTTGTTTGCTTGTTTTTAGAGACAGGGTTTTCCTGTGTAACAGTCCTAGCTGTTCTGGAACTAGCTCCTGTAGACCAGGCTGGCCTCAAACTCACCTGCCTCTGCCTCCCAAGTGCTGGGATTAAAGCCGTGCACCACCAACACCCAGCCAAGGAACTCTTTGTTAAAGACCTCAGAAGTGGTCAACATGTGAAGCAAATTGGTCTCTGCTTTTCTCCTCATAACCAATTATTTATTCAAGTGGACTTACATCTAAATTAACATGAAGAATAAACTTGATGGGGGAACAGAATAGTAAAATCAAGTTCTGGGGTTGTTTATCTGCAAGGGTAGAGTTCCTCTTTCATGTTTATGAGACATTTTAAATGTGCAGAAGAATGTACTGGCATAAGATTCATATCTCATTTCTCCTGACACTTCCTCTCTTATTCACATTCCATATAATTACATTTCCCCAAATGGAATGAAAGCTCTGATGACTGTCTTGACGATCTTCTTTTCTTTCTTTCCCTTGCAAACATTTGCATGTATTTGAAAGTCCAAATGTCCATTAAAGAAATAATTAGTCTCAAGAGTTAATTTTAGCAAAACACTACACACACACACACACACACACACACACACACACGAGAAAAACACTGATTCTGTGGGATTTGCAGTAAGATCTGTGATTCTACTTCACAAACCATGCCAATAAAGATTCTATCCCAGATGACTTATTTTCATTTTAAAAATAAAAGATAAACAAGAGAATATTTCATAGCTGTGTACAATGTATTTGTATATTATTAACACTTTAAAAATTAGGGCAAATATTAAATTAATAAAATGTACTACACTGTCCTTAAGCTTTGATTTAAACATTCCAATAGATGCAGGAGAACACTAATTTAATTATATACCTCTCCCCGTGGAATGGTAAATATCTTGGGAAAAGTTACCATGGAAGTAAGTGGAAGACCTGTACCTTTAGCCACTGCTGTCATTCCTGCACACACTGTCTGTGAAAGTACCCTAAGATAAAAACTACAATAACTGAAGTCATGTGCATGTAAGATAATACATGAAAAGTGTAAAAACAAACTCATTATCCAGTTCTATAAGCCGCCTACTCAACTATGTGGACAGAGCCCTAAAACAGTAATAGAGATCAGGGGTCCATGCAGGAGTGGAAATCCATGTTAAAAGTACAAAATCTAATCTCCTCCTTCATGTGAAAGAATTGAGAGGACGAAGGAAAGAGGAAAGAAATGTGGTAAGCCCAAATGTTTTTAAAGATTAGAAAAAAATTAGTAGACCAAGGATGCTGAAAGTTTTTTTCAGTTCTGTTTCATAATGAATCCCATCAATGAGTGAGTGTGTGTGTGTGTGTGTGTGTGTGTGTGTGTGTGTGTGCCTCTGCATGTCTGTGTGTAGACAAGTATGTTGATTTTACTTGACTAACGATAAGATTCCACCCCTTTTAAACCCATCATAAAACAGAAACTCATTTAATGAACGTAACTTACCAAACACAATAATTTAGCAACACAATGC
>NC_022031.1:19624726-19627361 GCF_000317375.1 Microtus ochrogaster | reverse complement strand
AAAATAAAAAAGTTAAAAAAATTAGTGGACATGCTATAATACTTACATTCAACATTGCACACACAAATTTCATTCAGGACAATGTTTCTGAAACCTCTCCTTACATCCATAAAGAAGGTGATAGGAAATCGTACCTTATCAGACTCCTTCAGTGAGTATGCATCTTCATAACAGACAATCCAACACTTTGAGTTATCCAAACCTGTCCTCAACACAATGATACAATAGACTGAACCAATAGAATTTTAGTTTCACAGTCTAGTTCTCAGTATAAGATTTGTCCATGGTCATATATTTCTTTAAGAAGTGCATCCATCACACCTAGAATTGGACCCTTTTTAGGATAGTAAAATGGAGCAAGGTGATGGCTATCCTTGGCTGTCAACTTGACTACATCTGGAATTCGATAAGGTCCAAAATGGAAGGGCACACCAGTGAGAGAGTTTTATTTAATTTGAAATAGGAAGATCCACTTCTAATATGCATCTTGAGGCAGGAAGACACACTGCTTTAATCATTAAAGTTGAAACGATGTGGGAACCAATACTAATTGCACCACCTTAGACATGCTACAGAGCTGTGATAAAGAATAGATTTTCTTTGGTTAAGTAAACAAAAAGAAACCTTCCATAGATATTGTGCATAAAGGATCATAGGAAATGTGCATTGAAAATTCCAACACTCATTTGGAAAATATGGCATGCCTGATACTTGGCAAATATTTGAAAATATGATATTAATTGTGATTATTATCATTATTACATTGTTTAAAAGTTAATCTATGGGGATGGAGGGATGGCTCCTTTGGTAAGTACGGTAAGTACACATGTGGCTTTTGCAGAGGACTCAGGTTTGTAGCACGAATTCTAATTGGTCTTAATCAATAAAACACGAGTCAGATACTAGAGAGTGAAAGCTGAAGACTCAGAGAAGCAGTGCAGTCAGCCACTAGAGAGACCTTTTACCACTACCAGTGCTCTGACCATAGGAGGGATCCTATCCTCAGTCTGTCTTTTCAGACTGCATCCTCAGTCTTTGGGGGTGATCCTCAGACTGCACTGTCTCCACCAAACCTCAGTCTACAATGATCTCTTGTTTCCTCTTGCCTTAAATTCCTCTCTCTGCCAAGCCATATCACTCCTGTCTCCACCTCCCTATTGCTGGGGATAAAAGGTGTGTGATCCCAAGTGCTAGGATTACCTTTGTGTGAACTCTGTTTCTGTTTTAGACAGATTCAAACCTGTGTAGTACAGGGTGGCCTTGAACTCACAGAGATACCTCTGCCTCTGTCACCCAAGTTCTGTATTAAAAGGTATGTGCCACCACTCTCTGGCGTCCAATGGCTTAGCTCTGCACATGGATCTTCAGGCGAGCTTTATTTGTTGAAACATAAACAAAAATATCACTACACACCACACAGGTGGTTTTCCCCCCAAACCCATATGATTGCTCACAAACATTCATCCTCCAGTTCCAAGGGACCTGACATCCTCTTCTGATTCCCATAGGCACCAAGCTTGCACAGAGTAAATATGCACACATGCAGACAAAGTTTCCACATATATCTAATGAATAAAATATTTTAAAAGTAAATCTATTGGAACTTACTGAATGTACCATTGGTCCTTTATAAACAGGTATCATTTTTATTGTTTCAATATGATCAGGATCCTATGTCAATGGAGAATTGATTCATGAGAAACTCATAACTTTAAACAAAATCCCTAGACCTTCATGTTGTAATATCTAATGAGATGCTTCCCCATTCCAATAGTTACAGGAAAAGTACACTGATGAATTTTTTTTTATTTTTATCATTAGAGGACTACTGAGTTTACTCCTATAAACACCAGAGAAATTTATTTATGTGCTGTGGTGATTTTCTGAGATTAGAAAAAAAAAGTAAGATAAAAACAAAGAAATCCTACAAAAGCTTAATTCAATAAGTTTATACAATGTTAACAATAATTGACCACTTCTGCACCATCTGCGAATTTATTCTTCTTATAAATGGCCAATAGAAATGCTATGTTTTCCTCTAAAAAAAGACAGATATTTAAGCATATCAGCCACCAAAGTCCCCAGGAGATCTTTAACTGATGTGTTATCCTGCAAAGCAGCAAACAATTCAAGACCAATTAAGAAGTGATTTGCTGGACTGGCATAAACCTGCAATCCTAATGTTCAGGAGGCTGAAAAAAGAAGATTGAGAGTTTGAGGCAAATCTTGGTTCCATAGAGGTACCTAATCTTAAAAAAACACACAATGAAGATATATTTCAGGTATAGATAAACATTTATTTTTAATCTGTCAAACCCTTGGAACTCCACCATATCATATCATAGCTAGAACATGCTGCTCATCTTCCTTCCTTCTAAATGTATATCTACAAAGTTTATAGCAGAAAACTTCATAAAAATGTCCCAGCTATACTGGTAATACATTAAGACAATGAGTTCACCAAGACTGATCATGTTTAGTACAGTCCAGATCACGAGCAAGACTAAGCTCCTGTGCTCCTGGTAGCGACTATGACCCTCTCTTGAACTTCTACCCCCAACTACCAATGGAAATATGTTTGCTAGTAAATTTGTCAGCATTGTCCTTAAACAAAGATCCCCCTTTTATTGGCAGG
>NC_022031.1:19618212-19624626 GCF_000317375.1 Microtus ochrogaster | reverse complement strand
GCAGCTGAAGCTTAGAAATGCTATACAAAAAAAAAAAGGCTCAACAAAAAAAAGAGAGATGGCCTTGCTTGCTGAGAAGGTAGTTCTTTCTAATTTTCTGTAATAGACTTCATTTTGCCATGAAATTAAATTTATAGTATATCTGGTAGACACTAGGACTCCAGCAAAGCTTCACCATTCCCTGCTTTGACATTAAAGCAGGCATTTTCATGGGGAGGCCATTTCAAGTCAAATAACTGGTTATGTGAGCCGTTTACAGAAAGCCTTTATTTAAAAAGAAAATGGATAGGCACTACCATTTCCAGAAACCGTTAGCATACAGGCACACATTCAGATTTTGTTTTCCCCCGAGAATAGGCCGAAAAAGACAGATGTCACATTAGACAACGGAAAGCTTTTGGCCTACTACACCACCTCTTATTTATTATTCTGACTCACAATCTAGCACTTATCAGGTAGTAAGTTGCAAATAAAACAACAATATTGTATTTAAATAGTGAACAGCCCGATCATAATACAAATTCTGCTCATGGTTTTGCTCTGTAGTGCAGATTGTATCAGGTGGTGCAATGTATTGGTCAGAGTCCTGGAAGGCCTCTATATCAAGAACAACAGCATCCAAACCAGAGAAACTTTCAAATCCGTGCTTACTGGCCAGAATACAAGAAGTGCAGAGTAACCAAAGCATTTAAAAACTTATAGTAACTTCAGTCTTCATCTACACAATCTAAAAGAACTAGAACCCAGAAAATTCAATTAAGAGGCAAAATTATGAAATTAGAGTGATTGATTTCATTTGTTCATTGAAAAGTCTAGGTCTTATTCAAAGTTTATGCATGATAACAACAGAAAGCAGATTCAATTTTTGAAGTGTACAAAGAATGGACTTATCATAGATGAGTAATAAAGTTATTCAGAAACAAATTTTTTGAGTGAATAAAATGGGTTAATGGCTAAGAGTCTGTTGTACAAGCATAAGACCTGAGTGTAAATTCCCAGAACTCGTACAAAACTCAAGAACGTTTGGTAAGATGTTCACCTGAGAGTCCAGTCATGTTGTGGAGTAGAGGAGGATTGCTGAGATTTTCCTAGTCATCATTTGGTGCAGGTTCAGTTCCATCTCAACTGAGTCAGGTAAAAAGTCACAGCACAAAATATCCAACATAATTCTTTGGTCTCCACACACACACACACACACACACACACACACACACATCCCCAGACACACACAAAAAATGAGCAATTTCTTATTGGCATTCTTACTCAAGATCATCTGCTTCAATTTCTCAGTGATAAATGGCAAAGCCAAGATTCACAGTTGTTACTTACCCATCAAACCCGTACCAAAAGCCAAGTCCTTGGGACTCAAACTCAGTCTCCCTCATAGCAGGGTGCACAGCTTCTGGAAGAGACCAATAATAATCATTCTTAATTTTTCCCAGAACTTAAACTTTTAACCATGAAGAATTCTTTATTTTGTCAGCTAACAAAGTATCTTCTGGCCTGCAGCCTGTATGTGGCCTTTCTTACTTTCCAAGCCTTTGAAAATACAGTACAATGAAACACTTTAGAATGTAGACCTCCCAACAGCACAGAGGCAATGAGCATCATGCGTCCAGGAAAGACACAGTTAAGAGAAGATGAACAAAAACCATCCACAGAAAACTGTTTTGATAAGATTAATCAAAATGGGTCCCCACAAGAAGAAGAAACCCTTGAAAGTTCTGGAATGCATAGCCTACAGCATGGTGGCAAACAGTGAGTGGTGGGGACCTGGCCAGCTTGCCTGGAAGGAAGGCATAATGAATGCACCTGCTCATCTGAGAGGCAGCTCTGAGCCAAATTTTGACAGAGATACATGGATGTAGGAGCTGAATGGTACCTTAGTGTGATTTGGGTGTATTGTCTCATTTTAAATGTGAGAAAATCAGGCCTCAAGAGGTAGCCTGTCTTTCTAGAATTCATAGTTCATGACATCCTAAATTCTTTTTTTTATATATTGCCTAGATATCTTTTTTTAAGTGAGAGATGCAGGAAACCAGAAAATTTTTAACAGACATTTACTATGGGAAGAAGTATTTATCTATAAAGGGCCAATGCAAGCTCCTGCTCCATGAGATTCAAGTTGTTACATTTCAATCTCTCCTCCTCCATCCCTAACGTGGGCACAATATTTTAGTTTTATAAATGTCAAGAATGAAATAACAGGTTATAACCACAGGTATTTTCAAGCACAATTGATATGTAAACATTCTCCTTTCCCACAGAATTTCTTTTAGGGAAATCCTTCTAAAGTCATCGCTAATGCTATTTATGTCAGATGGCTGGTGCAGGGAAGAACACCAGGAGAGCAATGTGGTTCTGGGAATGCTGCCATTAGCCATGGCTGCATGGTTTTCTAGGATGAAGGATGAACTGCAGGAATTTGCAGACTTTTACAGGAACACAGCATCATTCAATCTTCTGGCGTCTGTTCACAGAAAAATGCACACCATATATGCATATGATACCCAAGCATTTTCAAAAACACCCCAGTTCATAGCATTGTGCAATGCAAAATTCTCTGTGAAAAGAGAATTAGCCCAACTTAATAATAGAAGTATTCTATGTTGTTGATGTTTTTTTAAAAAAATGTTTATTTATTTATTTTGTAAAAAATAACCTTTTAACATTTTACATATTAATCCCAGTTCCCACTCCCTCTACCTTCATCCTACCCCTGCTTCCATCCACTCCTCAGAGATGATAAGGCTTCCCATAGGGAATGAACAAAATCTAGCACATCACCTTCATACAGGAACAAGGTGCTCCCTACTGTATCTGGGCTCAGCAAAGTATCCCTCCAAAAAGAATGGACTTGAACAAACAGTTCAAGCAGTAGGGATAAAATCCTGGTACCACTGCCGGTGGCTCCATACTAACAATTATTACTCACATTTAGAGGGCCTACTTTGGTCCTAAGCTGGTTCCCCCACTATCAGTTGGGAGACAGTGAGCTCCCATTGGCTCAGGTCAGCTGTTTCAGTGAATAACCCCATCCATCATGGTCTTGACCCCTTTGTTCGTATTATCTCTTCTCAGTGTTGCCATGTGGATCTCTGCATTGCTTCCTCAGTTGCTAGATGAATATTCTTTGATAACAATCAAAGTAGTCACTGATCTGATTGTAAGGGAAGGCCAGTTTAGGCACCCTCTCCACGGTTGCTAAGGGTCTTAGCTGGGGTCATTCTTGTGGATCCCTGGGAATTTCCCTAGTGCCAGGTTTCTTGCTTGCCTTATAATGATTTCCTCAATCAACATATCTCTTTTCTTGCTCTCCATTTGTGTCCTCTCCCCATGTCTACCATCCCATTCACTCATGTTCTCCCCACCCCTCTCTTCTCCTTCTCCCCTCCAGACCAGCCTTCTCCCCCAAACCCTATGCTCCCAATTTTCTCAGGAGATCTTGTTATTTCTCTTTCCCAGACGGATCCATGTATGTTTTTCTTAGGATTCTGCTTGTGGTTAGCTTCTCTGGGCTTGTGAACTATAGGTTGGTTATCTTTTGTTTTATGTCTAATATCCACTTATAAGTGAGTACATACTGTGTTTGTCTTTCTGTGTATAGGCTACCTCACTCAGAATGTTTTTTTTTCTAGTTCCATCCACTTATATGAAAATTTTAGGATTTCATTGTTTTATACTGCTGAGGAGTACTCCATTGTGTAACTATACCACATTTTCTTTACCCATTCTTAGGTTGAGGGGCATCTAGGTTATTTCCAGGTCTTACTATTATAAATAATGCTGCTGTGAACATAGTTGAACAAATGTCCTTGTAGTATGATTAAACATCTTTTGGGTATATGCCCAGGAGTGGTATTGCTGGGTCTTGATGTAGGTTAATCTAAATTTTCTGAGAAACCGCCATACTGATTTTCTAAGTGGCTGTACAAGTTTACACTCCCACTAGCAATGTTACACTGCATCCTCTCCAGCATAAGCTGTCATTGGTGTTTTTGATCTTAGCCATTCTGACAGGTATAAGATGGTATCTCAGAGTCATTTGATTTGCATTTCCCTGATGGCCCCAGGACGTTGAGAAGTTTCTTTAGTATCTTTTGGCTATTTGATATTCTTCTTTTGAGATTTCTCTGTTTATATCTGTACCCCAATTTTTAAATTGGATTATTTGGTATTTTGATCCCTATTTTCTTGAGTTCTTTATACATACTGGATATCAGTCGTCTGTCTGATGTGGGGTTGCTCATGAACTTTTCCCAGTAAATAGGCTGCCATTTTGTCTTATTGATTGTGTTCTTACCTTACAGAAGCTGTTCAGTTTCAGAAGGTCTCATCTACTTGTGCTGTATATAAGAACTAATCTCAAATGCCAATGCGTTCAAGGCTGCTTCCCACTTTCTCTTCTATGAGATTCAGTGTGGTTAGATTTATATTGAAGTCTTCAATCCATTTGGGCTTGAGTTTTGTGCATGGGGATAGATATGGATGTATTTGCATTCTTCTACATGTTGACATCCAGTTATGGCAGTATCATTAGTTGATAATGTTTTCTTTTTTTTTTTCCATTGTATAAGTTTAGCTTCTTTGTCAAAAGTTAGGTGTTCATAGGTGTATGGATTAACTTCAGGGTTTTTTATTTGATTCTATTGGTACACCTGTCTGTTTTTATATCAATACCAAGCTGTTTTCATTACTGTTGCTCTATAATAGATCTTGAAGTTAGGGATTATGATGCCTCCGTAAGTTTTTTTTTTTTTTTTTATTTTACAGGATAGTTCTGGCTATTCTGGTGTTGTTATTGTTGTTTTTCCATATGAAGTTGAGTATTGTTCTTTTGAGGTCTGAGAAGAATTATATTGGAATTTTTATGGGGATTGCATTGAATCTGTAGATTGCTTTTAGTAGGACTGTAATTTTTATTATTCTGATCCCACCTATCCAAGAGAATGGTAGATCTTTCCATTTTCTAATATCTTCATCAATTTCTTTCTTCAAAGACTTGGAGTTTTTATTGTACTGGTCTTTCACTTGTTTGGTTAGTGTTACCCCAAGATATTTTGTACTATTTGGGGTTATTGTAAATGGTGATGCTTCTCTGATTTCTTTCTCAGCATTTTTATCATTTGTATATAGGAGAGTTATTGATTTTTTTGAGTTAATCTTGTATCTTGTCACATTACTGAAAGTGTTTATCAGCTGTAGGAGTTCCCTCATAGAATTTTAGGGATCACTTAGGTGATTCCTATCATATCATCTGCAAATAGCGAAAGTTTGACTTTGTACTTTCCAATTTGTATCTTGATTTTCTTTTGTTGTCTTATTGCTGTAAGAACTTCAAGTACTATGTTGAGTAGCTATGGAGAGAGTCAACAGCCTTGTCTTGTTCCTGAATTTAGTGGGATCACTCTGAGTTTCTTTCCATTTAATTTGATGTTGGCTGTTAGCTTGCTGTATATTGCTTTAATTATATCTAGATACAAATGAGCACTGTTCAATTTCCATGAGTTTGTATGCTTTTTGCTATTAGTATTGTTATTGAATTCTAACTTTAAGCTATAGTGATCCACTAAGATACAAAAGATTATTCAAAATTTTTGTATCTGTTGAGGTTTGCTTTGTATCTATATCCTTCATCTTTCTAAGACCTTTATTATGAAGGGGTGTTGGGTTTTGTCAAATACTTTTTCATCATCTACTGAGATGAATATATGGGGTTTTTTTTCTTATCAGTTTATTTATATGGTGGATTACACTGATAGATTTTCATATGTTGAACCATTCCTACATTTCTAGGATGAAACCAACTTGATCATGGTGGGTGATTTTTTTTATGTGTTCTTGGACTCCATTTGCCAGTGTTTTATTGAGTATTTTTGCATCAATGTTCATGAGGGAGATTGGTCTGTAATTCTCTTTCGTAGTTGTGTCTTTGTATGGTTTGGGTGTCAGGGAATCTGTAGCCTCATAAATAGAGTTTGGCAATGTTCCTTCTGCTTCTATTGTGTGGAACAATTTGTAGAGTATAGGTATTAGCTCTTTCTGGAAGTTCTTGTAGAATTCTACACTAAAATCTTTGGGCCCTGGGCTATTTTGGGTGGGAAGCTTTTGATGATGGCTTCTGTTTCGTTAAGGGTTATAGGTCTATTTAAACTATTCATCTGGTCTTGATTTAATTTTTTTGTGTGATACCTATCCAGAAAATTGTTCATTTCTTTTATATTTTTTCAATTTTATTGAGTACAGGTTTTCAAAGAATGATCTAATGATTCTCTGAATTTCCTCAGTTTCTCTTTTTATGACTCCAATTTCATTTCTAATTTTGTTAATTTGGATGTTCTCTTTCTCTGCCTTTTCATTAGTTTGGATAAGGGTTTGTCTATCTTGTTGATTTTCTCAAAGAACCAGCTCTTT
>NC_022031.1:19599133-19617917 GCF_000317375.1 Microtus ochrogaster | reverse complement strand
TAGTATTGTTATTGAATTCTAACTTTAAGCTATAGTGATCCACTAAGATACAAAAGATTATTCAAAATTTTTGTATCTGTTGAGGTTTGCTTTGTTACTGAATATGTGGTCAATTTTAGAGAAGGTTCCATGAGGTACTGAGAAGAAGGTATATTCTTTTGTGTTTGGGTAAAATGTTCTACAAATGTCTATTAAGTCCACTTGAGTCATGACATCTGTTAGTTCTCTTATTTCTCTATTATGTTTCTGTCTTGTTGCTCTGCCCATTGGTGAGACTGGAGTGTTTAAGTCTCCTACTATTATTGTTTGGGGTTTGATGTGCCATTTAAGCTTTAGTAATATTTCTTTTACATATGTGGGTACTTTTTTATTTAGAGCATAGATGTTCAGGATTGAGACTTCATCTTGATGGAGTTTTCCTGTGATGAGTATGAAAGGTCCTTCTTTATCTCTTTTGACTGAGTTTAGTTTGAAGTCTACTTTGTTAGATACTAGAATAACTACACACGCTTGTTTCTTAGGTTTATTTGATTATAAAATCTTTTCAAGCCCTTTACTCCGAGGTAATATCTGTCTTTTATGTTGAAGTGTTTTTCTTGTATGCAGCAGAAGAATGGATCCTGTTTTTGTATTCATTCGGTTAGCCTATGTCCTTTTTATAGGTGAATTAAGTCTGTTGATATTGGTGATATTAATGACCAATGACTGTTAATTACTGTTATTGTTCAGTGGTATTGTTTGTGTTCTTCCCTTCTTTGGTGTTTGCTGGCATGATGTTGTCTGTTGCCTGTGTTTTTATGGGTGCAGCTAAATTACTTGGGTTGGAGTTTTCCTTTTAGTACACTCTGTAGGGCTGGATTTCTGGAGATGTATGGTTTACATCTGGTTTTGTCAAGGAATATTTATCTTCTTTTCTCCATTGATGGTCATTGAAATATTTGCTAGGTATAGCAGACTGGGCTTGCGTCTGTGGTCTCTTAGTGTCTGCAACACATCTGACCAGGACCTTCTTGCTTTCAGTTTTCCCATTGAGAAGTCTAGTGTAATTCTAATAGGTCTGCCTTAAATATTACTTGGCCTTTGCAGCTTGTAATATTCTTTTTCTTTGTTATGTATGTTTAGTGTTTTGATTATTATGTGGCAAGGAGACATTTTTTTATTGTTGTTGTTCTAGTCTATTTGATGATCTGTAAGTTTCTTGTATCTTCATAGGCATATCCTTCTTCAGGTTGGGAAAGTTTTCTTGCATGATTTTGTTGAATATATTTTCTATGCCTTTGAGCTGGAGTTCTTTTCCTTCTTCTATACCCATTATTCTTAGGTTTTGTCTTTTCATGGTATCCCAGATTTCCTGGATGTTTTGTGTTAAGAATTTGTTGGATTTAATGTTTTTTTTTTTTTGATGAATGAATTTATACTGTATCCTCAGTGCCTGAGATTCTCTCTTCCATTTTTTGTATTCTGTTGGTTATGCTTGTATCTGTAGTTTCTGTTTGTTTACCCAGATTTTCCATTTCCAGAATTCCCTCAGTTTGTGCTTTCTTTATTGCCTCTATCTCAGTTTTCAAGTCTTGAACTGTTTGCTTCACCTGTTTGATTGTTTTTTCTTGGCCTTTTTAAAGAGATTTATTGATTTCTTTCAAATTTTTTGCCTGTCTTTTCTTCCATTTCTTTAAAAGAATTTTTCATTTCCTCTTTAAGGATCTCTATAATTTTAATAAAATTATATTTAAGGACATTTTGTTCTGCCTTTTCTTGTTTAAGATGTTCAGGTCTTCCTGTTGGATGACCACTAGGTTCTGGTGTTACCATGTTGCTTTTTAAGTTATTGAATGTGTTCTTGCATTGGTCCATACCCATCTCTTCCTCCTATTGGTGTAGGCAGTGTCTTTACCTCTTGGTCCAATCCTTATACTCAGTGTATGTCTAAGTCAGTCTCAGGGAGCCTCTCTTGAACCTATCTTAGTCGATTGCTGTCTGTATCTCAGAGAACTACTGAATTCTCCAGTAATGAGTGGATTTGGGAGTGGAGTGGGACTTGTAGAATACAAGGTCTGATTGATAGGGGGAGTTGAAGCAGCCTCTTTGCAGATGGTTTGCCTGGTAGCCAACTAGTGAAGCTGAGGCAGGAGGCGGAGTGGCCAGGGTTTTGCCCACCAAGAGTCTAGGGACTGGGCTGTCCAGCTGGGGAAACGGCCCATACTTTTGGTATAAGACAAAATTGAAAATATTTTCTACGGAGTACTAAAACCATCATGAGTTCATTTCTGGGAACAAATAAATCCTAGTGCTTTTTGAAAACCACATTTATTCATATAAATATATATTCTTACATTTGCATGGACAGTTGTGGGTTGATTAAACTTGTGCCGTGTATTTCTGTCTAAATCTACCTCATGGGTGAAATCTAATTATTCTTGTCTTTCTGTAACTGGACACTTTAGAACAGTCTCCTTACATCAGAAGGCAACTAGTAAGATGTCCTTGCCTTTTAGCTGAAGAGTTTCTTATTCTAATGATGATGGGCCTTCAAGAAAATCTTATGATGCAAATTTCAAAATTTCCACTCACGTAATGGTCTTCCAAGTATTTCTATCATTACTTCCGATCCTGGATATTTGTTTCCAAGCTTTATACTGAATTTTTTTTTTCCAAGAAAGACTGTGTTTCATTCCTCTTTGTGTCCAAATCTCTGAACACACCACCGAATACATGGCTAAAATTCAGAAATTTTATGAGAGGGAAATTTAATTAATTCTAAGATTAGTTCCAAGAAAGGATATTTTCACTCAGTATAGGAAAGCGCATTATTAAAACAAATGTTACTAGCATAGAAACCCAGCCAATATTATATTGCTCAGTTGCTAGAAAATCAAAATAGAGAAGACAACAAATTCTGATTTAGATATAAGGAGTGGGAGAACACATCACTGAACTTTCATTATTTTATCAAATACTATTTATTGGCTGTATGTTGTTTTCTCCTCCAATTACTCATCATAGTAAAGTCTAAGTGTTTTCCATATATCATTCTTTATATATTAACAAGCTGATTTGTCCTCTATAAATTGGCTTTTAATGTCATTTTTAAAAGAGGGCCAGAGAGTAGGAAGGTGACTTACTTGGAAAGTGCTTGCTTTGAAAGTATATGAATATGATTTGATTTCCAGAACCCACGTCAGGCATGATGGCAAGCTTAAAATCCAAGCTCCATGGAGAATGAGATAGATGGACCTGTGAGGCCCACCTCACTGGCTAATAAGCCAGCAAGCTCCAGGCCCAGAGGGATTCCCTGCCTGGAAATAAGATGGGCAGCCTTTCTGACTGATGTTGTCTACTGATACACACACACACACACACACACACACACACACACCACACGAGAGGGGGGGAAGGAGAGAGAGAGAGATATCATTAATTATACCTCTAGAAACAAAACCAAAAATGTTTTCTTGAATAAAACATATTTTAAGAGCTTAGAAAATATGTCAATGGGCCACAAGAAAATAACAACCAGCAGTGAAAACAGATGCCCTGGACAAAGAATCCGTTTTACAAAAACGAGTGTTCTTGAGATTCCATCTTCAGGATTCATGTAGAATATAAAGCAACAGAAAATAAGGAACAAGACCTAGGCAAGAGGCAAACTCTAACAGAGCACTGCAGTTTGGGCCACAGATCTGGACTCAGCTATCATAGCTTTAGGGAAGAGGTAATCTAAATGCGTTGTCTATATCCACCCACTGGGAAACCACACATCTTTAAACTTATAACTTGAACCGTTTACAGTAAAAGAAGAATTTATCTAAAAACAAACTATCTTATGGGTATACCCTGGATAATTCTCACCAAGGAGGAAATTTGAAAAAAATAATCTCCAATCCATGAATTAAGTTAAAAGTAAGTCTGGGTCGATATTATTCACAAATATCTCAAAAAAGAAACAGTAAACTTTCTCTGAGGAAGCTAAGCCAGTTTTCTTGGAAACTTAAGCAATATGTACATTTTCTAAAAAAAAAATGAGTGATCTAAAAAGTTTTCAAAAAATGTATTGAAAATGGGAATAGTAGGGAGAAAGTATGAAACATGATTGTACTTACATATACCTTAATTTTGTTCATATCCCACACTCCGATGACAAAAATTAGGAAGTTTACCTTGAAATTAGAAACTCAACAAATAACAACAAATTCAACACAGGTAGGGAAGGAATCATTGATTAAATGAGGACAGAAAATACTATGTCGGCTTTATCCAGGGAAAAGATGAGATAGAGATTGTAAGGGAGGTTAAGAGCCTGGGTGTGTAGGGACTGAGTTTTAAATACATGTCCTCTAAGACCCAGAAATAGACAGGGTAAGGAATGAGAAAGGACAGACATTTGACAAGATAATGGCAAAGCCTTCTTCGAAGCTCGAAAAATTCTGACCTCGAGACTCAGAAAGCTCAACAGACCCCAAATAGCCCGTATGAAAAGAACCTCGCGTGTAAAGAAAGAGATTGTCAAAGCAAAAATAATTTCTTTGCAACAGTCAGAGAACAAAGATAAATCACCTTCTAAAGAAGAATTGGTCTCAAAAGTCGGCTCCTTCACAATAAAGAGGAAAGCCTGGCGCCTATGAGATGATGTGGGAGCATTGTCCTCCAAGTTTCTGTGCTAGCTGAAACACCTCTAGTCCCTGGTGATCGACTCTAGCAAAGAGATTCTGCAGATATAATTAAGACCCAGGCAACTGTCCATAAATAAGGGAAGTATACAGGTAAGCCGGGCCTAATCATTACACACTTTATGTCTGAGTTCAAGGGTCAAAGACCTAAGAAGCCAGAGATTAGTAGCGCGAATCACCATTCTTGGCTAGTTCAAAGGTGATGGCTGACAGGCTATTAGCACAGAGCCACCTCGTTTCCACCCTGCAAAAGGACACAAATCTTAAGGAGTGAATCTTATCAACAAGGAGGTGAGGCCCTCTGCAAGTGTGTGACAATCTGGTGGCTTGATCTCCTAGTGAGGTTTCTAACAGTGAGAGCGTGTCCTCTCCCTGGTGCTTAGCTTCGTTTTTTGGTAACCAGTTCCCCATGCTGGATTACCTGGCCCCGCCTCAATGTAAGGGGGAGGAGCTTGGTCCTGCCTCAACTTGGTGGGCCATGTTTTGCTCAAGTCCATGAAAAGCCCATCTTTTCTGAATGGAGACGGAGGAAGAGTGGATGGGAGAAGGGTAGATGGAAAAGAGGAGGAGATGGGAAGAGAGGACCAAGGGGAAGCTAGTTGGTATGTGAAATATATATATTTAAAAATATATATATTTAAAAAATGGAGGAGGTGAGGAAGACTAGCAAGGAAGGTCACATTAGTCAGCACCTTCACAATCCTGATTAGAGAACCTCCTCAAGCCAAACTAGACAGCAAATCCGTGAGCACATGGGTTTGTTTTACAGAGGGCTATGCTTTGTAATTTCCAATATAACAGCAGAAAAGCTAATATAACTAAATGCAGTACAGTGTGGCAAAAGAACTACAGGCCAGGAATTTTTTTCAATTAAAAATAAGGCAAGTAGATATTTTTAAATAGTAACATACAAAAGGAATTTTCAGTGAGCAAAGGTATAACAGTACAGGTCACAGAAAACTGTATAGTTTGAGTAGATATAAGGAGACTGGAAAAGTGCTGTGAAATGAAAATATATGACAAATTAAGATAATAATAAATTTATGAATATATGTAAAATGAAATTAACTGCAAAATGTTCAGAATGGTTTTATAATAATAATGATAAAATATGGGCAATTAGTCTATACATCAGATCAAAGGCAAAAACAAAATCTACAATTAACTTTATAATTTGTTTCGAGGTCAATACATATGAAAGTTCTAGGAACAATTTCTAAAATATATTTAATTATTTGTATAACTTAAATGAACAATGGGGGATTTCGGGTGGTAAAAAGATAATAAAGAGGGACTATAAGGAGAAAAAGAAATACAGAAAAATAAATAGAAAGCATAAATGCTAGAAGTAAAAGAAACTAAAATTAACCCATGGAAGTAGACCAAACACCTTATGTAAAAGACAAAGTCAGCACAACCGAGTGCTTGAAAATTTGGATTCATGAGTTCTTGGGAAATATTTAAAAAACCAAGCTATAAAGAACATAAATTAATAAAACAACTACGTCTCAAAAGAAGAAAATAAGGTTACATAAGCAGTAATGAAATAGAGTTGAAAGCAGATACTTTTACCAGAGATTTTAAAACTAAACTTAAAATTTTATTTCCACAAGATATAATTAAAATGTGTATCTCCTCACTGAAGTAACTTCAAAAAATTAGTAAAAATGATTTCAGTTTCAGTGAGAAATAATTGAATTGACCAGTTTTGCAAAAAAATAGTATTATTATCTAATAATTAATTAAAAGTCTAATAGTAATCAGAAAAAAAAGAGAGGGAGATAATAATAGGAAATAAAAAGAAAGTGGTTCCATACACCATGCCAAACGGACAAAAATGATAGATGTCAGGAAAATAAATGTGTCAGTTACAATGGAACTGAAGGAAAGTACACCACAAAGAAAGCAAACGGACAAAAATGATAGATGTCAGGAAAATAAATGTGTCAGTTACAATGGAACTGAAGGAAAGTACACGACAAAGAAAGCAAACGGCAGAACACAAATGCAAATTCACAAAAGAGCAAGACATTCACTCTTAAAAAGAGGCCCGTGCTCCACACAGTATGGAAGTGAAGATGATTCTAGCTAAAACATCAATCATTTACTAATAGATAATATAATAGTTATGTAGAGTTTGTTGTAAGTTTCATCTATATAGCTAAACCCCACCCCACCTCGAATCCAGCGATTAAAACAGTAAATTTAAAAAATAATTCTATTATTTGAATTCTGAAAAATACAATAAGAAAAAAATATCATGATAGATTAACTCTCTTAATGTCACTGCTATCTACAGACTGAAGATAGAAAAGAAATTAGAAAATTCCAAACTTCAATGTACTGTGGTATAAGAGGTAGATAAAAGGAGCAAGACGGGGGAACATTTAAAAATTTGTGATAAGTAGTCCCCTGATAAAGATAAATTTAGATTTCTTATGTCACATAATTCTCAGATAAATTTTAGATTGACTATAGAGGTATACTTTCCAAAAGAAGGAAGCCTAGAAGAATTCCTTTATAACATATGAAGACATAGTCACTTAAATGTTCAAGAATCTAAGATCTTCCAAAGGAAGAGCACATGAAGGTTATGGCAAAAAAAAATAAGTGGGGGATAAATCTAAAGAAACAAATATGAAGCCTAAAAGCTAGAAATGCATTGACCGGGTATGTTGCAATTCCTTTGGTGCTGTATAGAATTCCTCAGGATCTCTCAGAAACTGACCTGGAGTCAAGAGTACATATTTGTAAAAACTAGATCAAACGAAAAAAGTGAAAAACACATTGCAAAATATAAAAATCTTCACAAGCACAATGGAATATAAGCTAGTAGTATCATTATGGAAAGGTGTACAGACAGAATCCCACTTCCGAAAATGAAACAATGAGGAAATGGAACGTGTGGAGGAGACACCTGCTCTCCCGTACTTAGTCATCATTATCCACAATAGAAGAATGTGAAAATAACCAATGTCTGTCAACGAGTGATTGGTAAAATGAAACACACTATATACGTACAGCGGAATAAATAATACTCAACCATAATAAATGAAACCTTTGCAATTTGCAACATCAGAATGAATGTGGAGGATGTTACCCAAAGGAAATTAGCTAAACACAGAAAGACAAATACCTCATGATCTCATTCATAGTGCATCTAAATGCCTGAAGGGCTGCATGCTAGCTAAGTGGGTTTAGTCACTTCACAATGTATAAATATTTCCTTTAACCATCCTAATATTTTTCTCAATGTTAACAGTAAATTCTAGGCATCAGAAATGACAAGCATCACTCTACCACTTAAATACAGATGTAGTCCTTGGTTTTAAAGACTGCCTGATATCTCAGGCCAGCAAACTCTCAATCTTCCTGACTTCAACTTCCTGGTGCTCAGACCACAAAATTTCATGTCACAATCTAATAGGAAATGATTAAAATATCATCTTTATATTTAATTAATAAAATATTTTCCAGATCATATCTAATTGTCCTTATAAAATGTTCATATTGTTGTCTTGTTCAGGGTAGATTCAATGTGATCTAGTGAATTGGAGTCAAAGCTCTAGGTGATTGAGATACAAATGCAGCGGCATCTGGGGTAGTGAATCCTTATTTCCAAAACATGATGTAATTTTTGTCACTTAAGAAAGTTAATAATAATGAAAACTTGTATATTAAAGAGTGTAGTACGGTCATACCAATCAAATTTAATCATAACAAGAATGTGCAGAGTGATCAGTTTCCACAGGGCAAACAGGAAGGTTCTGTGGTAAAATTTGGCCATGGAGTTGAGGATTCCACACTTTGTACAGGGAACATCCATGAACAAAGACCCAGGCTGGGCACAATGCCATCCTTGTGAAGAGGCTGGTGAGAGTTCTAGATAGCCATTGCATAGCTAGTCATGAGGCAAGCACCCTCAGGCCTGGGTACAAAAGATTCTTTTTTTTTAAATTTTTTTATGATGGCATTGTTTATTTTTATTTTTATTTATTTTTAAAAATTTATTTATTAAAGATTTCTGCCTCCTCCCCACCACCACTTCCTATTTCCCTCCCCCTTCCCCAATCAAGTCCCCCTCCTTCGTCAGCCCGAAGAGCAATCCCATTAGATAGCATCGGTGCAAAAGATTCTTACAGCCAAGGAAGAGATGACAATCCTGAGAAGCCTACATGAGCAAGACTTTAAGTGAGTGTCACCTGAGACTTGTGCCACCGTGGGCATAACTGTGAGCAAACAACAGATGAGGATTCTCCCTCATCATCAACATTGCAATAAAAAATAAAAGTAGAATGTGGATGTTTGAGGCCTGCAGATGCTGTTTGTGTCCGTCAAATAATGATAGACCCATTGACTTCACAAGTCCATTCTGTGTTCTTCACCTAAAAGCTTTTCTAGGGCTATGAGAAATCATACCACTCATAAGGCAGAAGACAAGTGGGAGCTTTAGTGCCCACAGGAGCAAAAGGGTAAGAGAGATGATGTTGTCAATAACTTCTACACTTCCCTTTTCATTAGGGGAAAATTCTAGGATTCAGTTTAGATTACCTGGTAGGCCATCCCCTGTGAGATTTGTCCTAGTATCTATCACATAACATTAATATACACATTGAGATATCCCTTTCTCTGGTATGCTTTCCCATACTCAGGAAGTGATTTTCTTGAGAATGTTTCCAATAAGCTATCAGCAACTCTTCCTTGAAAAACGGAGACAGGAAAAAAAAGTGATGGAAGTGACTTCAAGCAAAACCTATAGGTCAGTAGGTACGTTTGTCATGTTTGCTTCTCTAAAGTCTGAATGGGCATTTGAACAGCCACATGAACTTTTATGAGATTTTGAAGAAGGCCTGAAAGCTTCTTCACTGTCGAACTGTGATCACGGACACATATATTAATAAACTAGGTTAAGCATAAACAGTGTACCTTTAGAAATGCTGGCATGCATATACACTATGTTTATGTCAGCTCTTAAATCCTCTCATCAGTATATCCACAAGAAAAATGCTAGTCAGTCAAAACAAAATGTGCAGAAGACATGAACAAGCACTTAAGAGACAAGGAGGTGCCCAATGCCTGTGTGACCGGTGCTAAATTACATTGCTTAGCAGCAATATGCAAATTGAAGCTATAACACAATTCTATTTTATATACCTCAGTTTGACAAGATTAAAGTTTTTTCACTTGTATGTATGTATTTTTACATTTTATATATATTTGCTACACTGTGACATAATAGGACTAGTGGAAGGAAGGTGACCTGGTGAGGCCATACTGGAAAACCACTTCATACTATAAGTTGAAATCAGTAATGCGCGCACCTTAAGATTAAGTTGTTTGCTTTGTTGCTATAAAACATAAGACAAGTCTGATTATGGTTTACTCATATAATCTGGGCATTTGGGAAAATGAGGCAGGAGGATCTCTTTGGGGGGAATATTGTTTTAAGGTGCATTGTTTTTGTTCATGCTGCACTTGTTTAACTCTGTGAAGCTGTTATTCTTTGCCTGTCTAAAACACTTGATGGTCTAATAAAGAGTTTGATACGACAAATAGCAAGGAAGCAGCAAGGGTAGGTGGGACTGGCAGGCAGAGAGTATAAATAGGAGGAGAAATGAGGCAGAAGAGGAGCAATGAGAGACCCAGAAAAGGAGGATGTCAGGGAGCAGCCATCCAGTCAGCTATGGAATAAGAGTGAAAATAAGATATGCAGAAGTAAGAAAAGGAAACACCCCAGAGGCAAAAGGTAGATGTGATTATTTAAGTTAAGAAAAGATAGCTAGAAACAAGCTAAGAACAAGAATTCATAATTAAGAATAATTATGTGTGATTTATTTGGGAGCTGGGTGGCTGGCCACCAAAAGAGTAAAACATCAAAAAATTAACATCACACAACAGATTTCCAGTCAGAGTCATCCTAGGCTACCTGATGAGTGTCATGCCAACCAGGGCTACTGAGCAAATGTAAGACAACATTTAACTGTAAACTTACTTAATCATCCCAGTGTTTCTTATATTGGAGAAACATATAGCAAAAACTGGTTCTCCAAACTCGAAGAATATAAAATTATCAGTCAACCCAGAAGATACAAGATCTATCCTGATTAAGCCACAACAAAGATGCTCCTGGACATAATAAATGGTAAAGAATATAAGTTTCCCAAGAAAGTTATTTAAGATAAAATCCATTGAGAGTCCAGGGTCTAGATACTTCCTGCTTCCTGTTCATCCATCGTCTCACCTGGAATAAAGTCTGGCTGTGGAGAGCTGATGAACAATAGCCATGACACTGTGCAAGTGTTCCGTGGTGAAGGAATGCTGGATGAAGGGGGCAGCCAATTAATGAACCCATGAATGAATGAACAAATACCTTACTTAATAGGTCATTTGTGACCTTTGTTGAAGATTTTTTTTTTTTTTACTTATTTTAGGCCATGATCACACTCACTGTTTCTTAGAGTGAACAGATTTTCTCCTTCCACTCATTTTGGAGCTTCTCTTCCTAATTTTCTAATTAGAGATATTCGGCATTTAAAAGTTCAGAGAACTTTTAAAAGTTCACTCTCATAATCATAGCTATAATTATTAACTTTTATACGTAAAATGGAAATGAGTTTACCCTATTTCAATAATATCAAAAATAAATCTCCCTTTTTATTTTATTTTTTTTATTATCTTGCTTGATAATATCTTGCTTGATATGTAGTTCCCAGTGATTTTACTTTATATGCCACATCTGTACCAGATTCCAGATGAGAAGGACAAGTCACAGTTTTTAAAGTGTTTTTCAATAGAGTAACATAATACTAGATCTATATGTGGAAAATATAATATTTAGTTGTTTTTTGTTTGTTTGGTTAAAAAAAAAACCCAACTATTCTTAATTCAGTGGAATGGTCCTGTGAAGTTTATGCTATCTGTCAAAAACTAAAAGGAAAAAGAAAAAAGAAGAGGTTCATTTAAAAAAAATAGCAGAGCAGATGGGGGTTTGAGAGGGCTCAGTGGGAAAAGTGTTTATTCCTGAGGACCTGAGCTCAGATCCCCAGCACCCACATAGGAGCCAAAAGAGGCTTGTGACCTCAACTCAGCATTGGAGAAGGGCACAAATAGATCCCTCAGGCTGCTGGCCAGCTTGTCTAACCAAAACAGTCAGCTTCAGGCTCAGTGGGATAGCCTGCCTCAAAAAATAAGGCAGAGAGTAAGAAAAGAAACCTGTCATTGATCTCTGACCTCCATGTTTCCACATACAGGCCAGAACACCCATGGGAAAGCACACCCCTCACAAACACGTATGTACACACACACAAACACACACACACACAAACACACACACCCATAGCAAAAAAGAATGTGATTACTAACTAAAAGAAAAGTAAAACTAAGAAACATACAAGAAAATAAAAACAAATCATGCTATCAGTGTTATATTACTAAGAGTAAAAGTTGTTTTTTAAGTGAATACTTTGGATTTGTGTAAATAAATCCCTAGCAGTATCCCATTTTGGCAGGCCCAAAATGTGGATAAATAATTAACCTTCAGACTGTCAGAACCAATGCTCAGTCATCACCACCATGCCTTCAGTGCTGTAAGCCCCAAAGGAAAACATAATTCTTGTTGCTGTCATTCTCATTTGTGGCCCCAAATCACACAGACAGAATGAGTTTTTTGTTGTTGTTCTGGGTTTTTTTTCCTGTTTCTTTTTCAGTACAAAACGCTGCCTGTGAAATTTATTTTTGCAGAATAATAAAGCAGCTGAAATGCCTTCTGAATGATAACATTTCAGAGTCTGGATTTAAGATCCTATTATTGCATATTGAAATGCAATTCAGATGTTCTACTGATCAGTTGAGACATTTTCTCAATTCTCTTTGCTGACTGGTATAACATCAAATAATTATTATGAGATTCTTAGGCATACTAAATAATTACCTGCAGCATATAGAAGCAAATGTCATTTCTCACCATTTTTTTTTGTTTGACATATCTTTTTTTTAACAAGTTATTTTTTCAAACTATATTCATAAGTTTGTTCTCTATTCTTGATACAGATAATGTTGAATATCAGAATTTCTTATAATTCTCTATGCTAAACCATTTGTTGCCTGGACAAGAAGTTATAAGATATACCAGATGTATACACACACACACACACACACACACACACACACACACAATAAGAGGTGTTTTCTCTACAGATTACATGAATTTTATCTCTTTCTTCATTTTAATTAGCTTTTTGATCCAGTCACCATCCATTGTTCCATCCATCTGCAAGAGAGTGTGCTACTTTTTATTATATACAGTACTGTCCAATGGCATTGTCATAACTGCTAATACATTCATAGTGATTAGAGTGGACGAAGTCAACACGAGACAACCTTCCTTCTCTGGACCGACGTCTCTGGTCCACAGACTAACAGACTTGTTATCTAAGTACTATTTCTGTTATTTCTTTTCAAACACAGTGCCTGAAAGGTTTGTTTGTTCACCTTCCAGCCAATTGTTTAAGTCTTCCCTAAGTCCTTTTATCAAGTTACATTGCCATCTTAAGACTCTTGCGATAGGATGACCCCACCAAGAGTCCAGAACGCAGCACAAAGGGAAACATTAGCAACAATACAGTATGAAAAGTTTCTGAAGATTTTAGATAACAAGTAACCGTCTTAAATTTTTATTTCTCCTTTGGAAGATAACAAGAGCCCACATATTCGATTCAAAAAATGATTTGAGGGTAAGAAAAAGCTTGTTTTATCTTGCCTGAGTAATAGAATTTTTTTTCCCTTTGCTGAATTCTCTGCGTGAATAAGAGAGTGGCAGCCATTTTCTCCCAGCGCAGCATCAAAACGCCTTTCATCTGCTGTCTAAATGCAAACAAAGCAAACCTTCCGCCAGGCCTTTCTTTCCAGATAAATTAAAACTCTCATGTCCTGGGGCCTAAATCAAGCCTACAGGCCTTCCCTAGATAAATCCGCTCTCAACCCGAAATCTTCTAGCACACGTGCTCCTTGTAAGATAATTTTGCAGTAGCTAATCAATAATGCAACAGTAAATTGCATTTAAATAAACATTAGCAGCCCCTCTTAATGAATAAAACCTCATCTGCAATTTGTCAAAGTCAGAAATACTGGACTCTTTTGATATTCATTAGAATATTGGAAATTGGGGCTTTGACAGGTTTTATGTACATTGCAATTATCATTGTACGTGCATGTATTTTTTTAAAGGCGCACTTTTATACATTCTGGAAGGATATGGCAGAACATACAGCAAGTTTCTAGACTGAAATTCATATGTCTGGTACCACCCTGGTTAAAAATATATGGAGATAATCCTGCTTTCCATTGCAAATTATGAAGCAACCAAGTTGTATGTACCTCATTTGAATTTCCTGACTTTAGACAAAAAAAAGTAGAAATCTTTATCCTGAAATGATGAGAAGAAAATTTCTTTATTTGATGCTACATACATCTTTGTTCCTCTGTTCCTCTAAAGAAAGCCATTATTGTTGAGGGATCCAGACTTCATAGCAGAAACTAAACAGAATAATTAACTTTCAGAACTGGTATTTTAAATTTATAAAAATACTTTCTAAAATTACATATTTTAATATTGATTTTGATGCTCTACCTTGTTTTTTTAAATATAATTCTCTAATATGGATTTCTGTTATTCTAAAGAATGGTCATTGTAGAAAACTGAATAGCTATTGTTTAAAATGTCCTTTACAAAAGACTGAAAAAAATCCTAGGACATATATATGTGAGCCATACTGCATGAGCAAGAAACTAAGATTCTAATCATTTCTTGTAATGAATGGGATATTCTATAATTTAAACAAAATCCATCTGATACCTTATTCTGCATTCTAAAAGTGGCATATTCTAGAAATCTAGAGTATAAGCCTGTGAGCAAAATTAACACTATTGTGAAAGTATTTATTTAAATAATTCATTGTTTTACAGAATTCCAAAGCAATTAGTGCAGGTATAAAATGGAATAATATTATATAAGGATTTTCTAAAAGAAGGAAGCTATTCTTTGAAAATATAACTAAAAAGTATTATGTTTGATGTGTATATTCTCTGTATAATGTCATCACAATGATAAAAGTACTGCTACCATCTTATAGGCAGGAAATGTACGTGCCAAAAGACCTCCAGTCAGTCAGACTCAACCAGAGCACCAGACTAGAAAGTACACACCACATTTCTCTGCGATTTTTCAATTCGTCAACCAAATGCATGTTCAAATGTGACATCAAAGTAAGCTGATGATGAAAATTAAAGCTGAGAATGCAAAAAAAAATACAACATGATCATTTTTTGAGCACTAGATTAAAAAAATTATAATATTTATACTCTCAACTACTAGTCAACTACTAGCACAGGCCAGGCTAAGTAGTCTATTCAAAAAATGCAATGTAAACATAATAAAATAAAGAGTTCTTGAATTTGTTACCCTTTCAATTTCCTAGAATCAGAGTGCTAAGTCTTCTAATGTCTACCACAGAGACTGCAGTGGTATTATATTGTCTGAGGTTTTCTGTCCTACCAGGTCCCACAAAGAAATCACACAAAGGTCTATATTAACTATAAACTGATTGGCTCTTTGACTCAGGCTTCTTATTAACTCTTATAACATATTAGCCCATTATTCTTGTCTATGTTAGTTATGTGGCTTGGTACCTTTTTCAGTGAGGTTGTCACAACTTGCTTGCTCTGCGACTGGATCAGGACTGCAGACTAGGATTTCCTTCTTCCCAGAATTCTCCTGTTCTCATTTACCTGCCTCTACTTCCTGTCTGGTTGTCCTCCCTATACTTCCTGCCTGTCTACTGGCCAATCAGCGTGTATTTAAAATATAATTGACAGAATACAGACCATTATCCCACACCAGTGTTAGATGTGGCAAGCATCAAGAATCATGTCTTTTGCAACCAACAGATACCAGTGCAACATCTGCTAATTCTCATCTTACATAAAACTTTAAGGTAAATGAAAATATAAGACCAAGAAAGCATTACAGAGAGGAACATATCACTCAATTTCAAATTCAGATCCTTTGGCAATGAGTGGTAAACATCTCAGATTGCAGAGAGAGAGAATGGATAGTACAACAGCACACCAGAATAAAAAGTGAAGCTCCATCCCAAACTATATTAACACAATTTAAAAGGTTACAATGTCCCTGTAAGTAACAAAGCAGTTATGAGGAATGCATGACCTTTAATGACGGAGAATGAAAGTCATTTCAAAGATATGCATCTCTCCTACAAAGGAAAAGCTTCATATTATTTTTTAAATTGTTCATATTAAGTGTACAAGAAAAAAATAATGTAAGACTTACGAGGAACCATACAGTTAAACCTTCATGACTGTGACCTAGGATATGGGTTCTTAAATATACCAACAAGAGCACATGTAATGCAAAGCAATTAGGCAAATTTTAATTCATCAAGTTAGAAGTGGAAGCAGTTGGGCCAGTGAGATAGATGGGTATGGGTAAAGGCCTCTTCTCTGCAGGCAGGCAGCTCAAGCTGGATCCTGGTAGGGAAGAACTGACTTCACAAAGTTGTCCTTTGACTTCTTCCCTTGCACCAGTGCAAGTAAGCACCTGCACTCACAGATTTATCAACACACACACACACACACACACACACACACACACACACACACACACAGACACAGACACACACGTACACACTAAAATTCAAATAAATAAATAACCATAAAAATGGACACCATGAAGAAAATAAAATTGTAACTCATAGAATGGAAAAGGCATTTAAAAATCAATGCATCTGACATGTGACTCAAAACAGACTGGAGTTGAATGGTAGACCGTTTTCTGATGTATACAAGGCCACGGGTTTGATCCTCTCCACTATAAAAATGGAGGGGAACTCACAATGAGAATGATCAAAGACTTATAACTCAACAGTTAAAACACAAGAAGCCTAATTACAATTAAACAAGAGTAAATCGTTTCACTGGACATGTCTGCAGAGAAAATACACAACTTCCCACGGAAATATTCTCAGCAGTACTTTTCAAGGGAAAATGGACACAGTTCCTAGTACAACACCTCTTCCCACCCAGGAGTTGGTCCACAATAAAGGAAGCAGATAATGATAAATGTTGAAAAGGAAAAAGAAAAATTCTCTCATACTCCATGAAAATAAATATGAAATGGTACAGTTTCTGTGGAATGCTACCAATGCAAGTTGAACACATAATTAAATATTTCTGCTTCCACATATATACCCAATGAAAATATTTTCACATAAAAATGTGCACACAAATGTTCATAGCAGTGTTACGTTGACAATTTAAAAGTGAAATAAACCCAATGTTTATCAACAAAAAAAAAACCCCGGCTAGATAAAGTATAGTATATACATGTTATGGAATATTAAATCAAAGAAATGAAATACCTGCTGTGACATGAATGAATGATTAAACACATTACTTTAAAATATTTTTAAAGTAATTTAAAATATTTTAAAGTTATTTTACCCAGAGTGAGGGAAACAAATTATTTAATTCTATATGACCAATTCAGGCAAAACAAATTATGAAGATGACAAGATGGCTAAGAGCCACAGTGATGTAGTCTGTAATCCCAGTGCTTAAGAAGGTGATAGGAACGATTGCAATTCTAGCCACTCTGAACTAAAAAACAATATCCTGTCTCAGAACAAAACAAAAACTAGGCTAGAGGTTTACCAGGATAAGATTCAGGCAGAACAGATATGACTGTTAACAGATACAGGGTTAGTCCAGAGGTGACAAACATATTCTAAAAATAGATCTCTGCAATGGTCAAACCACAAAAATCCACTGAACTGTAGACTCCTGTCGGTGCAGATTGAGTTTCTGTAAAGGTTGCCACAATATACAGAGGCCTCGTTAAGTTTAGACAGCTAGGTTATACTGGGGATGGTAGCTGTTTCTAGTAAAGATCAACTACTCGTAAGTATTCATCAAGTATATGCGGGGTAGCTAAGAGTAAAGTCTCTGTGACCAAATTGCATGAGGCCTTCCTTGGCTGCAGAGCTTCCCAGCTACCATGCTTGGTCATGTTTCTCACCCTTTTGTCTGAATGATTTGGGTTTATTAGATCATGAGGGCTTCTTTCTTATGAGTTGCTATAAATTCTAGTTGAATTGAGATAAAGCGCTGGAGAAATTTGATCTATTTAAGATATCATTACCTGAAGGTCAAAAGAGTAACACTCCAAAACTCAGTCTCACTTGCCTAAACATTGTAAACTCCAAAAAGCAGTAACAATTACTGGATTACAATATCTATTCTCAGCTTAGAAAACTTCCATATAGGGAACATGTAAATCTATGTTTATTTCACATGATATATCAATATCCAATGTTTATATAAATGTAAAATGGTTAACTAATTCTAGCTCCTCTGTAGTTGGCATATGAATATGGAATATATCAAGGGCCCTCAGTGCATGACTAGTGTAATTTTTAAATAAGAGATAAAAATCAATTTAAATTGAATTATTTTCTAATTATATTTTCATTTTTTACATGTGTTATTTTATTTTATGTCTATGTAAGTTTTATATGCATGTATATGAGTGTACCACTTATGTATACAGTGTCCATAAAGGTCAGAAGAAGGCATCACGTTCCCTATAAGTAGAATAACAGATGGTTGTGAGACACCATGTGGGTGCTGGGAAGTGAACCCAGGCCATCGGCAAGAGCAACAAATATCCTTAACCTCTAAGCCATCTCTCTATCCCCAATTTTAAGTTATGTTTAAAATACTAGAATTCCTTTAAAGCTGAAATTTCATCTTTGAAGCTAATCGCCTAGCTGAAATTAAAATGAAATGGATTTGTGGCTGGTCCCATGGTGAGCAGTGTGGGCAGTCTGTGGGTGGGAGGCAGAGATGCTATGAATCTCAGGGATTGCTGGGGACCCGAAAGCAGCCAGTCCCAGAGACCACGTGGCAGGGAAGGTGGCTGATCCCTGGCGATGACAAATGGATAGGCAGCAGGTGGGAGGCACAGAGATAAACACAACATACAGAATAAAATTGCACATTTATTAGATGGGTTATGGAGGGGAAGGAAAAGGGGAGAAGGGGGG
>NC_022031.1:19552606-19599033 GCF_000317375.1 Microtus ochrogaster | reverse complement strand
GGGAGAGAGGTAGAAGCTCCCTCTTCAAGAGAGAGATGGGAAGACAGAGAGTAGGGGTCTGAGGTTGCAAGCAGGAAGGGAGTGGGTGTGGCTTGTCTCTTAAAGAGACAGAATATTACAGAAATAATTTCTTAAAATTAATACCTTAAATGATTTTTACGGTATATCAAAAACAAACAAAAAACTTGCCTCTGTGCCTCAACAAGGTAATTTTGAAAATTTCTTTATAGAAATAGTATCATACTCTATAAACATATATACTATATGAATGAAACAGTTCAATCATTACCACCCCAACAGGGAAAAGTGAACAGATCAAAAGAAAGCTGAAGAGATTCCTAGATCTTAGAAGTGACACAGTCTGTACTCCAACTGTCATTAATTCCTTAAATGTCTCTAAATGTACTAGTGAACTCTTGGTCACAACACAGTGTCAGTTGAAATAAAGACATAACACCATATAAGTTGACTAATGAGAAGTGATTCTCTAAAGAAAAAAGAATTTTTCAAGAATGAACATAACGATGGAAATATACATATAATAACTAAAGCAAGGGGGTAATTTTAGGACAATATGAGGACTATTATATAAAAGGTTTTGGAACAGAAGTCTTTAGCTGTGTATCAACAATCAAGTGGTGTCAGTCCAAAGTTTAACAGACACAGGACATATCTCCTTACAGAGGTACTTTTAATGTTGGTGCAGGTGGTCATTGTAGGCAAGGTTATGATGCTTAAGATCCTTTGTGTTTCATGACATCCCAGCTTTGCTTACTTCTTTTGTATTGTAGAATTTTTTATTTCAAAAAAAAATAAAATAAGAGAAGCTATTTTGAATCTGATAACTCGCAAAAAGTTCAGTAGATCATGATATAATAGTTTATTAATCCTCTTACAATCTAATTGTATTTGAAAAAAGTAATATTTGTAATTATTCAAGCACCATGGGTGGGTTGGCAATAGCTCACTAAAATTTCTTGTCAGTGTTCTCTGGTGGTTTTAGCATGGCTCTTTTATGTTATAGACCATATTTGAGCTTTGCTCAAATGTCATCATTAAAAAACACAAAGCAGGAAAGGAGCCTGAGAAACTAATTATCAAATTTCATTTTTTTTTTATGTACCATGGGGTGATTAAATAGCATATAGGCAGGGCTAAAGAGATGGTTCAGTTCTTGTCGCAAAGCATGAAGACCTGAGCTGATGCACAGCATCCGGAAAAAAAAAAAAAAACCCACAAGGTGTTGGAGAAGACATTTTAGACAGCAGCATTGAAGAGACAAAGACAAAAACATCTCTGAGACTCACCAGCAAGTCAGCTGGATCGAATCACCTATCCTGTGGTCTCCGTTATGAAAAGTCAAAGCAGACACCTCATAAAGTTGGGTATCTGTGGTTGACTACCTAGATTAAGCCCACAATGAAGCCAAAAGACAGTGTTTTATTAGCAGTCAAAGGTGTTCACTGGTAGACCCTGAAAACGTTCAGAATGGAGAATAGGTCCCTCATAGAAGATGTCTGTGGTAAGGGCAGTTTAGGAGGAAAGAAACAGAAAAACAAAGCAAGTCCACTATAGATGATCAGCAAAGATTCATAAGTGATCAACCTAATTCTCCAGCTGCTTTCTGGATCATAAGGCAGAGTTTCTCCATAAATGTCTGCAAGAGGTAAAAAAAAAAATATATCAAAAAGAAGATTTAAATGTCCTCCATATCATATAAGGGCAACATTTGAATAGCAGGCTTATAGGCAGACATTGTGTTCCAGACTGTTTTGATTGACATCTCATCTATCCTAAACTGATCAGCGTCTCAATCCAAATTAAGATGATGAATATTATGCAGTTACGTTTCCAAGGAAAAAATATGAAAATTTTAAGCAGAAGTGGTATATATTTATCATTGTTTAACTGGATAAAATAGCTGCTTCTCAATAAATTTATAGCATACCTCGAGATAATAATTCTACATTAATGTAACTTAAATATATAGCATAAAATACTGTATCATTACATTCACTCTTTTGGAATGAGAACTTTTTAGCACTGGTTTCTGTAGAAATCAAATCCATAGTAAATAATCAATCACAAGCTACTAATTGTATGAGTGAGCTAAGAAGATCTTCTAGTGTGTATTTATCCTGTAGAAGTTTACCTGATCATCCTTCCAAGTTCTTCTATGAGGAAAGAGGTACTATCTGGTTTTGCTTGTTTGTTTTATTGTTTTTATGGACACATTAACCAACTGCTTTTGTCCAGAAATTGCTATTTATTATTATTTTCGTTGTAAAATAATGACAATTTTTGAAATTCAGACAATATATGGAGTTCTCACTTCTCTGTGTAGTCACCTTTCAGCGTACCTTTGGTCAATTCACCAAAATGCACATGAAGAGCCAAATTTATAACCCCAGTTCTCCCTTTCTGAAATGCCATCCCTGCTAGCAAGAAGCAGGTACTGGTGCACAAAGCTCTTGGAAGAAAGGATAACAGTATTTTGGGGGATTCTCCTTAGGGTCTTCTGGGAACAGCTGGGCAGTCACAGCCAGGAAATGGAGCAGGACAGCTGGCAGGCTATCTGCCCCTTTGTTGATTTTTTTTTTCCTAGCAGGGTGACATTCCCCCACCCCCACATCACCCTTTTCTTGAAATCCCCTCTAATCCTCTTTTATAACCAAGGCTTGTTTGGAGGAACAGAACTTTACTGCCCCACCATGAGAGCCAGTAGGCACCAGGAACATTACTTCTGCCTCTTTCAAAAATTTGAGCACTCGGGTTTATGTACCCAGATTGCCATGGATTATCTTGGTCATTGTGATGGCCTTTCTATAGGATCTATAAGCTGTTCCCAAACGTTCTTCCATTCCATCTGCCTTTAAATTTTCCAGTTACATAGGGAACTTAGGAAGGAGAAGAGTAAATAAAAGCATTTTGTTATAATAAATCAACCACTTTATTAGGAGGCATTTAAAACTAATTTAATAGTTAAAAATGAAACTAGATATAATTTACAGAAACTATTTTTTACATTATCTAATGCAACTGTTTGAATACAAAGATTTGTGGGTCACTTGCAATTTATGTGAGTCAGGGTCTCAAGTCATCAATGACTTTGTAGTAAATCATTTACATAGTAGCTGAATATTCTGTCTGGGAAAATGGTAACTTCTTAACTTTATCTTTGTAGTAGTATTCACTCTTCTTTGAGTATGGGCTGCTTATTTACTTATGCAGGGTCTCTCTATGCAGATGAAACATTCATTTTTACAGGCTGTCTTGCACAATAACGATGAAAATAAAACCAAAAGTACCTAGCAATTGGATATTGGCCTTTCCTTAAACAACACTAAGCAAGCTTTGTCATTTATTTGTATTATCACAGACAATACAAGAGTTTAAGGAAAAGTACATTGAAAGAGAATATTCAATAAGAAAAAATTGACCTTTGATCAGTTGTTTCACCTCACTGGACCAGTTTTCTCATATGGGAAATAAGAAAGTCGGATGAAATGAATTATAATGTCCGTTTCTCACCTGAGCACCGTAAATGATTCCTTCTGTTAGTTTGTCTGGGTTTGATGTAACTATCAGTTGTGATTTTATATTTAAAATAGCATTCAAATTAGTCTTACAATACTTGGATGATAATATAATAAATCTTAAGGGCATTTATAACTGGGTGGAGTTGAGACAAATTTGCAGTTTCAAGGAAGCTTCTGCATATTTCCAAGAAGAAAGGAGCTCCAGAGACTGACTGGTTTCCCCTGGCTGTTAAAGAGATAGAGTCCTGCTTATCTCAGTGGAGTTTCACACCTATGTGAGATATAGATTTGCAGATCTGCATTACAATGTCTTACACAAGGCCTTTCACATCCTATTAGGATGGATGTCTTTGGAATGAAGCTCTTAGAACAAAGACATGTTTCCTAATTTATTCATTGCTTTTTCAAAAGGGGAAAAAAAGGACAAAAAGAAAGAAACAAAAGATAAATCTTTAAATGGGAGAGAGGGTGAGAAATTATTTTGAATAAGAAACTTTTTATCATTAATAACAGTTTCTCCTTGAACCATAAGCTTTAATAAATCTAAGGTGTCCTGAGGTTACCAGGATAGAAAATTTCCTTTAAGCCAATTAGAATACCCAACCTGATTAGCCTAAGGAGGTCAGATAATAACAACCTTCTTTTCCTAGTTCTCCAAACACCTTAGCTACTACACATTTTCAGAATGAGTTTATTCATTTTCTTAAGTAAATTAAATAAAGTAAAAATTAATATTCATCAAAACTCTAAACAAAAACCTGAGAAATTTTACTTGATTCTTCTAAGACAATATATTCTTCATTTGAAGGAATAGATGAGAAATATTCTCTAATAAGATTTTTAGAATATTCTTAAATTATTTGCAAATTTAAACAATGACTTTTGTATAAGTTTAAATACATTGTCATAGCAGAATATTTCAAGTAATAAACAACCTAAATATAGGTTATTAAGATGCTTAAAATCCCAACATTTTTCAAGTGTTCCTTCACAAATAACATATGAAATGAAATCATATCCCCCTAGCTTTTTTTGCCTGCATAGAAATCTGTTAAATTAAAGGCATCTCAATTTTATTCCCAGTAACTTTCTTCCTTTTTCCTTTCTCTAATTTTTTTGTTCTGTTCTTTTATTTTTCTTCTTTTCATTTCTTTAGTTTTCTTTTCTTTTTTTCCATGTCTCTTTTTTTTTTCCAACAGTTTTTTAGAGGGTGAGCCAACTCTAAACTGGTCATTCAGAATTTCATTTCTACTATTATATACAGAAGACCACGGACATAGCTGAGAAAGAACAATGCAATGAAAAACACAAATTACACTTCACATAGGAACAGAAATGAACCTTCTACATGAATCCATAAAAATCATAAAATGTATGGTGGATAATGTGCTTGAGCCAGGATGATGGAATCCATTTTCCCTTTCTGCTGATGTCACATGAAAGGAAAGAAGTGCATGACTTCCCCTGCCATCTCAGGGTTCATGACGTTAGCAGAGGGCCTCCAGTGATTTATAGCATTGTGTTTACTTTGGAGCCATTTGATATGTATTAATGCATGCAGCAGCAGGTGTCTCTTTTACAAAGAAGTATGCTCCTATGCTCTCTCTCACCAAACTGAGAACATAAGCACACTTTAATAGCAAAAGTGGCGGCTGCTGTTGCATGAATTAATACATTATAAGTTATTCTCTCATCTGTTACTCCTGTTTAAATCCTACTCTATTTTTAAAACTACAAATTCTTAATATTTCCAAAGGCATGAAACTTCTACAGAAAACTTACAAATTGACAGATATCAAGCAGCAAATTATGATAATTATGTGTATTTTAAGGATTTATTTACTTTCATACCAAAATAAAAATATAAGTACTTATTATTTTCAGACCGAGGCATCTGGCCTCCTTACAATGCTCACAGAAGTTAAGGAAAGGGGGCTTCTTATTTTAATTTCTGATATGAGGCTGAGAGTGGATGTGTTCAATAGATTGTGTAACAGAAAAAAATGAGTGTTCATTTTTTATTTACTTTGATAACCTGAATGTAGAAAACTATCTCACAAATTGATATCAAAGTTTATTTTCAATCTACTGTGATCTGAAAATAGTTAAATTTGATCTCCATCTTTGAAAACACTCTAAGAACCTAAACCACTTAAAAATTTATAAAAACTACAGCTAGAAGATTTTGCTTGGAGAATTGCTTTTATATGAAACTAGTGCTATATCTCAACTGTATCTATGAAGATATATGCACATCCAGACATTCATTTATTCATGCATGTAGGGTGACTAATACTATGAAATTCACAGGTTCTAAGTCAAAATACCTCAAACAACACCCAGTTTTATTTTGTTTGGGTTAGTTTCCTTCTATTTATTATCAGTTCATTGGTTGTTTTAATAAGCAGTCTTTTAGAAAACTGCAATGGAGATTCTTTTTAGACAGATGGAAACTTGGTTCCATTTCCTTGATTCCTTTCAACTCCATTTTTATAATTTCCTGTTCTTCTCTGAGCTAAGGTTACATTTCCATTTTGTAAATATTGCACAGCATAAATCTTATGCTTCTAATTTTATGCATTATTTTATCATTGTAAAATATCTGCAAATGAGTTTTCTGTTTATCTAGGCAGCCTAAGTATTTAATATCTTTTTTAATGTTCTGCTAGTTCTGTTAACAATATGGCTTATTATATGATTCAGAAAGAATTTAAAAGGTGTGAGATTTGTAGCAGCAAGCACCATAGTAATTTGCATTGACCTAATTAGTTCATTTGCATGTTGACCTTTAAAAGTGGTAGAGTTTTGTAAACTCAACTTATGGCTATAAGCATTCCTTATAAGAGACCTGAGGGATGGCCAAGAAACCAGAATAAAGTTGATGATGATATACTGATGATAAATTAAATGGAAGGAAATTTAAAAAATATGTAATATCATCTCACAGACTATATATAAAAACATACTAGAAAAAAGTATATTTTCAAAACAATTTTCAAAACAGTCAGTTAACTGTCTAGGCCTTTCAAATGTCTTATTACTTTTTTAAATTGTTTGTTTTAAAGAAAGAAAAGAAGTAGTTTAGCATCAAAGTTATGGTTGATATTCTGTCTCTTAACTCATAAGTGTTCTTAATTAAAAGTGAGCTTTCTGAATATACTATATTCTTACAGATCATACAAAACTATACAAAATTCACAATCTTAAGGAAATGCTAAATTTGCAAGCTTTTAAAAAATAGTAAAATCTTGTATAAATGGAAAAGCATGAATTTTATAGTGAATCTCACTGGAAACAACACAGATGGACAAGTTTCCATACCTCAAGTACCAGAAATCATTTGTTGGTAACCCTTTAAAATATGCAACCTTCTCCATTCTGTCTTTTTTTCTCCCAATGAATCATCCCCTTTCACTATATCTGTGGGGCAACCAGACTAAAAGAATTCTGAGAACAACAAAGGGAGAGGCACAGTCACAAGCCAAAAGCAGAGGAAGGGGCATGAGAATGTTTTACTGAGACATTACCAAGCAACATGGCTAAACATAGATAAGATTTATGGGTTAATTTGCATTGTAAGAGCTAGTTAACAATAAGCTTGAGCTAATAGGCAAAACAGATTATATTTAATATAAGCTTATGTGTGTTTATTTGTGACTGAATGGCTCAGGGCCAGGTGGAACAGAAATTTCTGTCTACAATCTGTACTGGGACATTTGACCCACGAAATTCTCCTTATACCTCCAACTGGCCAGCTTTCTAAATTCTATAACTTCTTTGGGTTGTTGGTACATCGTTGTGTTCATCTAAAGCAATGGGTGCTTTTTTTCTGACTCACCATGATGCACAGGACCTGAGCTTGAGACATTGCTAGGGAAACAACCACTGGAATTTTTCTTATTGCTGTTTCCACACTACATTTGTTCCTTCACTTAAAAAAAATAAGCATGATAATGCAAATGTCAATGATTACTTTTTGTGAATATATGATACTCTATTCCTCTATGTCATTGTTATATGTTATCTCTGGCCACTTTCCAGTATTTAGTGAAGACTATATGAATTATTTCAGTCTATATATTCCACTGTTTCTCAGCAGTGAAAGAGCCTATGGGAATAAACTCATAGCTAAGACTGGATCCTTGACTTCCAAAATTTCAGTGCCTTTTTGTCTTTTTCCCTTCAGCTTAACATTCCCTCAACCTTTTAATGGATTTTACTTTTTTAACCCAAGATTGCATCCTCAGCTCTACAACAACAAACTCAACATGTTTAGCTCCCCAAGCTTTTGCAGAATATCCACCCCCATTCCTACGACTTCAAATAGGAACTTGGTTTAATTTCTCTTTTCAATTAAACTACCATCAGGACAATTAAGTCTCAAGATTCCATGAAGACCCTAAATTTACCAGAAAACCCTTGAAATTCTCTTTGAAAACATACTTTACAGAGTGAACTTTCTCTAGAAGTCAGCTCTTGCTTTTGATGCTCCTCTTTCCACTAATGGCAAAAGCACTTCAACAGCTACAAAACTTTGTGTTCTAGAACAGCACTGCCTTCTACCATGATCAAAGAAGCATCTGTTTGCAGTGAAAGGTGGCTAATACAGAGACTCACAGCTGTCCAAAATGCTGAGAATAGTGACTGTAGAGAGCTGAACCTTAAATGGAACTCTCATATCCATCTGTCCCCAAAGCTCAGTGCACATCAAGGAAGAAAAAGTAGAAAGAACCAGAAAGTGGACAGTGGGAGGGATGGCCATTAAATACTGTCTTATGAGGCATGGTATGACACACATGACTTAACAGCAACAAGAGGTACTGGTAAAATGTCTGCACTAGACTAAACCCATAAACATTCAATCATAGACAGGAAAGGGGCTCACTGAGGATGCTCCCCCACCTTTGGGAGTTAATGGCAGTATAGGGTTGAAAAGAAACAAGAAGTCATTGTCTTTAATAACATGGCCCTGGTGAGTTAATCATGATCCCATTAGGAGCGCTATACTTATGCCCTTACAGTACTGGTTATACCTAATGGGCCTCTAATAAAAATGAAACAAAATATTATAAAGAAGGGTGGGAGATAGGTAAGGGGGAAAGCAAGCAAGCATGAGAGGTGTATAAAAGAGGGTGGGGCAAGAATGACAAGAATATATTATATATGTATATGAGGTAGTCAAAGAAAAATAAGTATTAATAAAACAACTCAATGCTCATGCCTTCTCTTTTCTCTTTTTCTTAAATACCTTATGGCGCAAATTGGTCTCTACTATAATTTCTAACCATCACCACTGAACAAAAGAGCAGCTACTGGAATAGACCTCAGTGTTGGTCGTTTTATGTCATTATAAGGAAATATCTAAGGTGATTCCTTGAATAGATTTATTTTGGATCATGGTTTGGAAAACATCAGCCTGTGATTAGGCTTATACTATAGGTCTCTGATAGGCATGTTGGAGAGCAACAATTTGAAGATCATTGTAGAAAGTCACCACTCATGCTCCAGAAAGAGGATAGCATCCCACAGGCGGTTCGAGAACATTTCTCCAAGCATCTGAAGACCTCCTAGATGGCCTGACTTTCAAGATAACCACACCCTATACCAATAATGCCCCTGTAGCAACTAAGATCTGTATGTAAGAGCTGTAAGCCACATTGGAAAACACGGCAGCCTCCTCAGTTTTCTCTGTCTGGATTCATGACTTTCAGTCTTCAATAAATACTTGTATAGTGAATCTTTATAGACACGTACAAATGAATCTTTCTTAAAACTAACAAGAAAGACCCTTTAAAGGAATTTGTGAACATCACTGTTAAGAAATTTTGTATTTCCAAATCTGAATAAAAGAAAATGCTCTTTGCAAAATATTTGTATTTTCATTTCATCAAATTTCAATATATGTTCTAGTCTCTTTTACTCTACTCATATATTACTCATTTCTGCTTGAATGCTTAAATTGGTGACTTTCACAGTTTATTTAGTCCACAGACTGAAAGCATTAAGATCATCTTGGAAATTATTAGAAAAGGTAGTTCTTGAGACTCAGCCACACTGACTGAAACACTGAGTGAATTCCTGAAAGCTCCATGTGGTATGTATATACGGATAAGTTGGGGTTTGAAACTGTTTTCAGTACCACATAAGGCAAAGCTATGCTTTCCATTCCCATGGAATTCTTTCTCCATTACCAGCTCAAATCTAACGGTACCTTCTGTCTTTGACATCTGTCTACTAATTCTACTTACTAATCATCTTTCAGTCTCCTTGCCACTCGGAAATGAACTGATGGCACACATAACACACAGTCAATATGTTTATACCTCTAACTTCTTCTTATTCATCCCACATCCCACTGCCACTAACTTATTGCGATGTTTTCTAAAAAAAGTCACTAGTGAGGTAAAAAGTTTTACCCAATTCCATGGAAAACTTCTCTTAAAAGTTCTGACACAGCAATCTAGGAGATACTGTGTTTTACTTTCCTTACCTTTCCTTGTGAAACTCTTTGTTTTAGATGGTATTTTCCTGTCTTAATTTTCAATGGCTTATGTTCCCTTGTGGATTTTATCTATTCCCTGTTATCTTGGAAAATTTCCAATCAATTCATTCTTTCTCTTTGTTTTGTAACATTCAATATTATATAAGCATTTTTTTTTTGCTAAAAACTTCTCAAGGCAATGAAATCTTTATCTCCAAAGTAAGATTAACTCTTTTGTAAAGATATTTTTTATTGAATATCTATTGGATATTTCATTTTGCTACAACCCGATGGATTCCATAAATCAAATCTACAGTTGTTTTTATGTTTCTACATTGTTCAAAATTCAGAATTGTCATCTACTTATCTAATTCATCACCTGTCAATCTAAAATATCTCAGGATGTAAAATTTGCAGACATGTACAAACACACTGTCCCAGAACAGTCTGTCAACTGAAATGGACTCAAGAGTTTTAGGGCAGGGTGGGAAGAGACCATGAACATGAATTCAGATGAGTAGGGAGGTCCAGAAAGACCTGGGATAAGAGGAGATAGAACTGAATTAAATTCTCAAAGATTTAATAAAACATTCTTATTCAAATTATCCTGTGGGTAAAGTTCTTGCATCACAAGCATGATGATCTGAGTTCAGATCCCCAAATCCACATAAAAGCAAATGTGTGTGCTCCCAGTGCTAGAGAGCAGGAATGAGTTGGTACAATGCTGGCAACACAGGCAGTCAGAAGTCAGGGCTCATTGGTTGGCCAGTCTAGTCAATCTGCAAGCTCTAGATTCAATAAGAGACCTGGTCTTCAAAAACGTGGTGGGGGTTGGGGAAATGGCCAAGCAAGTGAGGGTCCTTGCTGTCACACCAGATCACCTAAACTCATTTTCTTAGAAACACAGGGTGAAAACAGAGATCCGACTCCCATAAGTTGTTTACTGAATTCTACATATGTACTTTATTCCCCACTCTGCTACTCCCAAATGGCACACAAATAAAAAATTAAAGATCAGTTATTATTTCCTTGTGTTCAAACTTTTAAAGACCTCATCAGTATAGTTTGACTGTGGTTGAGGCCTCTCTGAACTAATTAGGTCAAAAATAAAACTAAATCAATGTTCAAGTATATACTCTTTAGAGTCAGCATGATCAACCTTATATTTGAGTTTGAATATTGACCTTATGCATTATTTTGTGTATCATATTTCTAGACTACTAAGACTAAGTAAAAGAAATAAACAAGAGATAGTGTTTGCCTTGAGTTCAATACCCAGAATTCGCATTTTAAAAAACCAAACATGGTGATGCATACCTCCAATCTCAAATCTGGGGAGGTAGAGACATGCAGATCTTTCAAATTTTCTTTCAAGATATCCAAACCTACATGATAAATTCCCAGCCAGAGATACATTCTATATCAATAAATGAGACAGACAACACCTGAGAAATGACATCTGTGATTTACCTGATCTCCTCACTTATCCTATCTATCTATCTATCTATCTATCTATCTATCTATCTATCTATCTATCTATCTATCTATCTCTTACAACACATATTCTCATGCATCAATACATGCAAATAAACACACACATAGATTCAAATAATAATGAAATATGATAACAGTAGCATTTACATATTAACAATGGCAGAGCAATGATTCTCTAGTAACATAATTTTCTCTGTTCTGAACACCATAAAAACAGTAATAATCATGATGACTGCTTTTTCTAACACGTGCAAGCATCACAAATGGCCATATTGTGATGATCCAAGATAAGATTCCTTAGATTTTTAACTCTAGACCTAATGAATGCCATTTCTTCAGAGAAATTGGTCTAATGCGGTTTACATTTTAGGGGAGACTGAGGATATAAATCAATAAGAATTCATCTGGGTACAATCCAATCAGATAAAACACATCAGAGAAAATGCAATCATTGCTATCTTTCTTTTGAGCACATTTCTTCATTAGTCACTCTTCCACTTATCCATCTGTTTTGACAGATTTTCTTAAGAATATTCATTTTGTGTTTGTGGCTACAGAGGACATTCAAGAAAAATAATGGAAGTGACATTAAGCAACTCATATTAGTAATTAGTTAGTGTTCTGGTTAGTGTTTTGTCAACTTGACACAAGCTGAAAAATCATCTAAGAAGGAAGCTCAATTAATAAAATTCCGTTGTTAAATTGATCTGTTCACAAGACAGTGAGGACATTTTCTTCATTCCTGATTAAAATTAGAGTGCCCAACCCACTGCAAGAGGTTCCACCCCTGAGCCACTGGTCCATGATGGTTTAGGAAAGCAAGGTTTGCAAGCTAGGGAGAACAAGCTTGTAAGCATCATTCCTCCATGGCCTCTGCTTCAGTGCCTGCCTTCAGATCCTTCCCTTGAGTTCTCTTTAAAATTGACTGTAAAATAAAATAATTTTTTCCTTTCAAGATGGTTTATCACACAATAGAAAACAATACAGGACAGTTAGTAGCTCTGTATTACATGATGGGTGATTAAAATTCCTCGCTTTGCATCAAGTTTCTGTTAATGGTTTTATAACATAATGTTATCCTACTCTTAATTTCTAGGTTAAACAAAAGTTTGTTTTATCTATATGATTATCCCTTTCTTCCTATTGAGGCAGGGGTAGAGAAGGGTACATTTGAATTTGACCTTTCAGTTTTTAATACCTCATCTTAAGCAGTCTCTATTTTTATATATAGAATTCCAGCAACTCTAGTCTCAAAATAAAATGGAAAAAATCTTCCATTCAAAGGAAGATTTTTCTCCCCAATACTCAATGTTCTACTTATAATTTTTCATTTATATATAATAAATATGGTCTTTAGTTATTCTAAATTGCTAAAATTCTACTTAATAAGTCTAATCCTGCCTGGAACATAATTTTATAGTGTTATTTTTTTCTTTAGTTATCTTACATAATTCCTAAAATATCACAATCAAGTTATTGTTTGTAGAACCATAAACAAATGAGTTTTACAAAACAATATTTAATTTGTTTTTAAATGCACTGGTGAATAATTTTTCTAAATTTACTAATTCTTGATTGTAAACTATTAATAATTGTATCTATTAATGTTTACGTCCTCATAGCATAATACCTGTTCAATTAAAGCTAAATGAAAAGTGAATTATTTATCATTTGACACTAAGGAGTGTATGTCTTTCTAATGCCACACAGGAAGCCAAGAAAGAGGTTGAATTTGCATCATTGTAATACTAGAAGCTATTGGAAATATCCTGTCAAGCTGAAGGGAAGTTTGGTGGGGAAAGTGGCGGGCAGCAAGGTGTTGTCACCTAACTGAAAGTATTCCATTTAGCTCAGTTCAACACGCATGTAGTACTTCTCATTTACAGGACTCACAACTGTAGGCCTGCTCAGATGATGCTCAGAAATTAATATTGGGAGAAGCTTTGGAAAATTAGCCGGTCTACTTTGTTCCAAGCAGTACCCTAAGGCAGTGTAGAAGGAGCTAAGAAATATATCAAGAAGCTTCACCATTGAGGAGCTGGGCATGTTCCCTCCTACTGTATCAGTTTCCCACGCTAAGCTTCAAATGAGATCTTGATTCTAAATTGAGAATATCAACAAAAAGCGTTTGAAAATCCAGAGCTGAACTCATTTCCCAAACTTTGTAGGTGAAGAAGCTATGACTGACATGTTTTTGTCATTCTGTGGGTTCTCTAAAGTACTAGCACTGGTATCAAATTGGTAAACTGTCAAGTGCCATTTAAGCTTATTGAGAAGCTATCTCTGGAAGCATGTTTGCTACTCTCCTCATTATTTTGAATGTAAATATGTTTGGCTCTAAGTCTACCCTAAGGTTCCTTCTCTAGAGATAGGCTGTCTCGAACCACAGCTGAGTGACAGACAGGAATGAAAAGAACAACAAAACTGCTTGGGAAGAAAACATTCTGTCCTTAATGACAACTGGGAGCTAAACCAGTCCAAGAAGGTTACTCATCTAATGATATAAAATGCCTACAGTGGGAATGGGAAGCTGAAAGTTCACTGTTGAGAAGCCCATCATAGATGGGAAAGTTCAATGAAAACACAAATTTCCCAGATGATTTCTGTTGGATGTTTGGAAGCCTTAATTCAATGGTACTAATTTTGTTTATTTACTCAATCAAGCTACACTAGTCTATTCTGCTGGGTGTTTTAAACTCCCAATTTGATGATCTCTTGTTATGTATCTGATCCTCTTTCTATTTATCTGCTACTTGATATTTATCCTTTTACTTTTCTTTGCTCTACGCTAAAGAAACTCACTGAAAATTAAAATACTTAAATATTAGATAATTCTTCAACAGTATACAAGAGTATTTTGTCTCAAAATTAGAAGTTCTTTTTCAGTATAGCTTTTTGGGTACCAAAGTTGGTTGAATCATATAGTCAAGATCAGTACCTTGTAAATGTTATGAGGTTTTAAAAGTTTATAATTATGGCAAGGAATTCATTCCTTCTCCCCTCCCTTCTTCACCATCTTCATTGTCTCCTTCCTTCCTTCCTTCCTTCTGATATCAGGTGTCACTTTGTAGCCCAGAGTAAACTCTATTATGAGGTGCTACTACCTCAGTATCTTGAATGCTATGATTATAGATGTGTAGTAATTTCCATGCTTTATAAATTTTTCTCTGTCTCTGTAGCTTCTTTAGCACTTTGTAGAGATGCACATTATGGGTATTTTTCAGAAAAAAATGAATAGAAACTTAGCATACCAATTCGGGTATTTATACCTAGTCTTACTACAAGACCTAAAAATGAAGTATAATATATATAGATTATATAAACACACATTATGACATTCAAAGTTTTAATTTAGTGGAAGAGCAATGACACTGCCTCCAAAAGAGAATCACTGGAATAAGAAATAAGAAAATGAAGGATGGAGATAAAGGTGAAGAATCGGGCTACTACAAGGGGAAAATCACATTTAGATAAAAGTGTTATTAATAGCTACACTAATTATAAAATCTTATATGATTATTAGACAAGCACATATCAACCTACAATGTGTCAGCAAGTACCTGGAGTGCGCATATCAACACATTATCCTAAAAACTTAAGTAAGATATTTGATTCGATTCAACAACTACTTAGTGTCCTTTATACTGACTGTGGCAGTGCTGATAGAATTGCTGTGGTATAATACTCTTGTATCCTGTAAAGATTGTCACTGTGTTGCTTTCATAAAATGCTGATTGGCCAGTAGCCAAGAAGAAAATACAGGTGGTGCAACTAGACTAGGAGAATTCTGGGAAGAAGAAGAAGAAAGAGTCTGCAGTTGCCACCCACATGCAGAGGAAGCAAGATAAAAAGGCTGCACTGAGAAAAGGTACCAAGACATGGGACTAAACATAAATATCATAATTATGTGATGGAGGTGGGTCTTGTACCTTATCTGTTGCTTTCATTGGTTAACTAATAAAGAAAACTGCTTGGCCTGAGAAGACAGAAAATTAGGTAGGTGGAGTAAACAGAACAGAATGCTGGGAGAAAGAAGTAGAGTCAGGCAGTCGCCATGATTCTCCCAGTCAACACAGCTGCAGGTTAAGATCTTCCCTGGTAAGCCACCTCATGGGCTATACAGATTATTAGAAATGGGTTAGATCAATATGTAAGAGCTAGCCAAGAAGAGGCTAAAACTAATGGGACAAGCAGTGTTTAAAAGAATCCAGTTTCTGTGTAATTATTTCGGGGCATAAGCTAGCCATGTGGGCTGCCAGGCACCAGGGACGCAGCCCCACTGCTCATATTTCAACAATTATGGGTGAATTTCAATTGCAAGAACTAGTTAATAATAAGGCTAAGCTAATAGGCAAAGAGTTTGCAATTAATATAAGCCTCTGTGTGTTCCTTTGGGAATGAATGATTATGGGACCAGGTGGAACAGAAATCTTCATCTACAAATGGTGCCCAACATGGGGCAGGAATTTCCACATAAAGCCCAAGAAAGCATTAAAAAGGGATTCTAGACAGACAAAAGAACAAAGTCAAATATGGCTTCTTGGTAGCAGCACTGTCTTGTGTGGGATCTGTTTTCTAGAGGCAAGCAGAGAGAGACTTTTGGACTCTGTGTTAACAGAAAAACCAAGCAGATTTTTTAAGAGATCTTGGCACCAGTCCCTTAGATGATATTTATGAACAGTCCCTAGCATGCTTCTTGTTGATGGCATGGACATAGAAACTCCACTGAGTTGTAAAAAATGTGTCTCCCACCAATACTTCCACCATGAAACTAGATTCTCAGGAAGTCATGAAATGGGATGGATACAGCTACCAAAACCACAGCTTTAATTCTAGCCCTATCACTTAGAAAATTAAAGACTCATGTGGTCAGAAAAAGAAATATACAGTAAAGACAAATTCAGATTAAAAAGAACCTCTAAATGGTGCACAATGTGTTTAAAAAAATATGTAGGCTTGGGAGAGAGAAGAAAAAGGATAGAGAAAGTCCAGAAGGAAAGAAAGAAAGAAAGAAAGAAAGAAAGAAAGAAAGAAAGAAAGAAAGAAAGAAAGAAAGAAAGAAAGGAAGAAAGAAAGAAATTGGATGTGGTAACACATGCCTTTAATTTTAGTACTTGAGAGGCAGAAGCAGGAGGATCTCTAAGTTCAAAGGCAGCCTGGTCTACAGAGTAAGTTCCAGGACAGCCAAAGATACATAGAGAAACCCTGTCTTAAAAAATGAAAAATAAAAAATAAAAATAAAGCAAATAGAGTAAAACAACATTAAAGCTGTGTAAAGATGGAAAATATACAGAGCGCCTGAATACTGTATGGTATTGTGTTGCCTTTGAACTGCTGAGGAAGGAGAAATAGCTGCTAAAAAATTATCTGACTATAAATGCTGCTATATCCAACATATATGTTTTAAAAATTCTGGACTTCAAAATTTAAGTCAAATGATACTTTACTTTGGAGAAGAGGTTTTGTTTTTGTTTCCACAAAAAAAAAATGAGAGGCTGTGGATTCATTCTGAGTTAAGAAAATAAGTTTTGATCAAGAAAGATTCCCTGTAAAACCTTCAATAAGAATAAATAGCCCAGATGATTCAACATTTCAGAGCACCTATGTTGCAGTTTTCTCTGAGTTCTATATTCAGAACAGCTTCAAGACTGCTGACTGAGATGATCAAGCCTCACAAACTACTCCAGTCAGGACTTGACTATAATCCTTAATTTTCTTTGTGTCCCCATAAGATTATAAGTGCCCTTAATCAGCAGGAAGTAACCTAGAGAATGTTGCCCACATCTCAAAAAAATAATAATTTGTGGATGTTTGTCTTTGTTTAGAGTGTTGTTTAGAAATTATTATGGAAAGTGATCAGAAAAAAAAGCTAAACAAAGGAGATTAGATTCTGAGTTTGTGTTTTGAAATGAAAAGTAAGGAGTTGTGCTGTGGAATAATGCTCTTGTACCCTGTAAAAATTTGTCACTTGTATTGTTTTAATAAAATGCTGATTTGCCAATAGCCAGGCAGAAAGTTTCGGTGGGATGACCAGACTAGGAGAATTCTGGGAAGAGGAAAGGCTCAGTCTGCAGTCACCACCCAGATGCAGAGGAAGCAAGATGAAAAGGCTGCACTGAGAAAACATACCAAGTCATGTGACTAAACATAGATAAGAATTCTGGGTAAATTTCAGTTGTAAGAACTATTTAATAATAATAAGCCTGGGCTAATAGGCCAAACAGGTTATAATTAATATTAGCCCCTGAGTGTTTCTTTGAGACTGAATGGCTGTGGGACCAAGCAGGACAGAAACTTCCATCTGCATAGAATAATGAATTAGAGAATTAAGATTAATAGGAAACCCAATGCCCAAACAATTTGTCTTTATAAATTATCATACATTGTGGGCATTTTGTATATTGGGCCTCTTTAGTGTTCCACTGTCAGCAAAACATATATATATATGCCTTGTTGTTTTTGAAGTAGAAATGTACCTGCCCATTGTCATTTACGTAACAACACCCACTTTATGTAGTAATGGGCTTCTACAATATGTGGATATGTGTAAGATACACTTGGTATCTGCAGAGCAAATCAGTGCTGACTCAGGTAGAGATACTGAGCCAATGACATCAATCTCAGCCTGAGTTAATTAATTTCAGTACCCCAAGTCAGCAAATCCAAAAGTGATATCCAAAATTACCCTATCCATCTTGTTCTTTTTAAACAGAGAAAAAAATACAATGGTCAACTTACATATTTCAAATACAACCAAAGAAATTTCAATTTCCTATTCATAGGTAAAGAGCCTCAAGTTTAAACATATCAGGAAGCAACAAATCAGAAGATGGAGCAATGCAGTTGCTTATCTCTCTCTACTCATCTTCCCCCTCTGCGATTGGCCGTACCTTCAATTCTAACTGACCTGTATTTCTAAGGCAGATGTTTCTACAGGTACAATTTAAATGATCATTTTTATTTCTTCTAGCTACCTGGTTTTTTCCTTTACTTCTCAACTAGAAGAGGTCTTTCTCAGAAATATCCAGAGAGACAAATAAGATAGGAACACACCATCAATTACGTGAGAAGTGGAACCAGAACTATACTGTGAAATATAAAAGGTTTTTTTTATAGAGAAAAATAAATGATAGTTCTAATTCTAGATTTATATGAACCAAAATTGTAGAAGAACATTTAGATGAAATGTTGCACCTAATGAGCAGAGGGATTTCAAACACACACCGCAATATATTAGTTTACACCACAGGGAAAGAAACAGAAGGAACATTACAAGTATCTCACAGGAGCAGAGCTCACTTTAAGTAACTGAAAACAATTGGCAAAGTTATTCATAATTATTGTAACTCTGCTTCTCACTTGGTGAGCATGCCTTGGTGGCCTGTTATGTTTAATGTCAGGTTGATATTTAATATTGCTGTGGTGATATATCTTGTTAAGATGGACTATAATGGGTTTATCTAAAAAAAATCTATTCATGTTGCGATTCTTTGATTTTATTTGAGACATTTCCTTAAGCTATACTTCTCCATTGAGAAGCACCATTTAAATATGCAGTTGTAGGTCATATCAATATGGTTTGAAATAATAACGTCTGTTACTAAGAATCAATATGATACTGTTTCGATTTGAGGTAGATTGAGCCAAAAGTGCCAGAAGTGGATGGATACTAGACCTCCTCTGTGTTCTCTCAATATAATTCATCCTTATTTTGAAATCCTTATTGGAATAGATACTTCTACGTATCTGTTCGTTGTTTACAACACTGAATTTATTAGCTTTCTGTCATTGTGGCAAAATATAAGACATCTAACTTGCAAGGAGGAAAGGTCTCTTTTGACTCAGGGGTTTAGAGATTTCAGTATATGATCAGCTGGTTTACTGTTTCCGAACCTGTGCCAAGGCAGTAAGTACATTGTAACAATTAGTATGAGGTAGAGCAAAGCTACTAGCTTCATGGAGGTCAGAAAAGAGACAGACAGAACATAGTCTGATCTCAATATGCCTGCATTACCTAAATTAGCCCATTAGGCCCTACCATCAAGTGTTTTGTCACCTCTCCATAGACCCATAGCCTGGGGATGGAGTGTGTTTGACCTCTGGTATCTTACATTAGCATCCTACACTATAATTACAACCTTGTGTCTTTTCATATTTTCAAGTCTGTTTTAACCTCTCCTGCTAACACTTGGACAATATATAAAGTTTCATAACTGTGCAAGCTTTACACTGCACATCTTTCTCTACTCATTATAGAAATAGCAATCCAGATATCTGAAAAATGGCTCAGCAGTTAAAGGCAGCTGCCACCAAGGCTAATGATGATGGCTCAAACTCCAAGCACCAGATGCTGGGAAGAGAAAACAGATTGCCACACGCTGTCCTCTGACTCCCACATGAATGCCATGGTACATGTGCTCATATGCAAAAACACACACTAGAGAGAGAGAGAGAGAGAGAGAGAGAGAGAGAGAGAGAGAGAGGTAGATAGATAGATAGATAGATAGATAGATAGATAGATAGATAGATAGATAGATAGAAAAAGCTCAATATCCAAATCCAATATGGTACTGTTATTGCCAGTCATTTTAGTAACAAACTTAGTTGTTACATGTTCTACAAAACTTCACTCTAGGATCCATTGAAATGCTCACCTACTAGGTACATACTTCAAGTCCAAACTAGAAAGAATGGACCCAGTGAAAATAAGACAGTGTGTTTTGGGAACAAATTAATGATATAGATTTCTCCCCACCAACTTATTTTTCTGTATCCTAAACTTGCAGATGGTAGTATTTATTTGTTAACAAAATTGTTGGCAAGACTGCAGGTATAGTTCAATGATAGGCCATTAGCCTAGCATGGCCCAGCAGTGCCAGAAAGACAAGTAAATGAAGATGGAAGTATTAGAATCAGTGTTGACTCTCTACACTCTCACCTGTTAATCACCTTGTTGCACAACACCATCTAACATTTGCATGGTTTGTCCCTTTGTGTTTCTTCTGTCTTTGTTGAAGCTTTTGTAGTTTAATTTCCAGAATTACATGTCCTTTTCTCCTACCCAATGTTAACAGTAAAGATCTCCCACTCCAGATGTATGTATATGCATGTGTGTGTATGTTACATACAAATGTGTATAGATGCTTGCACTCGAATGTGTGATTGCCCATACTTGTACACTTGTTGTGGGAGAATTGTCTGTATTCTGTCAATCATGTTTTAAATAAATGCTGATTGGCCAGGCAGGAAGTATAGGCGGGTCAACCAGACGGGTTGGGTGATAAGAACAGGAGAATTCTGGGAAGGAGGAAGCCCATTCTTTCCAGATTCCTGCCCAGACCACGGAAGAAGCAGGATGTGACCTGCATCACCGAGAAAGGTACCAAGCCATGTGGCTAACATAGATAAGAATAATGGGTTAATATAATTAATAAGAGCTAAAAAGAAGCCTGAGCTAATGGGTCAATCATTTTATATTTAATGCAGACTCTCTGTGTGTCACAGTGCTTTTGTGTTATATGAAGAGCTTGTTTTACTTCTTTAATTTTGTTTTGCAAATTTTCTTTAAGTCACTTAAATGTTTCTTTTCTTACAAGGCACTCCCTGCTCTGTAGCTTTTCTCCCTCCTGCTTCTTAAAGTTCCTTACTACTCAGAGTGTTAGCATTCTTCTGCCCTGGGTAGAGCTTTAACAGCTCAGGTCTTACTGAATAAGATTCTACACTTACAAAGACAAATTTCAAGCAGGTTTATATGCACACCAGTTTGGGAGGAACTATAATAATATATCACCTATGTGGCAGATATTAAAATGATGCCTTGTATTACTCTGCATATAATTTAGCAAAGAAAATGGTGCTTTAGAATACAAAAACAAATTTCTAGCTCTAGTCCCGACTCTATTTCCATTTCATATTGTGAAGCTACTTAATTTCTCTGAATTCTAGTTTCTTCTACTGTAAAAATTGAGAAAATAATACATAATAGGATATTTGAGAACTAAATGACACTACTTCTGTACAAGCATCCTGCATTCTAGCTGGTCCATAATCTTAATAGACACTGACATTATGTTCTCTATCCCTTCCTGCTACAGTGAAATTACTTAGACAGGAGAAATTACTATTTGTAGACATTTTTCATGCTGCTTAGTGTCTTAAGAAAGTGTAAGTGATAGCCAAATTCCAAGAGCCAGAGGTTAGTGGCTGATGTGCCACCTCGTCCCATTCAAAAATTGCCAGGAGGTAGATGGTGGTGAAAGAATGGTGTCTCACAATGAATAAATGGCTAAGGTTAGAAAGCTCTAGAAGGACTGGAAAAGTCTTGGTGTGTGCGGTGTATACACCTGTTATCTTGAAACTTGAAAGATTCTGTCTCATAAAATGCAAACTTAAAGTTTAAAAGTCATAGCGTATTTTGTCTAAAGGAGTGTAGGGTGACATTAATAATACAGATTTTGCCTATAGTTATCAAACAGAGAAAAGTATCATGTACAGTTTCACTATTGTTAAAAGTTTTTTATGATATAGACAAAAGCAATGCACATAAAAGTTTTGGATTCATGGAGTCATGTCGGACACTCTTCATTTGTTTCCTGACTGCTCGTATCTGAATAATCATACAAAACTATATTATTTGCAATACTATTTGACCAATAAATTAAGCAAATTGCTAGATAGCTCTTATATCCTAAACTAACCCATCTCCATTAATCTGTGTATCACCACGAGGTCATGGACTACCAGCAAGGTTTCAGCAGACTCCAGCAGAGGCATCTGTCTCCTGTGGTGGCTAGTTGGCTTCTCCCTGACCCTGCTTTCTTTCTCCCAGCATTCAGTTTAGTATACCTGCCATACTCTATTCTGTTAATCCATTGGCCTGAAAGTAGCTTCTTTATTAACCAATGACAATAAAACATATTCACAGCATACATAGGGTAATTCCACATCACTTCCATACATTGCACAGCCACTGGTGATGTTGTACACAAGGGCACGATCACAGCAGGCTAAAAGTGTAACCTGGTATCTCAATGCCATTTCCATTGCTTAGTCTGAAGAGTAGGAGATGGAGCAGAGGTGAACATGCCATGAAGTCAAGAGGATTGAAGAGACTGTCTCTTTGTGAGATAGATTTCCCAAAGGGAAAATAAAACAACTTACTACATGTGAAGACTTCTCAACCTACTTTAACAGGGGTAAAGAAATATAAAATGAAGCCTAAGTTTTGGTAAGTGGAACAAGGAGAAACCCATGGCACACATAAATAACTTGTTTTTTTAATAATTCATTGTTGAAAATGTTTGGTTAAAAAAAACAAACAATCAAAAAAGAATAAAACATAAATCAACCAGTTATTATGAAATTTTTACACCCCCCATGACACTTAAGATCTTACAAGTGGGACTGACTGATGAATCCATATTTGCAGATAAAAATTCAGTTACTTCCTCTGAATTTCAAACTTAAAAACCTGTGATTGTGTGCTTCCACAGGATGTATTATCTCACAGCATACAAATCAATAAGTTGTCTCATTTTCTCTCTGCAGTTATTACTAACTACCTTCATATTCCCCTGAGAGTTGTGGGACTCCAGGTCTGTAAAAGTAAGTATCACATCCATTGTCCTAACTATATTTATAGTCCAAGTCAAAGTGTTTTCTCTTGACCCAAGGAAACTAAATATCCTACTTCCCACATGCAATTTCCTATAAACCATAAATGATCTCTAATGCCTCAATGACTCTGTCAAATATTATACGTTTTTAAATGACTGGATAATTTTGGGATTATTGTAGAAGGTAAAATACCGAAAGAGAGACAAGGAGAAAGCCAAGGGTTTTGTCTGTTTATATATTTATTTAAATATTTATTTATTATGAAATAGGGTTAAAAGGACATTCCTAGTTTATCAACTATCTCCCCTTACCCTCCACAAGAAAAGAATAGATTTAACAGCTTTCTTTTTACCCTCCCTTCTTCCTTTTTTGAGGCAGAGCCTCTTGTATCCCAGGTAGACTACATACTTTGTGTACAGTAAGAATACCTTCAAAATTATTGTCCTCCTGCATTCACCTTTCTGGTGTTGAGATTGTAGGCATGTTCCACCATATTGTTTATGCAGACCTGAGACTGATCCCAGGGCTTTCTCCTTGCTAGGCAAGCACTCTGCCAAGAATTCTATGTCCCCAGTCCCTTTTTTAGAATTTAGCATTATATAATCAACAAAAATCCAAATGTGTTGAGATCTATATCTTTGCATTAGCAATACCCCAAATTTCATTAATTCATGCCAGAGCTTGCAGACTGTGGTAGATCCCAATTGCACAATTTGTTGGAATGAAGAGCAAGGTTTACATAAAGCTTTGAACTATAGTGACCAAAACAGACTAAGGGTTTTACCAGTCCAAAGTCCAGGATCCTGACAGAGACAGTCAGCAATCAGCCGCAGAAGTAGAGCCTCTACACACGTTCTCCATCTGCAACACCTCTCCTACTCCACCAAGTGCCCTATGGAATGCCTTTCTGCCAACACTTCCCTCTGCAAGAGTACAGCCACAGCTCTCATTATGGCTCTTTTCCAAAAAGATCCAGCCTTACAAAAATCTGGGAAATAAGGTTTTAGCTATGGCTGAATTAATTAAAAAGCAAATACAGTTGTAGAGTATATATGATCTCTGTTAACAGTTCCTAGATAAATACTTGAATAAGAATAGTAGGCAATGATGGCATTTATATAGTTCTCTTCCTTGCAATACATGCAAAATGGTAAACTCAAAAGGAAGAAATCTGAAAATATAGCTCATGTATAGATCATGCACCTATAAAATACAAGAGAAAGAGAGTGAAAAACACAGAGAGTACTTCTATTAGTAGAAGTACTAATAAAGAAACAAGTATATCTCAGTGGATACATTAGAAAAAAATCACCCAATTTTTGGTGGAGAGATGAGTTGATGAACTGTCAGAGAACAAAATATTGAAGTTATGAATATAATTTCAGTAAGCATGAAATGCTTTCATAGTGAAGGGAGATGACAAATGTACCCAGATAAATATAAAAGCACATCATTGTTTGGTGAGCATCATACTGAAGCAATTAGAAAGTTAGAGAATAAGAAACATGGGGGAATGGGAAGTGAAATTAGAGAGTGACCTTAAGTCTGCTGAATCACTCAACAAACCATATTTATCTGTTCACCATATGCCAAGGATGTCCTATTAGGTTATGGGTTTAAATGGAAAACAAAGGTCCATGTGAGGTTTTGTTTCCCTCTAATTACATCATAGTGTCACCAAAAGTAAACAAAAATGCTGAATTATGCAAGCAAATGAAGAAGAAGTCATCAGCATTTCCATGCCTATTACAAACTACCTCTGGGGAGACCTGGCCTGCACCGATAGATTCAAGTATAAGAGTGTTAAAATCCACAGGACTGTGTGTCTTTAGGTAAATGTGGCGAGGAAAACATAGAGAAGACTTTGGTAGCATACAAGTATGAGCGGATGGGGAGGGGGAGCTAAACCCAGAAAGTTTATGGCTGTACTATATATGAATGTGTTTGTGAATTATTTCATAAAATATTTAGATTGAAGCAAGATATTTTAGGTCATCTAACAAATTAAATCCTTATACTGAGTTTTTTTAGATATTTGCATATATTGTTGGAAATAATAAAAGCTTCTTTTTCAAACTCAGCAATATTATTGTGTGACTCAAGTAGAGATGTACCAATTGGCCTAGAGTCTTTAAAAGACTCTGGTTTTGTTCATAAAAATATATGAAGGCAACTGTAAAGGAAGCCAGAAAAGGAGCATCCATAGCCTTATAATTGCAAAATTAATGGTAAGTTGAGATTGACAAAAGCTGTCCACTAATAGGAAATGCCACACATCATTTGTGATCATTTCTGTTATGAGATCTGCATCTCAACCCGGTGAGATTATAATAAGCAAGCATATGTGCAAATGAAGTAGCTAATAATCAGAGCAAGAGGAACATGCAGTCTTGTGAATTTTATAAGGGGCAGAGAAAGGAGCAATATAAGGGCTTTGAATAGAAAGCGGAGAGATGTGAAATTACAAACCCGGTGCTGACTTGAGTGAGAAGTACGAAAGAATCGACAGAGCCTGGGCTCTTGAAATCCCTGCGTCGCTGTGTATGTGTATGCAAGCATGAGATCACTCACTGGGATCCAAAGAAGAAACTCGAAGTAGGCAGACAAAGGCTTCATTCACTTGGCTATTGGTAACTGACCTGGACTGTAGCAACTGTAGCCCTTTCTCCCCTTGAAATAACTCCAAAGAAGTTCTAACCAAGCAAAGAAAATTAGAATAGGGAAGAGTCAAGGAAGATGGACTGAGAGTATGTGTCTTCAAAACCAAACTCCAGATTCAGGACCATGGAGATGACTCCATAGGCGAAGGTACTTGCTGCCAAGCCTGAGTTTGATCCCCAGAACCCATGTGATACAAGGAGGGAGCAACTGATCCGTTGCTGTGCCACACAAATGAAAAAATGAGCAAATAGAACTTTAAAAAACCAAGATTCATTGTGGAGAAGGGATCTGCTAGAATCAAGAACAGATAAAAGGGACACTAAACCAGAGTGAGCGAGCCATAGCCTGACCCGAGGAGAAAGAATCTCTTCAGATTACCGTGAATAATTTTGTGTTGATTCTGCATCCCTGAACTGCTGCGCAACAAAAGGGGGATTGTCTCTTCTTGACACACCATAAACAAAAGAAGCAAGCCTGATTCTTTTTTCCCCACTTCACACTACTTAAATGTGTTACCCTCAAAATGTTGGTGTTGTACAGGGTCCCATCTTGTGACACTTGTACATGAACTTTCAGGAATGCTCAGCATCTTTCTAGTTCCTCTGTCAGACCTCAGGATATTGAACATCTGGTGCCAGGCAACACTCAAGTGTGAAGATGTCTCTGTGTGGCACTATACAATGTTGTTTTGCAGAGTGTAACAATAACACTTCAGAGGGAAAGAAACAACTTATCCTTATTCCTTATCCCCCCCCCCCTCTGGAAAGGGAGGTGGAGTTTGGAAAAGTCATACAGTCAACCTTTGGACCCTGAGGTGCTGCCCCCTAGTGGACATCTCTCTTTGCTTAGGTATGCCCAACACCAAAGCCACTGCTATAATTTTTTAAATACCCTTAAAATAAGAAGAAAATAGAGTGTCCTGAATAGAGCATACTGTGGAAACTAAAAGAAAGATTCTTTCTGAACATTTTATCTCTGTTTATTTTTGCCCAGAAAGGGTTGATCAATGTGATCACTGGGTCATTTCTTACAGTTTGTTTATGTGAAAACAAGAACTTAAGGTGTTTTGTTGTTGTTTTGTTGTTGTTTTTTGTTTGTTTGGTTTGGTTTTGGTTTTTCAAGACAGGGTTTCTCTGTAGCTTTGGTGCTTGTCCTGGAACTAGCTCTTATAAACCAGGGACTTAAGTTTCTTACAATTCAAAAGGATTCTCTATTGCTATTGGTGCTAGATCATGACAGAAAATACAAGATGTCATACGGAGATGACAAGAAATGGCTTAGTAAAATGAGCTGGGATGATATAAACTAAATGAAAACAGGAAGGAGAGTAAACAAGCGTCTCAAACAAGAACATCACTGCATGACTAGCAACCGGTTACAAGATCACAGCATTTTTGAGGCTCTTTAGATACCTAGGCCTCTAGTCTCCTGTGATGCTAACACGTCTGTACATTTTCCTTTGGAGAAAAACTCAAGCTTAGAGAAGTCAAAAACCTTGCCCAAGGGTGCACAGCTCATGAGTGAAAACCAAGATTGCGTGATGAAAATGCCTTGGTCTCGACCTAAGCAATCCTATCCCTCTACTTAAAAATCTTTATACAAATAGAGTTAAGGGAACTTACAGTTTTTATCTAAGATATTGCAGGAAATGCAGAGGGAAGCAAAGTTGAATAGAAGAGAAGTAAGTTCTGGTGGCTCCTTTCATTGTCAAGAAATTTTTCTAAAATATTTATTAAGTCTCTGTGATAGTTTTATGGTCTAGCCAGACCTTTAAAACCTATTTCCTTTATACTGATAAATGGCACTTTCCCTGCGTATGCTTCCATTTTAAGTTACATGGGCTTATTTTTCAAAATAGAGACAACAATGTTTTTTAACTTTAATCTAGAGCATCTATATAATTTATATATATGTATATATGCATACATATGTACTTCTCTAAGGTTTTCATAAGGACTTCATAAGGTCACGCAATTCCCTTAGTCTGCCATTTCCATATTATCCATTGGGCCCATAGCACAATGACAAATGGTTGTCGGGCTGTTTGAGATGCATTGTTGAGAGGGTTTGTTATCACTTTGGTCTTCTCTTGGCTTTCAAATCCACAGTTTCTTTTTTCTTTTAATTCTCAGTATTCTATTTAGATGCCGTCAAGCTGGACTTTGGTAGAATTTCAAATGTGTTTCAAATGAGAGAAATGAGTCGTTGATGGTGAGACTTAGAAGAGCCACAGAGATTTGGGACAGAGACACTCAGTGAGCTAACTGCTTTCGACTGCAGGGATAGCCTGCCTCCTGCACAAAGTAAAGCCCTGTGAAATCTCAAAATAAAGAGACCATAGAAAGGTAGTAGAAGCTGTTCACCATTTGGGGCTTCGGTGTGCAAGGCAAGCTTTCCTCACAGGACCACTCCATGGTGGGATTAGTTTCTCTGAGCCCTACATCATTACCTCCTTGCAGACACCTGAGCAGTTCATGTCCTCTTAACTGGAGCTGTGCTGTGAAGTGTAACCTCAAAATTTCTCCATTGCAAAGCAGTGGATAGAAACCTTAAGACAAAAAAAAGAAGAGAAAATCCTATATCAACTGGTGGTATAATCCCCAAGGGGAAACAGACTTTAGTTGAACAATCAGAAACCTGGCTTGCTTTATGGTGTTTACACTGCTGCTTGCTAATGGATCACCATAAAGGAAGCAAAAGAGCTCTCACACCATTGAGTAGGCTATCATGGGAGTCTTCTGAGTGTGCCTTTTTTATTTGCTGCCGTCAGGTTAATGAGCTCACCAGCCCACTTGATGTTGAGGACTTTGTAACAAAGCAATCTCTCATTAAATGCTGCCTGGCACCACTCTCTTGAAGCAAAGGGACATTCAGATTATTGAATGCCTTTGTACTCCTTCTTCCTACCAGGCTATGGAGTCCAGCAGTGGCATCAGTCCCACACACTTCCTGGCAGGCATCCAGTCATCCGCCTGCCCTCTTCAAACTGCATGGGCATTTGCCAATCTAAGCACCACTGGTAGGCAAACAAGCATGGCACACGACTCTCCTGGCTGGGAGCCAAATGTGCAGCTGAACAATCTAATTTGTTTCTACTGTAGAGGGAAACGTTCTTCCTCATTCTTCCCTGTTTGGTTGAATTTACATGTAAAAGTTTTGTTATGGTACAAAGGAGTATGCACTTATCTGCAGTTCCTTTCTGCTTTTACACCTCTTTCATCTCATCCGTACAGGTCATGATTTTGTCTGTAGCTTTTTTTTTTTAAAGTACCTCCTAGCTGACAGTTTCTTCAATAAAATGACCCCAGAGTGTTATCAGCTAGCTAGCAGGTGTGTCTCTATTCAGAATCTTGCAGACAGAAGTGCATCTTGGGTAAAAAGCAACCTATGCACAAGCCACTATTTTTCCCAGCATTACTCATGAGATTTAATGGTTTGTGGTCCTAATAAAAAAAAATCTTAACAAATTTCCTTCAAGTGTGATGGCTTTACCCCAAGACAGGCTGACATAAATTAAGATAAAAATTTACATAATTATTTTAAGTGCATTTAATCTTATCTTAATATATAATTGTGCCTGATTATTAATTTCTTTTTTCAAACTATTAGATACTTAGTATAAAATAAAGCATGAGAGTAAATAAAAATAATGCTCAAAATTACATGTATTTTAAACCCTGAGCCCAGATGAACAGGAAGGGTGTTTTGAGATCAATTAAGTAGAGTTGTAACCACAGTCAAACATTTTTATTCTCTTTAGTTTTTCAAAAAAAAACCTGTACAATGTTTCTTCTGACTATTTTAGAATGGTTCTTTCATCTATTCTTCAGAGTAGATGAAAATAAATTATTATAATCTTTAAAAACTGGAATGTTTTGCAGATTTTTCACATACTCAGAAAGAGCCATGACTATCAAAGCAGAGGCCATTCCTGACTTTAAATTTCTTCATGGGCTGTGGAATGTAAATTCAAAACTCCTCCATACAAAAGATTCAAATGTAAGACCAAACAGAAAAAGAGAGATAACATTGTGCAGTTAAATATGCTGCAAGCAGTTATAAGAAAGGAAACAATCACAAAACTAGTATACATTTCTCAAATGCATTTAAATACTAAAATGAAGACGATAATGACATAATAATACTAGCGGCACTCATTTACACTGTCATGCTCTCATGTTTCCATTTGTTTCGAAGATGCACCCTTTATAAAGTAATAGCTTTGTGGAATACAAGCTTAAAGCCTCCCTCTGGAGATGGTTCATGCTGCTTACTGCATTGCTTACAAGCACATGTTTACACGTCGTTCAAATAATGTCAATTCAAATGCTTCGAAAATTTTGGCATCAATTCTAATGGTTATTTAACTTTTATATATTTAAGATCTACGCGTCTTCTTTCAAAAAGTACTTTAATTTTCATTCATTCTACTGTGTATTAATGCCTAAAGCTATATGGCGTGTGTTTAAGTTGTAAAGGAAATTATCATTTTTAAAAGTCAGTTTATTATTTGCTGTATTCTTTTTTTTTAAAGAAAGAGCATTATACTTTTATTCTACTTTATTCATAATGTTCAGAAACAAGTATATTTGAACAGAATTTGTATGGCCATCCTTCATCGTTCCTTACTAAGAGGATGAAAGTATTTAAAAACACAAACTGAGAACAGCAAACGGAAAAGGAAATGCTGAAAAGAAAGTTGGAAATTAGCAGAATGTAGAAGGAGCTTTCCTACCAGATGGGTGCTCTTTGTTGTTCTGAAGGGTGCTTCAAAATGATGAAGCTTCACTCTTCATTCCAGGTTTACACACATTCACATCTTAGTTCAGCTTGGACAGTTAAAGTCTTGGGAGCAAAGCAATCATTTGCTCATCTATCTTGATTGAGCTATTTAGCTATTTTGGTATATTTTAGAGAGCCTATTTTAATAGGTCTCAAGAAAGTCTGTCTTGCCTGTTTGAAGTAGTATTATTCTTTATTCTTATGACTCAGTGTAACTTCCTATCAGCTTTACTGATACAAAATTTATAGGGAATTTAGAAATGCCCCAAACACAAAGGATTGTAATATTATTCAGTATAATATGAATAGCTTGAAATTTCAGAGTACTTGTAGAAATTGATTCATTCCCAAATACAGCTATGAAGCTCTCAGAGAAAATTGCATAGAAAAATATTACAATATGGCTGATTACATGTGAAATATGATTAAAGAAAATGTACATGTATCCTCTCTTCTTGCCTTTTCAAGTACTAATTTCTTCTTTATTGTTTTAGTTCACCTTTAAAACCTTGTTATTATTTGATGATATTTATCTTGCAAAATACATTATTATTTGTTCATTTGTTTCCTAAAATAATAATTTAGATGATATCAGAGAAGCTATATTATGTGGACATGTATGTTTACGTGTGAGGGCATAGCCTGCTCCATTGGATAGTAGCCAATATTCATTTTACAATATCTTTTTAAAGAGTGAAGCTCTCATAACATCATTTATAATAAGCATGTTATATATGTATAATAATACAACTCTCCTGTTAAGATAGTAATTTATGTGCAGAAACATTAATAACTAAGTATTTCAAAAACCAGAATCCTAACCTATCGTGAATGATTTGGATAAGCAAATTGGTTGGCTAAATTCTCTGCAATAGTCTTCAATTTTTTATCTCACTATTTATAGAAAGCTGCAGAACCAGCTGAGCTGACTGAAGTGATGTCACATTCGCTGATTGAATGGTTTACTCCAGAGCACGCTCCGAGGCTGCATGAGTCTACTTAAGGTTCCGTTCGCAACCCTAAGCAGCGAGAAGGTGTAAACATGGGCATTTTTCAGCCCAGCCAATCAATATTGCATTGATGACTTTTTACTGACCTTTAACCCCATGAAGAATTCCAATAGCACCATACTGAATCTTCCCGTCTTCAAGGGCTGCCTAGCATAAGCTACCAATTTTACAATCGATCAAAAGCCATCTCTGTGAATAAAGCTTGAGATTTTGAGCTACACCGCGCAATTTTTAAAAAGGCCAGAGCTAGGTTTTTATTTGCTTGACCCATACTTGCAACTTGTACCATAGTTCTTTATAACCGCTAAAAGTAGTCAGAAATTTTCAGATCTTTCCCCATGTATTTTTAGTAAGCCTTTGGGCATTTTCACTGTCCCTAAAAGAATATGGTTGCATGGCAACCTTCGCAGTTGCTATGGAGACTCCATGTGTAAGCAGCTGCTGCAATCAGCATTAACTCCAGGCTTGCAGGTTTGTCATTCCAATACATAGGGAGGGGGAAACAAATAGGACGGCACACACTGCCGTAAAGGGGAAGTCACCTAGATAATGTCACTCACAAACATATGTTCCACAATTATTCTTTCCACTGTTTTATTGCTGCAATTATAGCTAAGCTAAGATTACAAAATTATATGGTTTTAATTTGCCTCTATTGACTATGTTTCACTTCCATTAAAATTAAGTCTGAACTCATTTATGTAGAGAACTGGAGGCTTTCAAAAAAATATTTTTTGCTTTCTTATTTAATGTCAACAAGGGGAAAAAAAATCAATGTCCAGAGAAATCTTTGTGTGAAAGAAGCAACTCAGCCAAAATATCGTTTATCTTGCCAAGGATATCCCCTACCCCAAAGTTAGATCTTTATAGTTCTAATATTTTCAGTTGTGTCGGTATAGACCTCAAAGCCTCCTTGGATGACACTGATCCAGGCCTTTCAAATGTAAGCAGAAATGCTCGCTAAGCCATCTTAAGCTCCTAGCCTTAACTCATCGCATCAAGCTTCAGTATTGCAGCATGTGATTTCAATAGCAACGTCCTTCCACAGGAAACCTGGGGACAGAGGTTTTAGGAAAATAAGAGCGACACTTCTCTCAGACTAATTTTTCAACTAATCCTGATAAACCTGGATAGTGTGGGAATCCTTAATAGTACCAGAGAAATTTATTCTGTAAAAGATGTGAGCTCGTAATACATGAGCACAGTGTTATTAATGCAGGAATCACTTGTGAAATAAGGTAAGGTCCTCACACATTTGCACATATGAGACTAACATCACAAAAATAAAGAAAAATTGCCACCTTTAGTCTAATGATTCAATTTATTTATAAAAAGCCAAGGATTCGACTAACACATCAATATCCTACACAAAGCAATGACAATATACGTTCTGTACTTTTTATGCTACAGTGACAGACAAGCAGGAAGGCAGTGTTTATTATGTTGGGTCAGGTTCTAAAGATATTGTTGCACTTTTATTCTGTGATACAGAATGGTCATTTTTTATAGTTGTTTGGGGCTTTCAAATAATCCACAAAACAAGATATTGATGAGGGAAAATTTGGACATATGGAAGTAACTGAACAGAGCTATTTTAAGACAGAGCAAGCATTGTAGGTGGCGTTAATATTTATGTAATAACAATCATTGACGTTTATAATAAGAATCACCTAGAAGTTCACATGAATACATGTCGGGAAAGATATTTCTTGGGAATAGAAACTGTGGAACCCATGGTAGTGTCTATATACACATGCATATATCTAGTATCAGTGGTGTTATCTTTATATTGTAAAATAGCATGTGATAATAATGCATAATTGCCCATTCTAAAAAAACCTCCCTTATACACACTTTAAAAGGTGAAATTTAACAATAGCTGAGGGGCATCACATTATTATGGTCATGATTAAAGTATAACACAAAAATCCAGAAACTTGTAATTACCATTTAAAAAGATTTTTAAGTAGATATCTAATAGTACAATTCATAGATTTCTTTTTTTACAAAATAGTGAATGTTGCATCATCCAATACTGGATGATTGTATTAATCCCATGTTTTCATTTTTCATCTCACAACATACATAGCAGCAAACATTAATTTTATAATTGAATATAATATAAGAAACAGACATCCTTTCATAGACCTTCCTCATTCACATGTGGATGCATGTTCATTTAGGTTTGAGAATCAAAATGTAGGCTGGGAGCCCTTGAAATGAAAACACCAATAGATTTCAAAGCACAACAGCATTAGCAGGTGCTGCTGTAATACACAAATCCAGGTAACATTAAGTGACCCATTTTTAAAGCCTATCTGAAAAAAAAAATGTGATATCAAAGAATTGGATTTTCTGTCCTGAATAGTTCCTTGTCATGCAGTCTTTAAGTCAGGAAGCATGATCACTGAAGAATGAGCCAACCTTTTACACACAACAGGGGCATCTCGTGCAGCCCTGCAAAGTAGGTCTCATGGCCTATTAATTACAGATCGTGGCTCAGTGTAATACAGGCCAGAGAACACAAATGAGTCAATGTAAATGTGCCAACCCAGATTTAAAGCCAAGCACTTTAGATAGCAGAAAGTTGTAGAGCCATATTGAGTGATTTAAGGAATGATCATTTTTCAATACACTTTCTATTAATCTAGAATATGCTACATCTTGATTTACATAATAAATATGCTTTAATAAAATTTCAATTAGAACAATGTTAAAGCCATATTGTGACCTCTATTTGTCATTGCTACAATAATCAAAACACGGTAGTCTTGAATTTCATAATAATGGAACCTACCCCAGTTAATGCAGCAAAACGTACTCCTATCGTGGTAGGCTCAAAATATACTTCCAAGTGGACTCTGATGAATGAGATGTAACTGCTTCTTGCACTAAAGGTGACATGAATCTATAAGGCAATTATTTGAATGATTTTGAGTACTAGACCCTGTGATTGCAAGTGTGAAGGGTATATTTAGTTTGAATAATAGAAATTAGCAGTGTACATCAAGTATAATATATGAGTTTCAACTGAATTATTTTTAAAAATCACAAAAATAAGAAACAAATGAAATCTTTCATATATTATTTACAAATTTTTTATGTTATAGAAAAATCTAAAATAGAGCTCATAAATTTTTCACTAACTTCAACAATTGTGAGCATTTTGTTATATTTGTTCTCTTTATTAGCTGAATTTTGCAATGTAATATGTCAATCAAAACAGGATTTTTTCCACTGAAACATTCAAACGTAAGTGATAAGCAGCGTGACATTTCACGCCTAAACACTTCAATATGCATTTACAAAATGCAATGGCAGTGTACTCAGTAAATCATGGTGTCGTTTTCTACATAATAAATACACCATTGTCACAATAATGCTTTCTCTTATAAGGTTCGTAAATGTAATCTCTCCAGTTTTCTCTTCAGTTGAATATTTGGATGAAGATATTTAATACAGTCCAATATAATGGGCCATGCATTGCATCTATTTTCATATGCCTTTTTCATTGTCTTGACTTTGTAGCAGGCCTACAACATGTGTTGTCAATGCAATGAACCTCTTCAAAGAATCCACGTCACTTTCTTAAAAGTTTTAAATTTCAAATTTCTTCTGTTGTTTTCTGATGATTGGATTTATGTTGGACATTTTGTGAAACAGTACTAACTGTCTGGCCATGGAAGATGACTTTTGTCCATTAAAAAAAAACCATAAGGACATACCTGCTTTTCCCCTGATATGTTCACTTTCTGATATTAATTTGAATGAATTGCTGGAAAAGCATAGTCATTTGCAAATGTCACTAGCAATATGAACACTTACAGTTCATTTACAATAATTTGGCTTATTAGACATTAAACTAGAACCTCTCCTTGTCTTGTGTGTGAGTTGTAATGAAACGCTCAAGTGTCTGAATACTTTGTGATTGAATTCCCTTTCATCGATCCATCCAGTTCTAGAGAGCTGACATAAGGGTCGGACTTTAAAATAAGGATCTTGCAACATGTTTGTTTCTAAAGGTAACACAATGAACTTTTCTCCAATCACCACTAAATTTCTATGTCTATAATGTTACATCTTTGAAACACCTAGGAAAAAGGAAGAAAATAGAATGTATTTGAAAAAATGAAATTTTCCTTCCATATTTGAAAATCCAAAGAACCAAAAGTACCTTTCAATCAACAAATGCAGACAAGTTTCCTTGTTCAGAAAATTTAGTGGCAAAGTATTTTATAAAAATATAAATAAAGGAAATGAAAACTGTGTCAAAAATCCAGCGTCAGCCAACTTTAGTCTACCTGGTAGTCTTGGGTGCAAGTGGACATTTGTTATATTTTAAATGTATTATAAAAATCATACCATTTTTAATGCCTGCATACTAATCCCATTTTGTTATGTGTTATCTAGTGCTTGGTTGTGATTAGTCAATGGAGAATACAGAGGGAGCACTTGCATCCAATAGGCCCCTTATACTGGCTAAAGTATGCATATCTTACAGGCTGCACAGTCTTTCTACAAAAGATAAAATGATGCACATATATTCCTTGCCAGGATAACAAGTGTGAAGCTAACCCAAATGCCCCAGTGATTTGATTCTTAAGCATTTGTGAATTTTTGTTTAATTACATCTGAGATTACAGGATCTTGTATATGATGATGCTTTGTAAATCTCAGGTTTTAGGCTGTGCGAACACAGCCTAAGTGGATACAAAGGAAATGGTTGAAAATTCCAATTCGCACTTTTTATTGATTGCATCATTGTTGGTAAATTTGAACATTGATTTCCACTATAATGATAATAATGCCATTTATGATTAAGTTTATAATATTTTATAGCAGAGACTGGTGCTCACAAAGCTGTTTATAATGAAAACCACGGACATTATCTATTTCCCATGCTATGCTTCTCATAGCTCAGAGTGAGATACCTTCAGATAGATTGTCACACAAATCTGTTCTATATCTTCTTAGAGAAAAATTTTGGAAATATATGTCGAACCTTGACACACAAATGCATAAGTACACAAGCACAGGACACGTGTATAAGTTAAAAAATTCAACATAACCAAAGTTTGGCAATAAGAAGATAATAGTAGCTTAAGTGGGCCTGCAACTCAGTGATAACATTCTTGCATACACAAAATCCTGGATGTCTAGTCAGTACTGGAAATATATTTGACTGGGGGCTCTCAACTGTAATGGCTTTTTTTTAAAGGTTATTCAACATTTGTATTTTAATTTTATTATAAAATGTTTTATTTAGTTTAATACCCTCTAGAGTTTTCCCTCCCTCCTCTCCTCCCGTTCCCTCCCCTATCTCTGTTCTACCCCCCACAGCCCCCAGGAATTCACATACATTGCTTTTGAGAATACACACATGCCTGACCTCAAACTTAAAAACATATAAAAATATCTGAAAAACAGAAACTCTGATTATCTCCCTATGTCCAAGTTTTTCACAAAATGTATGGTCGCATCCTCTTAGCGGGTATATTAAACCCAAAGTAGAAAGTCATCTAGAAAGCATCAAAACCCACCATTAATTTCACAAACATAATGCAAAGCAACAAGAAATTCTGACAAGGGGCTCACGTGCTAACTAAACCTGCTGTTATTCCATTGTCCCTCCATTTCTACTTTGATGTTTACCTATACCCACGCCATTCAAAACAGCCACACAGTATAATGGGATGCTTTTCACTTCTACTTGCAATTTTTATGTCGAGAAAACCACAATAATTTTATTTTTTTAACTGAAATAGATAAATATTTTAAGTGATTTATTTTCACAATAGATAGGTTTGAATGACTAAAGACAATAGCATTATATAAATCTTAAACTCCTGAAAAGTTCTACATATTTAATAAAAATAATGTTGAAATAGAAATATGAAGGAAGGAAGGGGAAATGTATAGGAAAAGGAAAAAAATGTAAAAATTGAAACTCTTCACATTGACTCGGTTCTCACAGTGGCTGCATAGTGCACATTTCATAATGAACTACAAGTAGCTCTACATAAAAAAGACTCATATCTTTTAAAATAACTCCTGTTCGTTAAGTACTCACTCCATCTATCAGATTTCGCTCTCTGAATACAGATAAGGGACCTCCACTGCAATTGGCTGTATTTGTGCTTTCATGATTTGCCTTAACTATACTAAAGGTATGACTGACTGCAACTTTGTAAATTAAATAATATTAGATTGAATTCTAATAATAAATTACTGATCAACTAAAATAGAATAAAATTACTTAGCCCTGTTTCTAAATTTTATATGAAAAATGTAGTGGTTTATATCACATTACTGTCAAAATAAATATTCAGTAACTCATTTAAATTGAGGAAGGGGCAGGAACTTGAGAGCAAGCAGTGGTAGCCTAAAAGAAATGTCAGACTTCTGCATTGCCCATAGTCAATCCCGTTTGCTTGACCCAACTCAGTACAGAGTCCAGCCTACCATGACACTAATAGCAACTGACTCACCTTATGCAAAACAGGATTTGTTGTTTAAAACTTACCTTTGTGACACATTGGTTAAAGTTCGCCACTCAGACTCATGCTACCTGTTTTTCCTTGTGTTCAACTTGAACATCTTAATCCTGGTCTATCTTTCCCTTAGTAAGACAAAGACAAGTAGGTTTAGGTGAGAAAAGATGCAAGTTTTTTGGTTTGTTTAATGTTTTTAATGTGAACATCATAAGTAGTGCCTGAGAAGTTTTTTTCAGAGCTCTCTCTCTCTCTCTCTCTCTCTCTCTCTCTTTCTCTCTCTCGTTCTTCCAACTAGTGTGTTCCTCTCAGCTTATTTTTAATCAAAAGAAAAGAGAAAACTGTTTACACTAGCCTCTACTATGCACATAAAACTTTGCTGGTCGCAGCTTGCTATTACTGCCCTGTTGGTCCTTTCATGTTTTCAGATGAAATCCTTTCTGGTTTTGCAGGGTACAATGCCCACTCTCATTCATGAACCATTCTGTCATTATAGAGCCTGGTGCCAATCAAATCAGCTGGGCAGAGGTATAATCCTGATCCAAATCCATCAGATTTTTCTTGGAAAGAGGATAACCAGATTCTAGGTTATTTTGATGGGTTTTTATGGGAAATTCCTTTTAACAAAAAGTGACAAAAGTGATATTCATGCAGCAAAAGTAAGAACAGCAACTAAAGCTTTGAAAAGCCCACCAGGAGAGAAAATTCAACCCACTCGTAATAAGTCAACAGCTATATAGTTCTCTGTGTTTAGTAGGGCAAAAGAAGATAATATGAATCCATTTTATTTTCAGATTCTTTTTAATCCTACAGATAAAAACTGTCCTGCCGTTTCTAACTGCTTTTTCATTCTAATATAAAAATAGCTACCATAAAGACAGGCTACCACTGCCCCACCCTTTCCAAACATACACCATCACAAAATAGAAAAAAAAAAAGGGACTAATTCCTAACTTGTTTCTTTTAGCCTGACATACTGTCAAGGTATTAGTGACATCAATAATCCTGGACAGGAAAAACCTCAAAGAGTAAAATGGAGTCAGAGAAGCCCACCATTAACTGGACTTTATGCACATGATATTTTTGAAGCAGTACCATTCTCATAATAAATACAAGAAATCCAAATTTGTTTGGCCTGATGCTACCTGGTGGAACTTTAAATTCTCATATCTTAGAAGCAGGATATAGATTGTTCACACTCTCGGGAAAATACAAGGAGACTTTGGACAGTCTAACCAAGCTGACTTGTAGCACTCTATTCAGAGGATAAAAAATTATAATAAACGAGCTCAAAACAATGTTCCGATATCAAATATTCTGTTTGACATATATTAATTGTCCCAAACAAGAACTTTAAGAAGAATTGAAATTGTGCCATTTATCCAAAATCCCATAACTGTCAAAGCAGTATTCCACTTTGCAATTCATACTTCTTAAACTATGCTTAATTTTTAAATATTTACTTCAAAAAGACTTAACTAACAATTTATTCTCTTAATAAGAACACTTTATTTATTAGTCTGGAAAAGAATGATTCCTGCTGACACCCTAGAAAGATACTTATTTTGACAAATACGATGTTCGTGGAAATTGCATCAAATATGCTTTCACTTGACATATTAAATGCAATGCACATGAGTTCTCTAGCATGTGGATTTCTGTCTGACCTAAATTCACGCAGCCATTCTGCTTAGGGTCATGTGCACACTCGTATCTGAAGAACCAAGGTATGCATCTGCAGCTTTGCACAGGTGCAGAAAGAATAAAAAGCTATCAATGAAGAAGTGAAAGAGTTATTTTAAAATGTTTGATTTTTGCTTTTAATTGTGTGTATATCTGTCTGTGTTCTTATGTTCACGTGTTTATGGGAATGTCAAGAGAGGCTAGGAGAGGATACAAGACCCTCTAAAGCTGGAGTTGCAGGTAGCTTTGCGCTGCTCAACCTTGGTGATGGGAACTGAACTCAGATTCTCTGGAAGAGCAGCAAGTGTTCTTTTCTGCTGAGTCGTCTCTCCAGCCTACCTTGTGATAGTTTACAGACTTCATGGTAACACAAACCAGCAGCTCCTAAGACTTTTGTTGACCTGGTAATGCTCAACATACAGACAAAAGCTCATTTTTAAAACTGAAATGATTATAGCACTACTTGTGACTACTTGAGATTACAATTGTTAATATTAAGACCTGGAGCTGGAAAGATGGCTCAGCACTGGCCTTCCAGAGGACCCAGGTTCAATTTCTAGGACCCACATGGCAGCTCTCCAGCTAGAGGGAATGTGACATCTCACATAGACAAATGTGCACATAAAAAATAAAAATGAAAAAATAAATAATGTATTCAGATCTTACTTTATCTATATATCTTATTGGGTAGTGGCAACTATTTGTCTAATTGAAATAAAATGCTGATTATTAATTGTAGCACTACACATCTCTCAAATACCTATTTCTGTTTGTCATTCTGCCGAGGTTAAAACAGCTGACGGTTCTAATGTAAGTTTAGAGGCATGCTCCGCAGAGGAATAAGCAAATAATACTACATAATTATGGTGGTTTAACAATTCTGTAAGTTTCAAATCAAAGCTTTTCTTAGAGTTGATCAACTTTTATCACTTTCATTTCTTCTGATTGACAGGGGGCGAATGCACACGTAGAAATATGAGACAAAAGTTATTTAAGTTTTCTTCCTCAAAAAGTGTACATATTGGATTATGTTACTGATTGCCTGTAAGCATTAGGTATCTTTCTCTCCCAGCGTGCCAGCAAAGCCACACACATTCCTTCTTGCTATAAATCTGTAAATCTGGAAAGGAGAAAAGAACATGAATAGAAAATCTCTTCTTAGGCTAAAAAAGCCTGGAGTGTTTTTAAGGAGAACCATAAGCCCCATTCTATTCATAGTAATTACAGGATCAGATCAGGTTAGTGTGGAGACCCAGGTCAATAAAGTACTGTGGCCTCACAGCTTTAATCGCCTCCTTTTCTGTGGTTTGTCGTGTTCACACGCTGCTGGACCCACCAGATCTTTGTAGGTAACGTGGATGTCATGAGAGTTGTCAGCATCATGGAAATTCATATGTCCCGTCAGGTACAACTTTCAGAAGATGAAGAAAAGAAATTTTCCCAGGATAATTTGACAATTTTTCCACTTTCAACTCAAATAATAAAGGTCAAGTTTCATTTCTAGGTAATACCATTTGCAGTGGTCTTTCACAATCAAATCTGCTTCCTTATTAAATTTTTCATCTGCCCATCATTCACAGAAGATATTAGACATTCTTAATAAACATATAAATGAAAACTAAAATAGATTAGAATCTAACCTCGTGAACCTTGAGATAATCTTTTCCTTTTTCCCTATAATTTTCCCTAAAATTTCTGTGGAAAATAAAGAACTAAAACTTTTAAACTTGGACCCTATGTTGGAGAAGTTCAGTTTCAACTTGTTTCTATTTGTGTGATGTGTTTCCTGGAAAATGTTTTTTTCAGGTTCCATTTCTCCCTTGCCAATGTGAAATTTTCTTCTGATGATTGATTGAATGTACTATATAATATACTATATCTAAACTGAGATAGTTGCAGCTACTATTAGTGATATTTTAATTTTTAAGGATGGCGGAAAGTTAGTAGCAAGGACATTTTATTCTTTTATTCTTAAAAATATTAAAGGGCGTTGTCAAAAATGAAACATTCTTTAATTACTTGTTTCATTGCACAGACAGCTATGTGGTTCCTATTTAAGAATAGGAGACTATTTCTAGAAGTACAGCTGCTCCTTTCGGCTTACTGTAAGTAACTGTGAATGACATTTTTACCCCAGGTCAGATACCTACATTGATATTTCATCTTTACTGAAAAGTGTTTTAATTGATGTTTGTGTTTAAAACTATCAGTCCCTGTAAAACATCTGACCTTCAGCGCTTCACATTCTAGTCCCAGGGAGCAACCTATAGCAAGAAAGCTCAAAGAGTGGTAGAAGCCATGTTCACTTGTGGCTGACTGCTGTACCCCAGCTTTTGCATCTACCTCACTTCTCTCTTTCTTTTTCCATAATGTAAATGGACAAAGCAGAGGTGATAGTGAATGCAAAGAAGCTATACAGGATCTGTTATGTGATATTCTATTCTGAGCCTTGTTTTTTTTTTTCATCCCCACTACTTTAACAGCTAGCTTTTATAAATACCTTGGGTTTAGCACGGGTAGGTATTCTTATTGTACCAGTATTAAAACAGATAAACCATTTATCTCCTCAGTGCCAAGTGAAGCACTTTAAATTAAGGAAATGTGTCTTACATTCTTCGTTAGAGTTATTGCAGACTTGTTCATTTGAATCATAAGTATCATAACTTCGACAGGTAATTATTTATATCAACTTTACATTTTTATCTATTTATCTTGTACACTGAAAAAAAAGTAAAATGGAAACAAGCTCCCTTTTTCTATTAAAATTAAACGTAAGAAAGATTTCACCAGAACTGACCATTTGATATCAGAAGGAAACATAACAAAGTTGAGGTCATTCGAAGAAATTTTCTCAAAATGTGTTAAATAAATAAAGCTACCAAATACGTTAGTACTTGAGAGATGTGAGCACTGGTGAGCGCCAGCGTGCAATATGGCAAAAATGAATCAATCAGTCCGACTTAGTTCAGCCTCTGCAGCTGGCCATCTGGTACAGAATCAACCAAATGTATCCCTGCATATTCATCTTCATTTGCACAAATACTCAAGAGAATGCCATTCTAGGGCAAAATAAAATTAAATCACCATCATTTTTAAGAATCTTTCCTTTCAGACCCTCTTGGGAATATTATGTTTATATGGAATCGTTATTAGAAGAATTGTTGGATAATTCTTATTTAAACATATTCTTTCTCGTCTAGAGGTTAGAAATAAAATGTTTAATTTTTCACAGGACAGCATTTCAGATGATGGCAACTTCCATGAACAGGTCAGTGTCACTTTCGTGACAGCCGCAGTAGGTCAAGAGGGCCTGAGCCACTTTCATGCAACTTCATAGTTTTATGATTGCCCCAACATGAAGTTTGCCTAGCAACAATAATTAGTTATTGTTCAACATAATCAAAATGATACTACTTGGTATTTCGGTTTCTACTTACATGAAAGCAGAAATTAAGAATTAATTTGATCACATAAAAGTTCAAATAATAATTGCACTACTACAAAAATAAGCCAGCCAGAAAGGGATGAGGCTGGAAATTACTAAATAGTTTTTGAAATAATTTTGAAGTTTAATTCCATGTTTATTTTTTAGAGGAATGCTAAAGAAGAATGTGTCCTTGGAAAGTGTTCAATTAAAAGAGTAGCCCTACATCCTATTTAGGACCAACACTAAAAATATTTGTAATTTCATTCATTTATTTCTGTCATTTTAATTTATGGTTTGACACTTTAGATAAAAAATTATTAAATCATAGTAAAATGGCATAATCATCCAACACTTTGTTTTCCCAATTATTTTTGTAACAGACCTATAGAAAGCACTTAATTGAAAGAATATTTAATGTTAACTATGATTTTGCTTATTTAGAAATTTTTTTCTGGAATGTTCTAAGGTGATGTGTGATCACAAACTTATATTTCGTGGTTAGAGAGGTGGCTTAGTGGTTAAGGCTGTGTACTGCTTTGCAGATGACCTGAGTTAGGCTCCTGTTACTAAGATCAGGAAATCTGACACTTTTTCTGACAGTCACAGGAGCCTACACTGATGTGCACATCACACTCAACACATACATACACACACACACACACACACAAACACACACACAAACTAAACACCAATCTGAAAGAGTTTTTATAACTAGTATTTCTAATTTTTATGTTGCTCTTCATAAAATGAAATTACAAATAGTAATTCATTCCAATGTATTGTTACAAGATAATTTTTGAGAATTATAGAGTGATCTATATCAACCAATCAATCAGGAAATCAATTATAATACAATATTTTTTCCTTATCCACAGGTCTATCCGTAGTAAAAGTTCATGGCCTCTCTGCTAATGTTTTCCAAACAATTTAAATTAGGAGTCTGTTAATAGTTTAGGATTTTCCCTATAGACTTTAATTTGCTTCTGTGTGTGTGTGTGTGTGTGTGTGTGTGTGTGTGTGTGCGCGCGCGCGCGCGTGCATGCACGCACGCATACACACACATGCACATCCTTCCACTGATGTTACTGTTTGCTTTTCTGTAAACTGACTCCGGTTTGAAAGTAATATTTTTGTCAGGCAGAGTGCATTATCAGGTTGAATGAACAAAAGCTAGGATGTGCTGTCAGCACAAAGAATCATGGTCTCATCATCCTGAATCTACTGCAGTGGAGAAAAAGCAGAGTCAGGTTTCCTGTGGCTCAGCTTTCAGTTGCATCATCGATTTTGAAGTGTTGCCAAGAGCATGGAAACAAAATAAAAGAAGAAGCTTGCTATAAAATATGTATTCATCTGTCATGCCTGTTTGTATCAAGTTTTCTTCAGACTTGAAACTTTAGATTCTTAAAACTTCTGTTCTAACTGCAGAAAACTAAGATCTTATCATTGTGAAACTCAGTTGCTATAATAAAAATGTATTCATTTAAGTAGTACATACCTACATTCTCTCATCTGATCCACAGAATAACCTACAAACAGCTAAGTACTTTATCCCTTCACATAAAAGCACAGAGAAAGAGCCACAAATATTACATAGCTTGCTTAGAGTTGCCTTATGGACAGGGAGAAGTTCAGTTTACTAAAAAGGTATGCAGACTTGAAATTTCCATCATGCTATATCGTGACTGCTTTCATAAGGCCAGCACCCAAAATAAGATCAGCTCATTATGTATCAAAGTCCTTGGCTCTCTGACTGCTTCCTGTAAACCCCGAGCTTGGTACAGGAGGAAGAATCTGTTATCAACCAAACTCCTCTTCACATTCAAATACCACCCTAATTACAAGAATTCTTTTGTAACTAAAATTTATAGTTTTGTTCTCCAATCATGGCCCTCTCAACTTATCTTTAGTCTATTTTAGTCTGCTAGAGTTCCTACTGCATAATCTCGGAGCATCCTGACATAATCTTTTGTGGTACATATACCCTTTATCAACCCAAGTACATCAAGCAAATAACCTCATTCTTTAAGGTTTGTGTATGCCTCCCCTGCATAGTACTTAGCTCAGCATAAATATCAGTAAGCATTTGTTTAGTGAAGGAATAAATAAGAATGACAATAAGGTGGAAAATGTTACTTTAAGGAAGGAGCTGACTTTGCTAACATATTTATCCATAAATTCTTTGAGGTAAGAGTGGTGGAGGCTGACGGAGAAGCCAAGGACAATGGCGCTGCGTTTTGATTCTACTGCATGGATGGGCTTTGTGGGAGTCTGTTTGGATGTTCACCTTCCTGGACCTGGGGGGAGCAGGGAGGACCGTGAACTTCCCATAGGGTAGGGGACTCTGACTGCTCCTTGGACTGGAGAAGAAGGGGGAGGGGGGAGGGGAGGGAATTGGAAGGAGGGTATGAGGTGGAAATTTTGATTGGTAGTATTTATAAAGTAATAAAAAATCTGCTAAATTAAAAAAAAAAAAGAGTGACGTATGAAGGCATCAACAGACAGCAAGGGCCAGGGCAGCAAGGTCAAAGAAAAGCTAAACTATTTGTAAAAGATTAGGAGGAAATTAGCCTTCACAAGAGATCTGATAACAGACAAACAGAAAAATCAACTACAGCAGGAATTGAGACCAATAATTAGAGTGGATCCCTTACAGATGGGTAAAGCAGGTTCTTCTGGGAACCGGCCACATTGCTGTAATACACGATGACCTTATTTCACCAATTCCTCCCATCCTTTACTTCAATAACTTCCCACTCTGAAACTCTTATTTGCAAATAGATATGGTTTAAATATAGTGGGGATGTATACCCTAAGACTTCCTGTGTTGAAATTGAATCTTCACTGTAGAGTATCACGTTTGTAGGTAAAAACCATTCAAGGTTTTGAGAATTAAAGTCATCGACACTCTTCCATGATTGAATCCTGGCGGCTTTACAAGAAGAAGACACATAAATACATGTTCCTTTTTCATACCACAGGCTGCCTTGTATCACCTCATGTGATACCTATCTGTCAGAGGAAGACAATCACAGGATGGGGGACCTTAACTTTGGATCCCCTAAAATGAACTAAACCAGTCTTCTTATTTTTCAACTCGTCCAGCCTATGGCCTTGTGCTATTGACATAGAATGTTAACTAGTTTATATAGGCTTTCTGAAAATTGTAGAAAAATTTGAGTTTTATGTTTGGACTGACTTGATACAAAAATAAAAAAGAAAGAGGGGGATGAGAAAGGTAGGGAG
>NC_022031.1:19547081-19552491 GCF_000317375.1 Microtus ochrogaster | reverse complement strand
GAGAGAGAGAGAGAGAGAGAGAGAGAGAGGGGCAAGCTAAGGATAAAGTATTCATAGAAAAGTCTATCAGTTGCTTTCCAGGTCAGATTTGAATATATCTAGAAACTCAGAGATGAGGCCTTATGCCAAGCTTATATAGAACTCAAGGAGATAAGAAATCCTTCTTACATACAGATTTCATGACAAGTGAATGAACGAAGCCAAGCAATATAAATGGAAAAAGAAATCTAATTCATCATTCATTCAGGAAACAGTTGAAGGATTTAAGACATGAGACCAGAAAATATGACACACAGACTTTGAGGAGACAGCCAAAACAAGAAATTCCTTGTGAAATTCTTTTGCCCTTTTTTTTCCCAACTCAAGCCATGACAGATTTCTATGACCTTTCTCTAGAGTAGGTCATAAAGTTTTTTATTCCAGACGTACATACACTTTCCAAGGTAAAAGCAGTATCTTCTCTCTGGATGTACAGGGACAATAAGGCTCCTCTAAATTTTCTAGCTTATGATCATTCTTTGCCTTCTAATTGATATTCTGATCACTTGGGATTGGGCATCCTGTGCGGGAGTTTGTCCCCAGCTCATCTCTCAGCAGTCAATGATCACCTTCAGGTTTTCATCTGAGGGTGACGCATTAAGGAATATCAACCTATATTACAGTCATCATGGTGGTTTAGTTCAGGCCACCACATAGTGTCGATTTCACGGTGCAGCTGACCTGCATCTGGGCATACATCACGGTCAGGTGGTTGAGAAACAGCAGGGCTGCATAGATAGTAGGGAGGAGAATGAGGCAACATTGGGAAAACAGAGTGACGAGTGAAGGAAGGGAGCACCGTGTACAATGGGAGAATTTGAATGATTTGAATGATGTTTATGGCATTATCCACAGCAGTTTGATGAGAAACTAGATATGGGTGATTTGCATTCATAGCTACCAGATGTTACATGAAAGGAATGCAATGGGGATAAAATTTATTGCTTTTTAAGGCACATATGTTTGAAATGTATATCACACACAAGTACGCGCACACAGGGAAACTTAAGCCAAAGTCTCCAGATCATGTAGAGTGAATGCCCTAATCCAAAAGTCAACAACCTGAAATGTTCCAAAGTCCAAATTCTGAACACTGTTAAAATACAAGGGGAAAATCTCACTCCATAAAATATTGTTCATATATGCAAAATACTTAAAATATTGTATAAAACAATATTCAGACTATAAGGATATGGTGCATATGAAACCTAAGTGATGTTTGTTTAGATTGTTCATATCTCCATATCACATTATGTATACAAGGATATCCCACAATACAAAATCATCTTAAATTCAAATTTTTGCTGTAATTGAATGTGCCATGCAGTTATCAAATGATATAAATCTTGAATAGTATCTATAGGATTTTTATACAAACAAGGTATTACAGACATTTCTGAATGGCAGAGTAGATTTGAAAACCAATGGAAACATTGAATAATAAGAAAATCATGAATGTAAACATTTACAATAAAGTCATCCCACATTAGCTTAGCATGAAGTATAATAAAGGGTTCTTTATTTAGGGCTAGACTACAGATCAAAAATCCTCTGCATAAGCAGGAAACAGGAATCGAATCCAGCAGCCAAGAGAGGGTATGCACATTTCTACAACTGTTTATATAGTACCCAAGACAATTCCCAAAGTGGTCCAGCATCTCAGAGACCATTGGTTGAAGGAGTTCCCACACTTGAATATATAAAATGAATATATAAAAATGACAGAAAGCCAGATTTGGTAGCATGTGCTGGGAATCCCAGCACTCAGGAGCTGCAAGCAAGGGGCCAACCTGATCTACATTACAATTCCCATACCAACATGGACTAAAAAAATGAAACTCTGTTTTCAACAGCAAATATAGCAGGAGTAAAAAACATTTAAGAGAGAGTTAGCAACAAGTGAGAAAGCATTAACTGTATAGTTTATAAAAACTGAATAGGTGAAACATTTTAGCCCATTTAAGTAACACCAAAGAGCCATTGTTTTCGAATGATGGAAGAGGGGTTGTCAATAATATCCAAATCTTCTTTCTTAAGCAAGAAATTGAAAATAACTCAAGAACTGTATTTTTTAAAGGTAAATCCTTTTTTTATACAGTAACAGGAGAAGGGAATGAGGAAATAGAGGTCTCAAAGACAAGTGCTTAAAATTGCATAGTAGGGGCACTAATGCTTGTCCTACAAACGCAATGGAGGGATGCCTAAAAGTCTCTGATTCTGGCAAGGACACCTCAGGAGGAGCTGGCATATATGCACCTATTGCTCAGGATGCTGCAATTTCAACAGGTATTGGTGCCAAGAAAGCCCTGAGGTCAAGCACTCTACTGAAACAGAGAAAAGTTAAAATGTGCATTGGCATATTTAAAAAGAAAAACCCAAATAGTTACCTTCTGGAGCAAAAGACCAAATACTGACATCTCTCTTATAAAATACATGTCTAATTGTTTAAGTAGACAATAATGAAAAGAAGTTATGATTTTTCTATCAGCTGTGAAACCATTTGACCCAGATGCATTGCCATGGGCCTTTAAGAGTGTTACTCACTTAACACTGTTTAGTGTGAAATAAAATTGGTGCTATGAAGGCAAACTTGCATTTTGTAAAATTTCTATTAAATCTGTCATTAATAATTTCAGTTAATACTTAAGGAATTGATGATGACTTTAACTACTGCATACCATCTTTCCAAATTTTTGTTCATCAATTGAACAAATACCTTGTTTCTGAAACACAAAAATGAAAACCCAATCCCTGTTATCTAATTGCTCAGAGATAGTACAAAAACAAGAAATGTGATGAGTGATAAAGAAGTCTCACCTGACTGTGCAATATAAATAAGATCAAGAGGTTTTCATTGTGATACCGAATTCATCATATAGCTAAGCTTACCACTTGCAGATATGCACATACAGATGAATGCATTACAAGCATGATTTGAGATCACATCCTGAGATTCTTAATATAGTGAATCCAGACATATCTAGACCCATAACTCAAAAATCACAACATCTATTTTTTATATGTAGGGCATCGTAAATCAATCACCTGAGCTTAACCAGAAATAGGCTTTCAAAAGCTTAATATCATACTCAGAAATCAGGATTAATCTTTCTCTGTTATATTGTTGTTTGATTACAGTCAGCCATCTGGTATTTTTGAATTATAGTCAATCATAACATTGGTGGAAGAGGCAGAGCTCATAAAAAGCCTGCCCTTGCAGAACACTGCATTCTAGGATTGCAAGGTACTGTATACAGGAACAATACAAATGGCATGACTAAGAACAATTAAATGGGATTTTTTTTTGAAAGCTTTATTTGAAAGCTAATGTTCCAAGGCTGTAGGTCAAGCAATGTATTAAATACACAATTCTCTATCCATTGTTATTCAGTGCTTTTACGCTCATCTATAATCAGTTTATTAAAAAGTACAAGGGAGATACGAAATGAACTGATAGAGCACATTTTATATTGGAAGACATTTATTAATACAGCATGTTATCAGGATAGTTGGAAATATATTAACTCAGATTCTCTAAAATGCTTTAACACCAGGAGAAAATGTGACTTTCTACTGCAATGACTCTTTCATGACAACATTTATTGAATTTCTCAGACCACATGTATCAGTAACTACATCTCATGCACCTGATTTTATCCCCAATGACCTGAATCTTCTTACTCAATATTAGGTGCTGTTATTTTGACAATGGGTTGTAAATTCTGGAAAACAACTAATATGTCTCTTCAAAATTTCAGTCTTTGACCCTTTAAAGAACACACATAATTTTGATTTTAAATAAAATATATAAGCTTGCACAAAAATATGTTAATAGTTATTAACATCAGATAGATTCTCAATTCTTCCTGTCAATGGGTGGCTTCTACTTAGTGAGCCTTCTGGAAATTTTCAGATGAAAACTATTTTCTACTAGATATAATAATATATAAGAAACTAGAGCTACATAGCTTGGGCATACTGTAATATAATTTCAGAAATAAGAGTCTGAAGCCATCAAACATAATTAAGGTAATGTGTCCAGCATCTTCAAAGATTTCTCTATATTCCACGTTATCCCTCTCATTGTCTCCATGCTCAGGTAAACACTGATCTCCTTATGCTTCACATTAGTATATTTTAAGGAGAGAATGCCATATAGATAGAATTGAAATTTTATGATTATTTTCTTTCATTTAAGATAATTATTATGATGCTCATTTATGCTGTTCTCGGCAGTAATAGTTGATTATTTTATTGATGAGTAGTAACTCAGTTTATGAATTACCCACAATTAATTTAACTCTTAAACTGTTGTTGGACACTTAGACTTATTCAGGCTTTTTTTAAAAAAAAAAACTGTTGCAAACGTAACTGCTATAAATATTCATGTGAAAGTCTTTGTATAGATATATACTTTTATTCTCTTGAATAAATACTCATTCACAGGATTCCTGGATCATATGGTGGTTGTATAATTAGCTTTTAAAGAAGAAACTAGAAAACTTTTCCAAATGGGTTATATCATTTAAAATTCCCATCGGCTTTTATTTGTTTAATGTTAGCATGGTATATCTCTGTTCCTCCTATAATTTTTAACCCTTTTGCACACTGTGTTTCCGGTAGGCAGCATATAGTTGAACTGTTTTATTGAATCTGAAGATCTGTTGTTTTTTAATTAGAATATTTACACAATTTACTTTTAATGTGACTAATAATACGGTTGTGTTAAAGTCTTTCATTTTGTTATTGGATTTCTCTCAGGAGATTTGTTTATTGTTCACTACTTTTCAGTCCACTAATGAGATCTATGTGTTTATTTTTTAATTAGCCTCTTTTTGTTTATTTTTATTAGCTGTTCACTGATTTTATTGGGGTTGGGAGAGTTAGGGGTGTGTATGTGTTTGTGTGTGTGTGTGTGTAAACACTACTGTATTATAAACACTTTTGTTTACTCTATCTATGCAAATTAATATTATTAGCCTAAACATGTAATCTAAAAGACTTAAAGCAATGTATTTCAGTTTACTCTCATAACCATTGTGTTACTTCATGCAGTTTGCTTTTACTAATATTACATTATAATGCCATTTATTTTTATTAAAATAAAACCAAAAATTATTTATATTAACTCATATATTTAGCATAACATATCTGATGTAGTCTTTCACTGTGGAAAACCATTCTATATGGTCTCATTTGTCTTCTAATGCTGAAGGACTTTTACTTACCTTTTGCACATAAGTCCTCGGAATTCCATTTTTTACTTTTTGTCTGTCAAGAAATAGTTTCTTTCATCTTTAGTTTGAAAGTTATTTTCAGCAGCAGATTTTCTTTCTTTTGGTATTTTCAAGATTCCCTCCACTGACTTTTT
>NC_022031.1:19544247-19546466 GCF_000317375.1 Microtus ochrogaster | reverse complement strand
TCAATTAATAACTTCAATCCATGAATTCAATTACTAAATTATTACACAAAGAGAATAAAACCTTAAAACTCTCTGAATACCATCATCTAAAGAACTTATAGCTCATGCCTTCTGGGGATCTCCTTCTATCATATTTTCCGAACTCTGTATGCCATATTTTTCTCTCTTTGCACATGTGGTAGTTCCTAATGAGTACATTGGGAATTTTGGAATTAGGATACATTGTAAATTTTACCTCTTTGAGTATTAAAAAATATGTAAGTTTAGATAGATGGTATAGGTGAGACACTGATAATCTTGGGAGCTAGCCATCTTCTGACTCCTACATTCTTGAACTTATTATTTGGTACAATAAAAAGTTAGTTGAAATCTGTGGTGGTTAGAGTTGTTAACTTGATGGAATCTAGAACCAGTGGGGTGATGGACCTCTCCACACACCAGAGACCATTCTCTTGGACCAAAAAATTATGTATAGCACCATTTTCTAACTGTGATCCTGACTCTATAAAATAGAGAGAGAAAGACAACTGAACATTTGGAAGCATTCATTCCTCACACTCTGCTTCTTGACTGAGAACGCAATGTGATCAACTCTTCCAAGTTTTTATGGTTCCCTGCCAACATGGACAGGAACCTGGAACTGTGAGCTACATAAAGCCTTTCTCCCTAATGTTGATTTTGATGAGGGCTATCTTTGTATGCTGTGAATATGTTTTATTACCTTTGGTTAATAAAGAAGCCACTTTGGCCTGTGGCAGGGCAGAATATAGATAGTTGGAAAATCCAAACAGACACAAGGAGAATGAAATTGGAATCTGAGAGACACCAGTAACTGCTGGAGATATAAGGTTCCAGAGCGTTACCAGTAAACCACAGGGCACATGGTAATGCCTTGATATAATTGACTTTAATTGACCTTTTAAAGACCTGGACCCCAAGCACATTGAGGCTATAGTTTCAACACACATATATCATAGAAACACAATTCAGTCTATGACACCAATATCCTTCACCTTTTTCTTTCCCTTCAATTGCTAACTACTACCAAATCCAAATCCGCCTGCACCAATGTACAGTTTCCTTGGAGCACAAACAGATTTGCCTAAGTCCCTCTTTCATTTGGATATTAGCCCTGTACTTTACACAATACATTTAAAATAAAACCTTATTTTCTAGTCTCTATGCATCAACTTCCCTGAACATTTTCTCCAGAAAGGGCATTCTTTCTTTGACTACATCTACTGGAGGAATGAAACCAATTAATCTACTTTACCTCTCACATACCTTCTGAACCCAACTGTCTACCATGCTTTATCCAGTTGATCTCTTTAATATCATCAGAATTTGGATCTCCTTTTGTATCCATTGACTTAACTATATTCTCAGATGTCCTTACTATTGTTTGAGTTGAACTATACCTTGCCCCAATATTATCTCATTCTAATACTGCTCAACTCCACTGTTAAAATAATATCATTAAGGACAAAGTGAAAAATATTATTGCATAACAACACTTCTTAAATATTTCAGATTATGTTGATTCAGGATAAATCCAAGGTCCATAATATAATACAAACTCTTTTCTGACTTCATATCTGTAAGTCTATGTACCCTTTCTATGTACTCCTGTCATTGATAACTCTTTAGTAATCATATGCTGTTTTCTATACATTCTTTATTAAATGATTATGATTTATCAAGAGTGTCTTACTTTAATAAATGTACTTTTTCCTTGTTACTTTCTCTGGAATGTTTTATGTGTGTGAACATGTATGTGTGCTCATATGTATGCAGACACATGTTTGTGGGGTGTGCATACATGTGTGTGCTTGTATAGGCAGAAACCAGAATACAACCTCAGATGTCACTTCTCAGGAGCTAGGTGTCATCTATGTTTCTGTGTGTATATGTTCATGTGTATGAGTGTAGACACATGCATGAAAGTCACTGAAGAACATCTTGTGTCTGTCTTCACCTTCTACCTTGTTTGAGACAAGATCCCTCTCTCTTATTGCTCATAGTTGTATTCTCCATGCTAAATATAATATTTGTCATTTTCCTCTTTTCACTCTCTGTCTCTTCACAGCAGTGCTGGGGTAACAGATGTGAACCAGTTGCACGTGGGTTCTGGGCCTCTGAACTCAGATCCAAAAACTCCTGCAGCAAAGCACCGTTCCATCCATTGAGATAATCTCTTCAGCCACATTTTGTATTGGAAA
>NC_022031.1:19533757-19543547 GCF_000317375.1 Microtus ochrogaster | reverse complement strand
TGATATGTAAGGTATTCGTCAGTATTGCTATAGGATAGGGTCATTTCAGGTTCCCTATCCTCAGCTGCCCAAGGAACTAACTGGAGACATCGCCTTGGGCTCCTGGGAGCCACTCTAGGTTCAAGTCTCTTGCCAACCTTAACTAAGAATTGTGCTTCCGTGCTCCCCTATCCAACCTTCCTTTATCCCAATCATCCCTTTTCCCCAAGTTCCCCCCATCCTCCCATTATTTGCTGCCTCAAAATTCCAATAGGTATTTATTGAGCTAGGCTTCCTCTGGTTTCCTTTACAAGGACCTTTGTGTTTCCATTGTATTCTACATTACACTTAGTCATATCACTAATGAGATTTATCATTAACTTGTCTTGACCTCACTTTAATATAATCTTCTGATAAATATGTTGTTTCTTATTTCTTTATAACCAAACAAATCACAGAAGCAATTACAAATGAGAGTTTGTGGCAAGTGTATCTTTTTATTATGTGTTTTGTTATATGTACACTGAGTGTTTTGCCTGCATGTATACAAGTCTTGAATGTGTGCCTGGTGCCCAGAAAAGTGAGAAGATGAATTTGGATTCCCTGAAACTTCAGTTACAAGTGGTTATGAGCCACCATGTGGATCCTGGAAACCAAACCCTGGTTCTCTGCAAACATCAAGTGCTCATAGCCATTGAACCATCTCTCCAGCTCCAAAATATATATTTTAATAAATAGAACTGTGTACTTAAAGCCTTTAATTTGGATGCATTCATTTGGTCATTTGGCTATAATAGATGTAGAATTTATTTTATGTTCTGTACCACAAATACGTGTTTTATATTTCTATATTTAAAAAGCTAGTTACAGAATATTCTTGAGAAAATAATTAGTAAGTTTTAATCAGTCAGAGATAATGGACAGCAGCTTGACTTCCTGCCGACGCATTTCTTTATCTTTTATCTTACCTTAAGAGTCACAAAGTTATTCAAATGCATGTAGTTATAAAACCATTCAAGTTGATGTGATGCAGTTTGTCACAATAATCAAGCATTTCCAAGGCTATTCATCCAGGTTTCATTTCCAAGTCAGCTGCTTCATTACTTTGTGTCCAGTCTTCAAGAAGTACTATTCTTTGCAAGATCACATGCCCTATTAGATACTTATCTCCTGATTAAGGTTTCATTATTACTCAACTCTAACTGAGTGAAACTTTCTCTAAAATTTCTTTTTTAAGCTAAGTAATTCTTACCAAAGTAAAGTTTCCAGGTCCCTCAATCTCAACAGTTTCTTATCACCTGCTACACAGAGTCCAGATTTTCACAGTCACCGACTCTTCCTTTACCCATGAGACCTCTCTTTGTCTTTAAACTTCTTGGAGCTACCCTTTGATTTTCACCCTACCTGTCAACTCCAAAGATAATACTCTTCCTCTAGAGATAAGATCATCACAGTCATACAGGCTGGCAGGCATAATAATCCAGTATAGAAAAGAAAAAAAATCACAGTCTGAAATCTAAACAAGAACTAAGGTGTCTGCCGAATGAAGCTTCCATCCTCTATGCAAGTTTGCAAGGAATATCTTCAGGATATCTTATTTTAAGTTTATGAATTATAATGAATGTATGTTGGTACCAACAACATTTATAGCCAGGAGCTACCCAAGTCACAAGGTTGTTGTCACTGTAATCTTACTAGGGCATGTGAGATCCACTTGGACCCTTGAATGCACTATGGCATTTCAGGCCTTAGAGGTCTTCTCTTACCTTAGCAACTGGGATGTTCTACTTTTCAGGCTTCCCTAAATTCCCCAAAATAAGCTACATCTTCAGAGTCAAACCGACCTTCTCTTTGTTACTTCTTTGACCTAGACTCTGAGATCTGTATCTGTCATTTGAACTTGTGCTTTGATACAAAGCTTCATCTCACTCAAACCTTGCTTTGACTGCTCATTTTAAGTATCAATTTGACTGGGTAGTAGGATAGTAAGATATTTGTTAAAACATTATTCCTGGATATGTATGTGAGGGGATATTTATGGCTGATGTGAAACTCTGAAAACCCAAATAAGGCAAAAATGCAGAGGAAGCAAGAGCTCTCTGTCACCTTCTCCTACTCTCTGCGTGAGCTGGCACACTTACCTTCTGCCTACTGAAATTATTCCTTGGGTCTCTTGGTTTCTTGCCAGTGGACTTGGACTGAAATGTGTACCATAAATTCTTCTGATTCTCAGACCTATCAGTTCAGACTGGAAGTGTATACAAGCTCTTCTCAGTCCCCAGCTTGCCACATGAGGATCACGGGATTTACCCCCGATTCTTGGGTAGGTTAATGTACCCTCTTCTCTCCTTTTTTATTCTCCACTCTTCTCTGTCTCTCCTTCCCCCTCTCCCGTTTTCTCTCTTTCTTTCCTTCTATTCATTATCCTATTCAAAACCTGTTGTATTTCCTAAATTTCTTAATAATTCTGGCAATTACACATAGCTACTACTCAATGTTTCAGCCATATTTTCTCTTTCCTATGCCCTCCTTCCACCCTGAAACTAGGTCTCCTCTCTCAGCAGTTTGAAGCCTGACTTTTATAAAAACCAGATATTGCCAATATCATATTCCTGTCTGCCAGGCTGCTGTTTCTTCCGGACACAGCTTCAAGAAATTCCTTAAAAAGGTCTATGCACTCCTTTCCCAATTCTACAATATAGAATCATCAACAAAATAAAAGATCTGTACTTGCTTCTTCCCTGATAAGGAAGACTTAACTCAGAATCTATGGTATAATGAGTGTAGAATACACCTTAGGAAGTGGTACTCAATAAATCCCAAGAGTTTATACATAAATACAATCCCAAGCATATACACACAAATAAAATTGTTAAAAGTAGTATAACATCCTTGGTGTATTACTTTCATTTTAGTCACATTAATATACATATATAATATATATTATGTATAATAATACATTATATATGAATATCTATAAATTAGTTAGCAGTGAAGTTTAGTGATATATTTTGGCTTCTGTGGTGCTTTGAATAGGTTTGGTCTCCAAAGACTCATGTGTTTGAGTGCTTGGCCCATAGGGAATGACACTGTTAGGAGGTATGACCTTGTTGGAGTGGGTGTGCCCTTATTAGAGGAAGTGTGTCACTGCTGCAGAGGTGGGCTATGAGGTCTCATGAAGCTAAGCTCAGTATGGAACACAGTTGGTTCTGCTGCCTGAGGATGAAGTTGTAGATGTTCCAACTTTTTCTCCAGCACGATATCCGCCTGAACACCACCATAAAGATAATAGACCAAACCTCTAAAATTTTAAGTCAACCACAGCCAAACGTTTTCCTTTATAAGAGTTGCATGACCATGGTGTCTCTTCACAGCAATAGAAACCCTAAATAATTTAAATATAATGCTGTGTTGTTAAAGTGCCTTGTCTCTGTTATTCCAATCTACATGTAATATCCATATTATGGACAGACAGACAGACAGACAGACAGACAGACAGACAGATAGATCAACTACTCCATGCAATGTAGGAATAAAGAATCTTGTTTTCCAAAAGCTTTTCATTAAAGAAGAGCAGAAAGAAAAGCAAACCCATGATTTCTGATTGCTATGGACAGTTAGTTCTAGGCTATGATGCATACTGGCCTCTGTGAAGATATAACAGCTGATTTGAAGATGAAATCAAGACAAGAAAGGACAGAAAGTAGTAGAAAATTACATAGAGGTGCTCATCAAGCTTAACATGCATGTGTACATATGTTATTCTAGGGGAAGACAAACTGAAGGGCATTTGGAATAGATACACTAGTGACAGTACACCTGTCCACTTGGAGAAAGGAGGCTGGCTTATATGGCAGATGGTGGAGCACCAACAGAAGGAAGAATTTTCAGAAGGTCCCCACTCTAGTAGTTTGTGGGACTGGGTAGATTACAGTGCCCTTGGGATGGACATCTTCACTGACAAATACATTGCCACTTACATTATTTTTATTAATAAAGCCTAAATTCTTAATCTTGACAGACAAAAGTTCTTCTACTTACTCGTCCTTCTCTGTCATGAGGTCTTGGCAAATAGCACCTACCTTTTCTTCCCAGCTCAGGATTCTTACCTACTCTTCCTTTCCTAGAGAAAATTCTATCTACAATTTCAAAGCTACCTCCACAACCTAAATTACACTTGCTTAGGGACAGAGCTTCTCTAACCTCCAGTGAGTAATTAGAATTTTGGTATATGTCTTTAACTTTAGTTTCACAGTGTAAGGGTATGAAACTATTTACCCTTTCCTTAAGTGAAATTATATAACCATTTTCCTAAATATATAATCTAACACGTATCTCTCAAAGATGTATGTTCTTTGTTCACTGACTATAGGGTTTAATTCAGTATTCATTACTTAGAAGGTCCTGCACAATGTAGAGAATGACATATTGTGAGAGAAATACAAAGGTTTGGTAGGAGAATAAAAATTCATGGATAAACATAAGATATTTGTGGATCACCTATGTGAAAATATTCAAAGAGCAACTCTTCTTTACTCTTTAGAATCTTGAAATTTTCGTCAGCGTTCAGGAAGGTCTCTAGGTAGAGGACATATATAAAAGTCATTCTGATTTGATTACTATACATGATATACATGAATTGAATTATCACACTATGCCCTTTAAATAACTATAGCATGATGGTTAAAAAAATAAAATATCATCCCTCATATTAGAAAAAAACAAAGAATGGTTGAGATAATATAAATTTTGAGAGATATGAGAGTTGATGAAGTAAAAGGAAGAGAAGAAAGGAAAGAAGAGAGAGAAAGAGAGGAAGAAAGGAGTGAAGGGCGGTGTGAGGAATGGATGGAGGACAGGAAAGAAGGAAGGAAGGAAAGAAGGGGGATAGAGAGAATATTGAAAGGGTGGAAATGGAAAAACAGGGAGAAAAGGAATTATCAATGAGAATAATAGAAAGGGCTGGTAGTAAATGAGACTGACAGAAATAGTTTGAGGGGTAGATAAAAATTTTAATGAAAGGAAAGTAACTCAAAATATTAATAATGTCAATCAATAAAAATGAGTTTATACCTCAAAAGAAATCATCTAATGATCTTACAAACCCAAGGTCACTGACAACTATAAAGGCCAACACATTCAGGGAGCCATAGGAAAAGAGTACATGTAGTAATTCATGAACTCAACCATTTCTCCAATCTTACAGATGGTAAACACGGAGCTCTGTGTATGTTGATGGCGATACAGCCAAAGGTAATAAGAATATATCATATGTCTCATGAAGTTTAATGCACTAAGACCAGAGAATAAATTAACTTGGATACAAGATAAGCAGCTGCGGCCTTATTAATTCCGAGGAGGTATTTATTTCAGCTGCCCGACTCCTCCAGGCACAACTTACTGATTCCACAAAATTTTATAAAATTCCTTTAATCAGTTACAGTTGGATATATAAGAACACCACACTCTTCAATGCCTAGTCCTCTTTCTAAGACCAAAGATATAGTGAATCAGAAAAACTCAAGATGATAATAATAAAATTTATGTTGGTATAATCAAAAAGTAGGATCTTCAAAATTAGGTAAGTTTTAAAAGAAGAACATGTAAGTGCAAACATCAAAGAAAATACACCTCGACTTCCCTCTCTGTGGCTGGAACACTTGTGTTCAATACTTGTGTCCCACCAAGTGTCACAGCAATATCTAGCAGCAAAGTCTATCAAAGGAACAATCTGTTTTAGTCTGCTCTCCTTCCTTGTGACAAAATACCTGAGTTAAATCAAGGCAATGGAGCAAAGGTTTATTGTTAAAGATGGTTTCAAGGTTCCACACTAAGGTTCCTTGTCCCTGTCTTTGCAGGCCTCTCAGACAGAAAATCATGGTGAATCTAAGCTGCTCACATCATGAAAGGCAGAAAGCACAGATGGGGGGGGGGTGTCCAGAAACAAGAGATGATCCCCAAAGATACAACTCAAGTACCTTCAACCAGCTTCATCTTAAGCTTCATCATCAGCTTCTCTTAAGGTCCCACCACTCCTACACTAAACAGCACATCAAGTGATGGTTTATAACATTAATGACACCTGAGCCCTATGGAACAATCACCTCTACATACTGCTGCATTTGAACACGGGCTTCAATATACTAACTTTAATAGAACATGTCAGATCCAAACTATCTTCTAATAACCCTGCCACATATCTGCCCTCTAGCTCCCAATCAGCACTCAGGCCTGATCGGTTGCTCTGGTTACTCTATTAAGAGAACGTACTGATCCAATGAACTGCAAAGCTTCCATCCAAATTCTTCTTCCATCCAAATTCTTTTATCTAGTATTTGTATCTTTTATCCTAACCCATTAAAGAATGCAAGCAGACCAGGCATATTCTGACACTAGTACCCTTCTAAACACCTTGAGACATCTCATAATCCTCCATGGTGGCTTCTTAAATCATTCCTCAAAACTTATTTCTTAGTAATATAGTACATTTTTAATTGACTCTATAAATCAAAAAATATATTTCTCCCTTATTTCTACATATTTCATTTTTTGGAATAACAGAAACTTTCTTTGGAGATGGCAAACCACAGTGTTTATTTATGGAATCCCATCTGGTGCTAAGCTGCTTACCAATAGAAAGGTGACAAACATAGTTATTTGCCAGTTTTAATTCAATATATTTTTGTGATGTCTTTAGTAGCCATTAGACAAAAACATTTTCTTTTACCTTATGAAGTTTAAATCCTCTGAAAAAGAATTCTCAAGCTTCTATATACTTTATATTCTGTAACTATTTAAAATATAATACAAAGTATAATAATATCCAAGAACACAAAAGAAAATGCTATTAATGAAACAATACTTGGTGACACAGGCCCATAGTCCCATTTTCATGGTAGGCTGAGGCAGGAGGATCCCCATTCAAAACTTCCCTGGATTACAGGGTAAATTCAACAGTAGCCTGGACCAAGCACCTCATTAAGACCCTACTTCAAGACAGAAAAGGAAATCAAGGCTAAGGCCCATTACCTGAACACTGATATCATTATGCACAATGCCTTAGGTGTTTTATATTTAATATTCACTACCACAAAAAAGAAAATAAATAAAAAATAAAAAAACAAGAAAAGCAGTCAATGAGCTGTTATCTTTTTGTCAAATGAAAGTACTTGGTGGGAAAACTAGAACTGTACTGAGTGCACCTGTAGTTTCAGTCCTAGGAAGGCTAAAGCAGCATGATTGCTATAAATTCAATGCCACATTGTAGGTTAGAAGCCAGCCAAGACTGTAGACACCTATCAAAGAAAAGAGAAGAGAAAGGAGACTGTTTGACGTACTCTCTAATGTGCTTGTTCTTCTGCCTTTATTATCTTTCTTCATTCCTCCGTGCTTATCTCTAAGACCTCGCCTCTATGTTTCACCTGATTTTCAAACTACGGCCAAATAATATAAAAGGAAACTAAATTTATAAAAAAAAATGTCAACCAATTTTATTAGTATTCTACATATATTTGTACTCAGGGTGTCCCCATAGATCATTTTCTCTTTTATTTTGATGTGATGATAGAAATTAAGATTCTTCATTCTTCCAAAGGCCAATGATTCTTCAGGGCTCCACAGAAAGACAAACACTGTCAGCATCTGCTTTTCCTAAGGAAAGTCAGAAGGGCATGGGGTGGTTTGTATAGAGAGACAGTGGGGAAACCGAAGATTAAAGTTTTTCTCAATAACTGTCTCAGCAACAGCATCAAGACCATGGAAAAGGCTTGACAAAACCCACATGAGATACTCTGTAAAGAATCCTTTCCCAAATAATTTGCCAAAAATAAAGCTTGTCTAAATTTAAGAATTGGCTGAGATAATAACTAGGAAAATCTCAGAAAGCTGCGCTGTAAGTTCTCCATTACAACCTGAGAGTCCAGGGCAAAATGCCATAGCACCCTGTCATTGAGGTCCCCGTCGATGACAGCCCACTGAGGTGAAAGATCTGTTTCTCCATATGAAGCCAAGACAGTGCATGAAATGGAAACAATGGAACAAGCCAGAAATCTCTCTCTCTCTCCCACGTCTCCCTGGTCTGAGAAGGGCAGCAATTTTTAGTCAACAACCAGCCATCAGCAAAATTGATGGCAGAAATCACATGAGCAGAAGCAAGAGCCTCTGAAATCACATTCTCATGCACAGTGGAAACAAGCAAATAACAGTGAGCCAAGGAACCAGCTCTTCAGGGCACAAGAGCTGCCTTTGAGTACTCCCAGGTAGGAGGAGTTGCTTCAAAATAATGTTTTCAGAGTCGGGAGGTAGACCCAGTGAGACTGCTTTCTCTGTTGGGTATATGTAAGGATCACTGCAGCCAATGCACAATGAATACAAAAGCAGAGTTACTGATATGTTCTGAAGCATACTACCCAATATTAAGGACTTATAATTGTGCACATAGGACACAAAACTAAGTTCATATGCATTGACTTTTGTGATAAATCTGAAAACTCATCTTATATGTTAAAAACAAACAGAAAAAAGTCTAAGACTTAGAGTGTTTAAGAAACTTGCCCAATTGCCAGAGCAGCACAATAGAGCCAATCCTGTTAGCACAGGTGTAGGTGCACACGCCCTTAAATTGTGAGCAATTTTGAGGACCGCTGTCCTGATTACCCATCTGTCTCATGCAAACGTAGGTAGGGAGGGCTGACCTCCACCTCCACCACCACCCATCAACACCGGGGCTAGGAGGGAGAGCTGGCCCTCTGGTCGTAAGAGTGGGGAAGCTTTTCTGACCTCTAACGGCAGAGACACTAAGAAAATCAGGCCCTATACCTTGCCATGAAAGCACCATGCAGATAGCCCTGCTAGTAGAGGTATGGATGAATCAACCCCAAAGCTGTGAGCGTGGGAGAGATGTCCTCATTCCTCATCTGTCTTGTGGCAGCATGGGCAGGGGAATGAGGCCCTCCCCTGACTCAACAAGGAAAATTTCTTTTGTTGATTTTGTTGAATATATTTCCCGAGTCTTTCAGCTGCACTTATTCTCTTTCTATTCTTATTTGGTACATGGTGTTCCAGATTTCCTGGATATTTTGTGTTAAGAATTTGTTGGATTTGACATTTTTTTGACTGATGAATCTACGTCCTCTGTCATGTTCCCAACAACTGAGATTCTCTATTCCATCTCTTGTATTCTGTTGATTATGCTTGCACCTGTAGTTCCTGTTCATTTACCCAGATTTTCCATTTCCAGAATTCCCTGGGTTTGTATTCTCTTTATTGCTTCTATTTTAGTTTTTAAGTTTTTCAGCTGTTTATTTCACCTCTTTGATTGTTTTTCCTGAAGTCCTTAAAGAACCTAATGAATTCCTTCAATTTTTTGTTTATCTTTTTCTTTACTTCTATAATGGAATTTTTCATTTCCTTTTGAGGGGTTTGTATCATTTTCATAAAGTTATTTTTTAAGTCCTTTTTCTTTTGGATGAGAAAAATGTAGTACATTTACACAGTGGAGTACTACACAGCAGAAAAAAATAATAATACTTGAAATTTGTAGGCAAATGGATGGATGTAGAAAACATCATATTGAGTGAGGTAACCCAGACCCAGAAAGACAAATATCATGTGTACTCACTTATAAGTGGCTTTTAGACACAAAGCAAAGAAAACAAGCCCATAATTCACAATCCCAGAGAACATAGACAACAATGAAGACCCTAAGAGAGACATAAGTGAATCTAATCTACATGGGAAGTAGAAAAAGGCAAGGTCTCCTGAGTAAATTGGGAGCATGGGGACCATGGTAAAGGGTTGAAGAAGAGGGGAG
>NC_022031.1:19525073-19532953 GCF_000317375.1 Microtus ochrogaster | reverse complement strand
CCAGCCTGCCATTGTTAAGTGACAGCCAGTTGTTCTCTTCATGTCTCCTTTTTGCCTCCAGCTCATTCATCATCAAATTCTGCTGTTCCCAATTGCAAGGTGTATCTCAAATCCACCCATTGCCTTTGATCATTGCTGACCCTATGCCAGGTTTGTCCATCATCATCTCTGTGGTGGACCATTAATGGTACTCCCTGTTTTTGCTCTTGCCTGTAGTTTCTGCACAGCAGCCCAGAGTATTGTTTCAGAAAAGCTCACAGGATTGTTATCTTTTTATTCCAGTTGCTTTCCATTGCTTTAAAATCAAAACTAGCTGCATGATCTGACTTGTTCTTTTCAAAGAGGCCTGTACACACACTATTTCTCACATTTCACCTGACCCTAGTCACCAAACCCCATGGCTGCTTCCAGGAAGGTCAGGCTTGCACCCACTCCTCAGAGTTTGCACTCACCCTCCCTTGGCCTATACAAGCCCTCTTTTTGGTCTTCTTTCTATCCAGAGAGTCCTTCCTTGGTCATTATTTCAATAGCGCTCTTTAAGTAGCATAGACTAGAGAATACTTCCTTCTTCTATCTTCCTCATTTTCACTCTAAGGCTTATAATCTGTAATAATGTGTTTCCATCTCCTTGGTGCTGTTTGCTGTCTTCTGTCAGTCCTCCACAGACCCATATACAAGAAATGAGAGGACCTTGAGTGCTGGTCTTTGTCTTTTAAACATAATAATGTCCCTCTAGTGGCCACAAAATATGGAGGTACCCTATATACATTTTTCAAAAGAATGGAGTATTATATTTAATATTTTTGTATAGTTTCACATTTGTATAGAAAGGGTTTTAAGGCAATGTCCATGTTTTATTAAAGAAAACAATGTCAAACCCTAAGAAGGTATTATGTGACTACCAAAGCTTGTGAAAAATCTAGCAGGATCACAGTCATTCTGATTATGAAATTTGTTTTGTGAAATAAAAATCAGCCCAAAATTTACAATACACTCTTCTCACAAGTATATATAATTTACAATACACTCTTCTCACAAGTATATATAATTTACAATACACTCTTCTCACAAGTATGTGTGTAAGAGTAAGTGTGAGGCTGGATGGCTAGCTCAGCTCAGCAGATAAAAACTAATTTTGCTCTTGCAAAGATCAGAGTTCAAGTCTCAACACCCACTTCTCAGGGCTCAGACCCACATGTTGCTCCAACTCCAGAGTCTGGCGCCCTCTCTTTGCTGCCACGGGCATATGCACACATGTACACATACTTCCACACAGACATCCACACACATAGATGCAAATAAAGGTAAAATGACTATTTTCTATTGAAAGTATTCTTTTCTCATACAATATATCCTGACTTTATTTCCCCTCTTTCTACTATTCCCAGTTGCGCCTCACCTCTTCTCCCATCTGGATCCACTCCCTTTCTGTCACCCATTAGAAAAGAACAGTCTTCTAAGAGATAACAACTAAGCATGACAGAATAAAATATAATAAGATGAAATAAAAACTGTCATGTCAAAGTTGGACAAGGCAACCCAGCTGGAGAAAAGTCTCACAGCAGGAAATAGATTCAGAGGCCCACTCCTTCTCATAGTCAGGAGTCTCACTAAAATATTAAGCTAATAGTGCATACACACACACAGAGAGAGAGAGAGAGAGAGAGAGAGAGAGAGAGAGAGAGAGAGAGAGAGAGAGAGGACCTGGTGAACACCCTTGTAGGTCCTGTGATTGCTTCTCCAGTCTGTGTGAGCTCATATGCACTTTGCTTTGTTGATTCAGAGTGTCATGCTTCCTGGTGTCCTCTATCCCAATGTTTCTAGGTATTTAAGGAAGCTCACACTATCTTGAAAGATCACAATATTAGGAGAAAGAAAGTCCAACTGAGGCAATATATCTGAATTTAGGGCCTGAATTAAAAGTTTGAGATTCAGTTTTTCCCAGAAGTAATTTCTTCTCTCATCAGGGAACATTTATGCTATAAATAAGATTATGTAGCTCAAAAGCTAATTGTTTGAGAACACCTAATTGAAAGTAATAGCTAATGAGAGAATTGCATTAGTGACTTAACGTTAGTGGTCACATTAAAGTCCCACATTTACATGAACCTGGTTTATTTCCTCTTTCCTCGTTGACATTAGAGGAGTAAATTATCCTGGCATAGCTTCAGAAGCTGATTGCATGCTGGACCTGGATGAAAGGGCATTAATGAACATAATAAAGAATGTCTCACTCCTAATTCAGAGATTCTTAGAACTGAGGTGTGATTCTGCCTAAACTACAACAAATAATGAGACTCTGAAAGCATCTAATGAACATCAGGAAAAAATAGCAGAGTTCATTGTTCCAGACTTAATGTTTGGGAAAATGGGCAAAAAGTCAGCTAGAAACACAATGATGTGCTGTCTTCTCCCACAGTCTCTGAATTATACTAGCATCTTCCACTCAGGGTGGAATTCAAGTTTCAAAACGAGAGAGTGTTTCCTTCCATCAATAAACCTGGCCTTGGAGAAAAGCATACAAAACAGCTTCACACATCACTGTCTGACAAGATGCTCACTGATAATTTTAGCAACGCTGAAGAACTTATTGATACACTTTTCTCTCTCTGAAAAATCAGAAACTCAAGGAAACTTGAAACTTTCCAAGAATGTGTGTCTGAAATAGGACCTCTTTTAAAAGGTCAGGGCTTATGACACAGCTTATGAACAATTGCCTTTGTATCAGCAAATTTCTATGCAAAATTTTTAAACATAAAATAATGTTAAGCAATATTGAAGTTGTTGCATCGTGCTGAAATCAGACTGACCCTCTCTAGCTTACAAGTTGGGGAAGCAGTTGGCAAAGGCCATAGCTTTGGTTATGTACATTCAAAACAACCTCTGTCCATCAGGAATTAATGGGCTAGGTATGTTTTATGAGTTACAATGAGGAGTTTTGATTGTTTGTTAATTACTTACTACTACGTATGCTAATGAAGGTAAACATTTATGCATTAAACTTATTGTAGATTTGGGCTTTGACAACCTGAAAAATACCTTTATTTTTATACAAGTGTCAAATATATCTTAATATGGTTCATTTATTTGCCAATCTACAGGCTTGTTGAACAAATATGTACACACGACAGCTCTGTAGAGCAGCAAGTTTAGGCACTTCGAAGGACTGGCAGCAGTGCCTTGGCCACTGCTCCAGGGATTAAATTCCAACTATATTATATTTTCCCATTGTCTTTACTAATTTTATTTTCTTTTTTCAAAAGTAGGTTATAATTTCATTATCATTTTGGCATTTGGGAAAGCTAGACCAAATAACCTAAAAGGAAAGAAAATCTCAACAGAAGTAAATTTAAATCAATTAAGGAAGTCATTCTTAGTAAAAGATTGAAAGAGACCTTTAAGCTTTCATTCCGTAGCTCAAGCAGTTGCGACTACAGTTTCAGTCAGTGCTTTATGTCTTCCCCATTTCAACATGTTCTAGTAAGCGAAACTCGGAAACACTAGGCAGCCTATCTCAGCAACAAAATTATTTGCAAGTCCCACTTAGTTTGGGGAATGAGGCTTCTAATTTATCATCATAACTCTCCAGAGGTGTGGACACCATTTTCTCAATGAGGAGGCCTGCTAAATGAAACAAAATGAACTAGAACCTTTGACCGGTGCTTCCTTTGGAATCTGTTATATGTGACGTTGAAAGCCACCTCCATTCCAACATAAAAGCCCCTAGTGCTGTCTATTACAACCTTGCCACCACTCATGTAAGAGTCGGAAACTCACGATGATTAGAAAACTTGAAGACATAAAATGAACTCTTCCTGTTAGCACCTGAAATTTTTTAAATGATATATATGCAAATACCTACTCCAAACCACATTGTGACTTTATTTATAGATCTTCTAATAGTCACACAACATTTCTAAAACTCCTAGATACTTATGTTGTCTTCTAGGCAGGGAAGTCATTTTGAAACATATCTAAACTATATACCATTGATTTATAGATGTTTGTAAAGTAAAGTGATGTTTAAGTCTATAGTTTGATACTGGGTTTTGGCAACACAACATAGATGAACTCATTAATAATGTATTTGTTATATGTAAAATGTTATATTCAGATCATATGTTTATATAGATTCATTATACTTAAATAGAATTTTAACAATTAAAAATCTTAGCCATTAATAATTCTAAGAGACACACTAAAAACAACCAATACTTGAAATGCAAGTGAATACATACAGTTAAAACATAATCCAGAAATAAAAGCTCTGAGGATAAGCAACACATAGTAACACTGCTTGGCAGATTCCTAGAGGGATTTAATCACTAAATATGAGCCCACAGCCTGTCATGGAGTCTTCTATTGTCCCAAATACTAATCCCCAACTGGGGAAAGAATTAGAGCTTCAAGATGTAGGCCAGTAATATTAACAGAGCATCAAACTCCAAGATCGTGGGAAGAGACAGTCTTTTCTTTTGTTGAAAAAAATAACAGGAAAATGGGGACCTACATTTCAGTTAAGTGGATGATTAATAAAAAGTGTGCACCTAAGAGAATGCAAAACTAAGAACAGTGTGACTATTTAGGTCAGCTATTTTTTGATCTACTCCCAAATTAAATCAGTAATATGAACACTGTTATTTCACATAAAAGCAGGCCAGGGTCCTCATTGTAAACCAAAGGTAATAATTCTACATAATGTTTGCATATACCATAATACACAATAGTATTTTCTCTACATTACACAGATATTTCCTGAAAGCAGGTTAAAGCTGAAAACATGAATAAGTCTTACTTAATGAGCCACTACAGACAATGCAATACCACTCTTAAGATCATTATATGTTTAGGCTACCTGAGAAGAGGAAACCAGGAGAATACATGGTTAAGTATGTAGCATATAAAGCAAGCCACATATCAACTTGTAAACATGATGTCTTCAATTCTTTTTGTTTGGCATAAAGGAGAAGATTCCACGGGAATGAAGCACAACCCACTGTACTGTGTAGGCCTATGATACTGTGTTGCTTAGCATTTCTTTACCTTCTACTTCAGAGCATATGGCTTGATGCTATCTTTATCCATTCAGGAACTGCTTACTGCCTTGCTGGTATAATCCAGGTACACTTGCAGACACGAAGAAACATGGGGATGCAATCAGTGATTTCCTGTCCTTATGGAGCTTGCAGGGCAAAAGCTTAGGAAATTTGACACTTGCAAAACCACTGTTGGAAGGCAACAATAGATGATGATAGCCTCTATGGGAGGAAGAAGTCTTACAGTCAGTAGTGGGTGACTTTAGTATGACCCAGAAAGGCTACTGTAGGAAGATAACCAGTGGGCGAAGGAAACCAGGAAGACTCTGGGATGAAAAAAAAAAAAAGATTGGGTGAAATTACCAACTCAAAAGAAAGAAAGAGAGAGAGAAAGAGATGGGTGAAAAAAAGGGGGGGCAAAAAAACCAAAAAAGACTAATTTGTGACTCCAGCTAAGCTACTTTCTTTCTAGGACAAACAACTAAAGTCAGCACAAAATGTATGATAGTATTTTCCCCAGGTCCAGAGACACAGGCAGAAACAGCCTGCAATCCAAGAAAGATAAAACCAAGTAAGGTGACTCCTGTCATTGCTTCAAATTTCTGAAGAATATTTATAGACCATGTTTCGGTGCGGGGATCTGTGTGGAATAGCACAAGCTCAGGGTAGGGAGGAAGACATGGAAGCATCAGCATATAATAGTAACAGCGCAGAAGAAATTCTGCACATAAGCAGCTCCAGAAATCCAAATGGGTCTCAGGAGCCCTGGTCTGAGTACAAGCTGTAAGTATAGGGATCTAGAATGACACTTGAGGACAAGCAGGCCCCAACGTAGATCTATGTTTCTGCAAGCCAAGATAACTGCTTTTTAAATACCTGGACCATTGCATAAACCCTTTCTGTAAGACTAGAGCTCAAGTAGTCTCAGAGTAAAGGCTTCTTTGGTTCCAAAACATAATTAAGCTGTCCAACAAATAATTAAAATGCCTGTCAATACAAGCCACAAGGGAAGATGACAAAATCAAAGACACTAAAGGTATGAAGTACTGTCGAGTGTAGCACATGCCCTCAATTAAAGCCAGTTAATAGAAGCAGACTAAAAGATCGGAATGGACTAACAATCGAGAACTTTGGAATGGTTGTTATCGATATGCTCAAGATCTTAAAGAAATAAATGGTACAGGAAGGGGAAAATGAAATTTAACAGAAAGGCAGGGGGTGGGGGACAAAGAAGACTGTCAGAACTGCAAAGTACAGCCCCTGTACTTGTTTTAGCAAACCAGTAAATTAGATCTTGCAGAAAAAAAAATCTATCATAGACCTTGAGAACAAACTTCAGAATCTTTGCCAATTTCTTCAGTTAGGGATTTGGCTCAGTGGGAAGAGGACTGCCTTGTAAACACAAAACCCTGGGTTCTGGCCCTGGCACTAAAATTATTTTTTTAAAAAGTCGTTGTCAATTTCCAATTTCAAACAAGAAGCAATGCTACAAAGAAGCCAACTCAGTGGCATCATTAATACAATGAAAGAAAACAAAACTGAAAATTCCATACCTAGACAAAACAAAAAGCAAATCATTACCATGTATTTTCAAGGGTATAACATCTTTTAAGGGCAAATACATTTTAAAAATACAAGAAGCCAGGTTTGATGGCACATACCTTTAAGCCGCACCCAGGAGGCAGACACTGGTGGTTCCCAGAGACTGAGGAAAGTTGGTTTACAGAAAGAGATTCAGCATAGTCAGTGATACAAACAGAAACCCTATCTCAAAAAGGGGATGAGGCAGGAGACATGGCTCAGTGGTTAAGAGCACTGACTGTACTTCCAGAGACTCGGGTTCAATTCCCAGCACCCACATGGCAGTTCACAGCTGACTGTAATTCCATTTCCAGGGGACTCAACAATTCATGGCAAAACACAAATGCACATAAAATAAAATATTAATTTTAAAAAGAACCATTAAAATGCAAACAAAAAAAGAACAGGAAGTCGGGATGGAAAAGTACATACAGTCATTATATTCTCTCATTTATATTGATATACAAAATATTTTGCTCCTAGTGAGGTAAGCGCAGATAAAATTAAAAATAAATTATGAGTCACATAATAAAATGTAGCCAATAATAGTGGTAAGATCAAATCCTAAAAGTTTCATTTAATTAAAAAACATAAAAGGATGTAGCAATGAAGATTAGCTGGAACAATGAAGACAAACATTGATACAGGAAACTTACACCTGATGTCAACAATTACATTACTAACCAAACATTCAATTAAAATATAGAATCAGATCAGATAAATATGAAGGTGTAACATTCATAGAAAGCCACAGTTCAATCCTGCCAGGGAAGTAGGGAGGCTAAGTACAGACCTCCACCTGATCCTTTCTCCAAGTCCAATCCCCCAGTCTCATCCCCACCACTGCATAACAGCTACCACAGCCCCCTCGGTCCCTGCAGCTTTCCTCTGGATCATACAGATCATCCCTCCAGCAAAGTGCTTGATAGAAAATTAACTCACAAAAATCAGTAGCCCTCCTATGTACAAATGACAGACTGAGAAAGAAATCAGGGAAACAACACCTTTCACAACAGCCTCTAAAAAAAACCCTTAAGACATTGAAGAAAGAATTGAGGAAGATATCAGAAGCTGGAAAGAACTCCCAAGCCTGTGTTTTGGTAGGATAAATATAGTAATATAGTTGACATTCTAACAAAACCAATGTACAGATTCAATGCAATCCCATCAAAGTGACAGCACAATTCTTCACAGATCTTGAAAGAACAATTCTGACCTTTATTTGGAAACACAAGAACCCAGGATAGATAGAACAATCCTGAA
>NC_022031.1:19493541-19522148 GCF_000317375.1 Microtus ochrogaster | reverse complement strand
CTTCTCTGTTTTTATGCCAATACCAAGCTGTTTTCAATACTGTAGCTCTGTAGTAGAGTTTGAAGTCAGGGATGGTAATGCCTCCAGACGATCCTTTGTTGTATAAGATTGTTTTGGCTATCCTGGGTCTTTTGTTTATCCATATAAAGTTGATTATTGTCTTCTCCAGATCTGAGAAGAAATTTGATGGGATTTTAATGGGGATTGTATTGAATCTATAGATTGCTTTTGGTAAAATTGCCATTTTTACTATGTTGAACCTCCCAATCCAGTAGCAAGGAGATCCTTCCTGAACACCAGATTTTTGATAAGCCAGAAAGGCATAATGAAAAAACAGACAGCATCTTAAACAAATGGTACTGTTTAAACTGAATTACTGCATGTAGAAGAATCCAAATAGATCCATACATGTTACCCTGCCCAAAATTCAACTCCAAATGGATCAAAGACCTCAACAATAAAGCAGATATCCCAAACCTTTTAGAAGACAAGTGGGAACCAGCCTTGAATGCATAGGCATAAGAGACAGCTCTATGAAGAGAACATTGATAGGACAGGCAGTGAGAGAGAATAAATGGGAGCTCATGAAACTGAAAGTTTCTGGAAGGCAATGGAACCGAATCGAAGACCCAGATATTAATCCACACACTTTGAACACCTGATTTTTGACAAAGAAGCAAAAAATATCAAATGGAAAAAAGAAAGAATATTTAACAATTGGTGCTGTAATAACTGGATATTAACATGTAGAAGAATGAAAATACACCCATATCTATCACAATGTACAAAACTCAAGTCCAAATGGATCAAAGACCTCAACTTAAAGCTAGCCACACTGAACCTTATAGAAGGAAAAGTGGGAAGTACACTTGAACGTATTGCACAGGAGGCCACTTCCTAAATATAACTCCAGTAGCAAGACACTGAGAGAAACAATTAATAAATGGGACCTCCTAAAACTGAGAAGATTCTGTAAAGCAAATGACAACATCAACAAGACAAAAATACAGCCTACAGAAAAGATCTTCATCAACCCCACATCAGACAGAACTCCGATCTCCAAAGTATATAAAGAACTAAAGAAATTAGTCATCAAAAGAACAAATAATCCAATAAAAAATGGAGTATAGTCCTAAACAGAGAACTCTCAACAAAAGAATCTAAAATGGCTGAAAGACACTTAAGGAAATATTCAACATCCTTAGTCATCAGAGAAATGCAAATCAAAAAAAACTCTGAGATTCCATCTTACACCTGTAAGAATGGCCAAAATCAAAATCACTGATGACAATTTATGATGGAGAGATTGTGGGGTTGCTGGTAGGAATGCAAGCTGGTACAGCCCCTTTGTATGTCAGTGTGGTGATTTCCCAGAAAATTAGGAAACAACCTTTGTCGATACCCAGTAATACCTCTTTTTGGGAATGTATCCAAAGGATACTCAATTGTACCTCAAGGACATGCGTTCAACTATGTTCATAGCAGCATTGTTTGTCATAGCCAGAACCTAGAAACAACCTAAATGCCCTTCAACTGAAGAATGATAAGGAAAATATGGTACATTTATACAATGGAGTACTACACAACAGGAAAAAGTAACAACATCTTGAATTTTGCAGGAAAATGGATGGAACTAGAAAACATCATTTTGAGTGGGGTAACCCAGATACAGAAAGACAATTATCACATGCACTCTCACTCATAAGTGGTTTTTAAACATAAAACAAAAAAAAAAAACAGCCCACAAATCACAATCCCAGGGAACCTATACAACAATGAGGACCCTAAGAGAGACATACATAGGTCTAATCTACATGGGTAGTAGAAAAGACAAAATCTTCTGAGTAAATTGGGAGCATGGGAAATGTGGGAGAGGGTTGAAGGCGAAAGGAGAGGCTGGGAGGGGAGCAAAGAAAAATGTAGAGCTCAACAAAAATCAATTAAAAAAGAGTGAAAAAAGAAAATGTGGTACATTACACAATGGAGTATTCCTCAACTATTTTTAAACTGACATTATCATATTTATAGGCAAATAGATGGAACTAAAAAAGTATCCTAAGTGAGGTAACTCCCACCCAGAATAATAAATATGGTATGTATTCACTTATATCTAGATATTAGCCATTAAATAAATGATAATAAAATTATGTGTCCACAGACCCAGAGAGGTAAAGGATAGAAGAAGGGATTAGGGGGCATGCAGAAATCTCCCTGCTAAGGGGATATAGAATAGATTTTGTGAGTAGACAGGAGCTAGAGGAAGGGAGGATGAGAAGGAAAAGATGAAGGAAAGGGGAAAGGGAGATAGGATTTTAGAGAGGGGATGAGGGGACAGACTACTAAACTTAAAGAACAACACTTGAGGGACATTAAATAAACCTAGTACAGTGGAAACTGTAATATATGAATGTGATCTTTACAACATCTCCAAAATTGATGGAGACAGAATCCCCTACCAGTCATCTCTTGTCACCAAACAAGGCCTCCAAGGAAGGGACTGGGATTCATCCAATTAAGTTGCTGACCAAGGGTTCAATGGAAATTCTCAAGCAACCTAATTTATTGCCAAGACAATAGATTTGTCTCCACAAACTGGCAGCCAATTCCCTTTGTTGAAGACAACCCCCACACAACTCACTGAATACAGAGAGGTTGGGCTGGTGCTTAGAAAGAACCTTCACCCTCATGTTCTGGTGTCTATGACCCAGACAGGTACTCTACAGGATACGAAAGGAGAAAAATAGACACCAACCCAACCACAAAAACCCTTGTTATGCAATCTGTTACTGCCTGCAAATGTGCTGGGGCATTGGTGGCACAAAATTTGTGGAAGCAGCCAAATGATGTCCAATTTGACATAAGAACCTCTCCATGAGAAAGAATCCATACGAGGTTGTGCTTGGGTAACCAAGAAGCAGAGACTGGATATTACAGAAACCTACTATAAAGACAAATACTACCTGTATAAAAAGATAACAACAGCAACAACAACGATAATAATAATAAATGACCCTTTATGATATTCTGCCAGACTCATAGATCAGTGCTTTTTTCAGCCATCATCAGAGAGATTTCCTCCTTCAGCAGATGAGAATAAAAATAGAGGCCCACAGTCACATAATATGCAGAGAGAGAAGACCTGGACCTCACAGCTCTAAAGGAGATTTCTCCATCAAACTCCTACCCTCAGAGCTCAGGAAGCCCCATGGACGTGCAGAAGGCATTGCGGAGACAGAGGGCACAGAGACTACAAGGAGAACAGGTTCCTCTAAAAGAAGTAAGCAAAGATGTTATGAACTCACAGAGACTGGGTCAGCACAGTGCCTACATGAGCCTATACCAGGCCTTCTTCATGAAAACTATAGTTTTCAGTTTAATCATTTTATAGATTCACTGAATATGTGAATGAAAAAAAAGGGTTTCTGATTCTTGTACCTTCTCCTAGCTTCTTCTATTTTTCTGGTGGCATGGCTTGTCCAAATTCAATATGATGTCTTTTTATTTTATATTATTATGTTTTATTTTGTTATGATTTGTTGTTATACCTTAAAAGCCTATTCTTTTCTAATGAAAGACACAGAGAGAATCTGAATAGAAGAGGACGTAGGGAGGAAAAATAGAGGAAGGAGAAAAATTCAAATTGTGTGGTATGAGAAAAGAATTATGTTTAATAAAAATGGGGAAGGGGAAAAAGAAAAATAAGTACACAGTCCAATAAATACAATCTCATTTAAAAAAAAGATAAAACACTTCTCTACTATACACAATTAACAATGTCCTGTGTGTGATGCGGTTAAAAATTATTGAATTATTTTTAAGAAAAGTTGTAAAATCTTTTTCTAGCCTTAAAACATTCCTAACAGGACTTAAAAACAATGGATTCTGGAAATCCAATATTGAAAGATTGAAGAAAGCTAGGGAATTACTTTCATACTTCTGGCTAGAAATAATGATAGCTTGTACTAGAACAATATTTGTTGATAGAGCGAAGTTGATATAATTAAGATCTATTCTCAGTTCTATGGCTCACATAGAACTAAGATTTACATGTATTCCTCATTTAATATAATACCTATATTTCAGGAAAATTTTCACAAAGTCAAGTTGTATTTCTTGGGTGATATCTGAAGATGTTTGCTCTCTGAGAAATACTATTGTATATGTAACAAAACTTTATTTAATAGTAGATGAAATAAGTGGTGAATTTTTAGAATTGCAAAAAATGCCAATGCAACAAAATGCAAATAATGATGATTTGTGACTTATGATCTAAATGCTGATTTAGTTTCACATATTATGCTTACAATTTTAGTTGTATTAGACTCCTGAAATTAGTAATGTCTAAAATATAATAGGAAATGACTTAAACCTGTCATTACAGTAACAGAATCATACTCGGTTTGTATTGGATTATTGTTTGCTCTGCTGGGGCATGCTTTGCACTAAAGATAAAACTTCACTCAGTGTTTCAGTATTTCACTATTTTAAACTAACATTAAACCATCATGAATGTTCATTATTACAGTTTTACCATCAATGGAGTGACTTAGTTTCTGCCCCATAAGACATTTTATCAAGAGATACCTAGAATACTTTAGTGAATTCATAACTATATAGAGATAAGATTGAAATAACCCACCATTACGCTCCTATTCTATGGCATGACATAGCCAAAGAAGTACATATTAAATTATTTAGATGTATGATTATGGGTATGTATGTAACATACATGCAAGTAACATTAAACAGACTGAGAAGGTTACATTTAGGAACAAATATACATATTTACAGGTCACAAAAAGAAAAGAAGAGGCTAGGAATTTGAAAAGGCAGGAGGAGTAGGAGAATATCTGCAGGGAAGAAAGAAAAGGCAAAAATGCTGTAAATGCAATATACTCTCTTAAATATTTTTTTAAATATTCTAAAAATTGAAGTCACACATTCACCATGTCTCTGTGCTCCCTATTATCTTGGAGGGAAAAAAAAAACTAGTCCATGATTTCTTTTTCTCTGATACCTCTGAGAAAATGCTAAGGGATCTACGAATGTTTGTGAGCAACTTTGTACTTACAGTTTTAAAGAATTATAAACAGAACATTTTTTTATGTTCTCTAGTGTTTACCCTTATTAGTTAGCCTTTTGCTAACGTTTGAAGCACAACTTGTTTGTGTATTTTATTTGCAATCTGGCATAGTCCCTACTGCTTTCCTTGCTGACACGCATTACCCTCGGATTTCATTCCAGCTCATCACAGGTATTGCCAGCTTCACAATCTAGTCTTTTTCTTCTTAATCAAGTCATTGATGTCTTATAGCATAACTTATCTTCATTAAACAAGACATTCCCATGAGAAAATAAAAGTTACATGGGTCTGACCAGTGTTCAGATCTGTAATGCTTCATTGTACATCTATATCCTGCTGAAGTGTAAGCTCAAATCACACCCTCCTATATCTCCATGGTCAGAACCAGGCATTTCTTGAGTCAGTACCTTGGCTTGCAATTTGTAACAGATGAGTAAATACAGATTAAACTTGAAATTCTACAGAGAAAAGAAAAATCTAATACAAGCAAATTTAGAGACTTTGAGAGAAGGGGAAGTGGACACAAAGTTCTTTTCCTAACTAAGCAGCTATTGGCAATGGATACCTGATGGGAAAGGAAAGACAGTTTTTTCCAATAATATGTGCCTGGATATATCAGCCTCACTCCAGGGTAGGCCACATGTGTAGGCATAGCTGACCAATACAAAATATACTTCAAGTTTATTTATATGCTGTCTGGCTTTGTTTGATTTGGTATTCATTGTTTTATTGGTTTTTGTTTTGGCTGTTGTTTGCTCATTTGTTTTGATTTTCATTTTTGCTTATGCTTCTGAGGCACGATAAATAATATAAAGTTTTGTGGGCAGGGAAGTGGGAGGATATGGGAGGTGCTGGGGGGGTTAAAGGGATGTGATTAAAACATATTGGATGAAAAACATTAAAAATCAGAGGCAACCCTTCCCTGCTGTAGCACACAAAAAAGTGGACCCTGTTCCTCTCCTGGACAGCATAGTAGAGCTGATAGTGTTGGCAGAGGCATGGGTGAGCTATCCCTGAGTATGTGAGAGCAGAATTGCTGGCCACACACCCCTCATCTGCCATGTGGTGGTGAGGGTGAGGGAAAGATGCCCTCCCTTCCTTACACCTGCCACCTGTAGTGGGTGGCAGAACTGACCCTCCCCCTTGCCAGCTGCAGCACTCAGGAAAATGAACCATGTACCTCACGTGAGAAGCATAATAGAGCTGGCCCTACTGGTAGGGGAGTGGGTTTACCGCCACAGAACGTGAACATGGAAGACCTGGTCCCATCCCTCATCTGTCATAGGGTAGCAAGGAGAGGAGAAACACCCTCCCTGTGCCACTGTTCATCAATGCCTGAAGCAGGTGGGAGAGCTGGCCCTGTGGTCATAAGAACGGGATAGCTGTTCCTACCCCTCATCAGCTGAAGCTCACCCTGGTGGTGGGGACAAGGGAGAGCCTGCAACCACACAAGCCCACAACCAGAGTTATCAGCTGGCCACCGCAATATCCATTCATCTGTAATCTGCTGGAGCATGTGAAGTGAGTAGTCCTCCTGCAGACCCAAAATACAGGATTTTCATGCCACAGGGCAACAGCAAGATAAACAAAAGGAATACACTGAGGACCCAACATCAACAGCATAGCCGAAGCCGGAGGTCTTGAACCAGACCAATGACTCTTTGCAATGATCACTGTCAAGTAAAGATGTATGAATAAAAGGGCTTACTGCATGACTCAGTGTGTCACACTACAGCTTCCTTGAGGAGACTGAGTTTCCTTTTCTTTTTTATCTTCTTATTATTCTCTTAAATTTTATTTTATTTGGGGGGTGTTGCAAGGGTCTAGAGGGCAGATAAAAGGGGACAGGGAAATGAATGGAATGGAGATGCAAGATGTGAAAAACACAAAGAATAAATAAAAAGAAAGTTCAATGAATAAATAAGCAGAGACAATACTCTTAAGTATGATGCAAGAGTATTATACTGTAATTTTTTTAAAAAAACTCACCTTTTCTTTTTATTGAAAATAGATTTTTTTCTCAAATAATATCCTGATTATAGTTGCCCCTCCCCCTATTACTCCCTGTACTTCCTCACATCCCCTCCCATTCAGATCCATTTCCTTTCTGTCTCTCATTAGAAAATAGACTCCAAGGGATAATAATAAAATGTAACAAAATAAAATATACTAAGATAAAACGAAAAATATTACATTAAAGTTGGACAAGACAAACAAACAGAAGAAAACGTGTCCAAGAGAAGGAATCAGATACCCACTCTTTTGCATTCTCAAAAATCTCATAAAAAACACTAAGTCGGAGACCATAACCTATAAGAACACAGAGAACACGGTGCAGAACCATGCTGGCCCTGTGCATATTGCCTAAGTCTCTTGTGAGTTCACATGAGCTTTGCTCATGCTGATATAGGGGGCATTGTTTCCTTGGTGTCTTCCACCCACTCTGTCTCTTACACTCTTTCTGCCTCCACTTGGGAAGGGTTCCCTAAGCTCTGAGAGGAGGGGTTTGATGAAGACATCCCATTTAGGGCTGAATGTTCCAAGGTCTCTCATTTTCTGCCTTGTGTCTGTCTTTGAGTTTCGGGATTTGTTTCCATCTGCTGCAGAAGAAAGCTCCTCGGATAATGGTTGAACAAGGTATCGATCTATAAGCAGAACTGAATATCATCAGGAGTCATTTAATTGATACAGTTTTTTTAGACTAGTAGTATTTGGTTCTATCCTAGTTCCATGGGCTATCTAGACTCTGACTCTTAGTCACCCAAGAAATGCTGAGTATGGATTCCATCTTGTGGACTGGTCTTTAAATCAAATCATATATTGGTTGATTATTCCTACAATTTTGAGTCACCATTGCCCTCATATATCTTGGAGGCAGAACACCATTTTAGCTCAAAGGGTTTGCAGCTGACCTGGTGTTTGTGTTTCTCTTTTGGTAGCATGCAGAGTCCCTTTCTGTACTAAAGATGCCAGAACACAGGAGTGAAGGCTCTATGTAAGCACCAGCTCGACTTCTTCACGTCTGATGAGAGTTGTGTACGTGTTGTATTAGGTAATGGAGTCTTTCTGTCCATTTAGGTGGGACAACAGTAAGCAGTGTTTGAAGATTCTCATGGGACTGTAAAATTTCCATGGAATCTTCAGTTTCATATCAAACAATTAATGGCAAGGAGTGATGATTCTGATTAACTATAATGCAAATCACTAATGTCTTAGTTAGAGTAAATATTTCCTATATTGATTCCTTTTTATTTGTTCTTATCATGGCCCACTGATATCCCACCAAAAAGATTGAATATGTGCAGCATTGGTATATATACTCATTTTTGTAGCAGCAAATTTTGATAGACTCAACAAAAGCACAATGTCACTTCCATTTCTTACAAAAGAAATTAAGCTTTTTTTCTTCTGAAACATTGATGAAACCAATGTATAAAGATGATAATCTACTTTAGATTATTTATTTAGATTATTTACACTCATGCAAAAAGGATGAGGCAAGTTGCATAACTGAAAAATTATCCTTAATAATGCGGCACTGCATGTGGCAATAACCTCACTGCAATGAGTGATTTATTTCTAAAGAAACACGACATTTGTTGTTAAATAATGAAGTAACTTGATTAAGTAAGATGATAGCAAAAAACAGACAGGCTAAAGGAAATTTCCTTATTTATTCCCTAAATCCTTTCTGCTCCCAGTATACCCATGCATCTTCACCACTGAAAGTTTGCAGACTCCCAGATCCAACCAAGATTTTAAATCATAATTTGCAATTTAAAAATGTCTAAGTTATTTGTACTTATGCCAAAGTTTTACGAAGATTTTGTAAAAAGACCTTTGTTCTAGCTTTATTAACACACACACAAAAAAAATCTCGTCACTTCATTTGCTTTAAGTATCTCAATTTATTTAACTCACTGATATTTACATTTCTTAACATCAAATGGCAAAGTTTTCAATAATACTAATTAAACTTCTGCTTCATTTTTTTGAGGTTATCAACAAACAGCCTCAGCTCCTACAGGTGAAGCAAGTTTGATTTCTATCATTCTTAATCTCAAACTGTTGGGTTTCCATGACAAGTATCTTTTCTGTGTTTTGTTAAGGAAAAAAAAAGTAACAAACTAGATTACAAAGAATTAGCAGTTTATCAGATGTTTCATTAGTAATCAGGTTATTCAAAAATCTAAAACTTTAGGATGTATCTTTACAGGCAAATATCTATATTGAATTTGGAAAGGTAAAATTACTTTCTGACGTTATAGTATTTTGAGCAACTACAGTTTTAAAACCTTAAAATGTGCCCTGAAATAGTCTCGTCAACATTGTCTTCCATACCCAAACATGAGGTTGTGTAAGATCAAAGAAGGAGTAAATAATGGCAAGTGGGGGCAAAATCTGGAATATCAAGAGAGGTAAGATGGTAATGCAGACTCAGACATTCAAATTGTAACTAGAGCAAAGAACCCCAAAGGTTCATCTGACCTAAAGATACGGAAGGGAACAGAAATGACTGCTCAGGCTGTGGCTAGGTGTGACTACTTTACTTAGAGTTGTCATTTAAGTATCACGGAATCCTTTACTGAGATATATAAGATGATCGTATGAGATATGAAAACACCCCCAAGACAACATGAAAGCCTAGTAAGTGCCAGGCAAACTATAAAAAATATATTGAAAGTAGTCTTTAAAAATGAACCATAGCTTTGGGATCCTATTTTCTTTGGATGCATACCTTCCTAAACCTGGATGTAGGGGGGAGGGCCTTGGACTTCCCCCAGGGCAGGGTGCCTTGCCCTCTCTTAGGACTGGAGGGGGTGGGAGGGATGGTGTGGAAGGGAGTGGGAGGGAAGTGGGAGGAGGGGAGGAAGTGGGAATTTTGATTGGTATTTTTATAAAGTAATAAAAAATATTAAAAAGTGAACCATAGGCTAAGCAAAAGAGTACCATTGATTTGATTGAAATCTTTCACCAAAATATCACTAGGTTAAGTTGGCAAAAAATCAGCTGAATACCTATAAATACAAATATATAGACATATATAGCTATATATAACTGTATATGATTATTTTCTATTTATGCAAATACACATACATGCATAAGGATAAAACATCTTGGATAAGCAAATACTTGCTTCTTTTTTGCATGTGTATGTTTCTGGTATGTTTCATGTGTGATTACATGTTCACATGTGTGGGGACATGTGATAGTTGCAAGCACACATATGTGCATGTGAAGGGTCAAGGTTGGTGTAATATGTCTTCCTTAATCACTCCCCACTTTATATGTTGAGGAATGTTCTTTTACTGAACCTGGATCTCTCTGTTACAGCCAGACTGATTAACTAGCTTGCTTAAAACCTTGCTTGTCTTGGTCCCCATAAGCTGAGATTGCAGGTAGGTCACCACATGTACATGACTTTTGTCTTTTATGTATAGAATCATATCATCTGAAAATAAAGATATTTCGACATTCTTTCTTGTTTGTATTCTTTTCTTTCCTTCACTCAAGCTGACTTCAAGTACTATATTGAACAGGAGAGGGAAGAGTTGACATCTTTGTCTTGTTCCTGATTTTAGTGGAAATTCTTTGTGTTTCTTTCCATTTAGAATGATGCTGAGTTGGGAACTTGTTGAAATTGTCTTTATTATGTTATAGCATGTTACCCCTATCATGAAAGGATGTTGGATTTTGTCAAAGTCTTTTCTAAATCTATGAAGTGGTCGTGTGATTTCTGTTTTTGAGTCTATTTATATGGTGAATCATATTTATTGATTTACAAACATTGAACCATTCTTGCATATCTGGGATGAAGCCTACTTGGTCCTGGTGAATAATCCTTCAGATGTGGTCTTGAATTCAGTCTGAAAATATTTACTGAGAATTTTGAGCAGAGATATTAGCCTATTATTTTCTAGGATTGCTGTTATTGTTGTTGTTGTATTGTTTTATTTGTCTTTATCTGGTTTGGATATCATGTTAATACAACACTAGCTTCATAAAAAAGTTTGAAAATGGTCTTTCATTTTTTACTTTGCTGAATAATTTAAGTTGTATTGGTATTAGTTTTTAACTAATAGCTTTCTGTGGGAAAATTCATTTGGTCTTGGGTGGTTTTTAATTAGGAAATTTTTAACTACTATTTATATCTCATTGGATGACATGGGTTTATTTAATTAAAAATTAAAATGATTTATTCTTATATGCACAATTTACTTATTATAAATTAAGTTATTTTTTAGCATGAGCTAGTCTTATCTATGTGTACACACACACACACACACACACACACACACATATATATATATAAATTCATTGACTTTAGTTTGGAAGAATATAAATATTAAAACCATGTTTTGATGATTCTCTGATTTTTCTTTGTCTATTGTAATGTCTCCATTTTCATATCTAATTGTATTAATTTTCTTCCTCCTTTTTGTTCTTTTAGTTGACTTTGCTTAGTTGTTTGCTGATCTTGTTAATTTTTTCAATAAAATAATATTCATAAACAAATAGTATCCAACTGAAATTATTCATATGTAATGCCATGAATGCTATAATAAGAATAGAGCTCTTGTTCAAACCACAAATGTCTTCATCCTTCCACAGAAAATTTGAATGAATATGTGTGGTCTCACTAAACTGTTTTCTGCAACTTAATTCATTGTGTTCAACTTTGTCTAAATAAATCTGAAGTCGATATATTACACCAAGATCACTTCCTAGTTTCCTAACAGAAAATCCCAGATGTTTGCCCATAGTTGCCTCAAACTCACTGACTCAAATATAGCTTACTCTTTCCTTTTTTCATTTAGTAATAGTTACTAGGTGGGTATTATATTTTAGGAATTTTTCTATGCACTAAACATATATTAATGAATAGAAGTCTAGGATTTTTGTACAGTTCTCATTACAGTGAGGGAAAGAGAGATGCCAATGACTATAAATACAACCACAAGCTGTGCAAGAGTCCTTCATTCAACAAACCACAAATAGAGTAGTGGATCCTTAAGATGATAATAGAGTTGAAAACCCTTTTGTGGAGAGAGCATGTAATGAAGGAACAGAGTTAAGAGAGCTTTTCTTGTCTTCTGATAAAGAACATAAAAACTCTGAAGGGAATTCACAGTGAAAGACTTAGTAGAAGCTTTTTTAAACCTCAATAAGCCCTTAGCGAAATCTGAATGATTTCAGATTTTCTAATGCAGAAAATTTTCATTAATAGAGAGGGATAGTGATGCTATACTATCTGCTCACAAAGAAATCTATGAACAAAATAGAAAAAACCAAGCAGACCACCATAGACAAATTGTTCAGGAGTCACTCTCCCTACACAAGAGCCTTGGGCACATCATCAGAGCATACTGCTGTCATACGTGACAGCTCTGTGTGTTACTTCCCTGAACAGGGACAAGATATGGACAAAGAAGACAGCTATATTGAGGCTTCAGACCCTGTAAAGGGAAATGTACATAGCTGTCTTTGTGTTTAACAAAAAGTTCAAAAGTAAAAATATTTGGTGTGCATGTGTAGCATATAAGTATGCATGTGCATACACATTCATCTGTAGAGATTAATAGCCATCTTCCACTAAGGCTTTCTCCCTTACTTTTGAGATAGGAAAGAATATCTCACAAATCCCACAACCCGACAATGGCTGGACTTGCTGGCCAATAATTTCTGAGGATTTGCCTGTCTCTTCCTCGCCAGTGCTAGGGTTGCAGAAATGTGCAACCATGCCTACTTTTGTATGTGAACACCAGGGATCTGAACTGAGGACCCCATGTTTCTGTCACAGACACTTTACCAACTAAGTTACTGCCCCAGCCCCAGTAAAAGCACTTTAACTGTTGAAAACCATATTTAAAAAAAAAAACAGAGTTAAGAATAGAAGGAAAGAAAAGATTTTGTACAACTATATAATACTGTTATTTTTTTAAAGGATTTAAAAGCTGAAAATTGAACTTTTTTTTGGTTTTTTGAGACAAGGTTTTTCTGTAGCTCTGATGCCTGTCCAGGAACTAGCTCTTGTAGACCAGGCTGCCCTCAAACTCACAGAGATCCACCTGCCTCTGCCTCCTGAGTGCTGGGATTAAAGGTGTGAGCCACCACCGCCTGGCTGAAAAGTAAACTTTATAAAATAAAAAGTTTTATTAAGCTAAAGTAAATGGATATTGAAGAGAGAAAGTGTTTCTACACAGATGAAGTATAAAATACATTTACATTATTTATAAAATTTATATACATACATACCAATAAACCAAGACTTTACACTCAATCATTATTCATCACTAACTCACAGGAGTGACTTTCTGTCTTGCAATTTCCATTCGTGGTCATTGCCTATGAAAGTATTTTCTTATTTCTCATATTCTATTTTACTTTCCCTTTCTTGTGATTAGATGCCCAAACTCCACCATTGTATTTTAACTACCTACAGTACTTGATATAATAGCACAATCTTTCTGGTCGTGCCTAGGAGCTAGAGGTCCTATCACATAACCTATATCTGCAGTAGGCTATCTAGTCTTAAGAACATATTTTGATGTTGTTAGCATTACACAGTTATCAAATCATCAAATGCTAAATTGCTCAAAAATATGTCTTCATCATTAATTAATGAATGAATACAATTAGAACACTTTCCCTATGAGATAGTGGCAAGTAATATAGAAAAAGTTCACAATAGAAAGAGAATAAAGAATGCTAGAAGGAGAGAAATGCCAAGGAAGTCTCTCCTGGAGGGACTCATTGAGAAGGTAGCAATTCAGCAGAGTTTATCCTGGAATAGGGTAAGAACTCTTGTAATCTGGTAGAAGAGACAGCATTAGATGGAGAACTCGCAGTTGGTAGTGATGATCGAAGGCTCAGTGTAGTGATGAAAAGCAGATAGAGAAAGTGTTATGTTTGCTGCTACTTTTTCAGTGAATAAGGAACATCACTACATAAAGCAGAATGATTAATGGTGTCATGGAGGCTTAATGAATAAAGGAAATAAAGAAATAACCTCAAGGAGTAGAGGCAACACTGTAGCAGTATTGCTAGGAAGTAACACTAGTGCCAGATTTGATAGCATAACCCTGGTTTTAAAAATGAAGTCAGTTCTCCATGTTTTATAACTGTTTTTACCCCATCTAATTATGGAGATAAAGACAAAGGGAAAAAGTGTTTTTACTTATAATTGGATTAGGAGCTGGTCAGTAAGTCACACAAAATAGGGTGTGGCAAGGAGTCCAAGGGAATTTTAAAAATGACTATACTCATCAATTTCAGTTGTTACTCTGGGCAGAAAAAGAAACCACAGAACTGAGTTGAAGAAGAAGCTGGTACAAAGCATGGCAGGATCGATGGATTATAGGTTACCAATGAATCAATGAGGTTCGGTGTGAGAATAAGGAAGGCATAAAGATAAGAACTAAAATCTGAAAAGAATTCCTGATTGACATTGAAAGTAAAAAACGTAATAGATGTCACTTACTTAACTAGGGTTTCTATTGCTGTGATGGAAGACAATGCCCAAAAAGTACTTGCATTTTTACAGCACTGTTCAACATTGTTCATCACTGAAGGAAGTCAGGACAGGAACTCAAACAGGGCAGGCTGCTTGAGACAGGAGCTGATGTGGAGGCCATGTAGGGGTGCTACTTACTGACTTGTTTTCCATGACTTGCTTAGTCTGCTCTCTTATAGAACCCAGGATCACAAGCCCAGGGGTGGAATAGCCCACAATGAGGTAGGACCTCCCCCATCAATAACTAATTAAGAAAATGCTTTACAGTTGGATCTCATGGACACATTTTCTCAATTAAGTTTCTTTCCTTTAAGATGACTCTAGTTTTTGCATCAAATTGAGGTAAGACTACGAGCACCATTGGTAGTTTGAAGGTATGCATCATGAGAATAATTGATGAAGGCGGGGTAGAAGATAAGGCCATTAGAATTTAAAGAAATTAAAAGCAAGGCAGGAGAAAAATCACCAAAGGTTACAGAAATGGACAAGATTTGAGCTGGAGTGCTACTGCAAATTCTATCAACAAACAAGAAGTTTGTTTCTTCTGCTAGGAATGAGGAGTTTGATGAGGGTGTTCTGATAACAGTACCCAGAAGGCATGAGGGATGGTACGATGATGTCAGGTTCTAAGTCAAAAGTGTTTGGGAAGTCGGGAAAGACCAAAGGGTAGAAAGAGGCATGATGGGCAAAGAAAACGCTCTTCCTACCTCCATGCCTTGGAGTAAAATTTTATGGAAGAAAAATAACCAATACCTGAAAAGGCTCCTGAAGAAACAGCATCCTCAGGGGAAATCAGATTCATTAAAAGCAAGAATGCATAAAGGGGTTACCCATAACTGACTATGAGTTCCAATCGCACAGTTTCAATGAGGGAGGTGTGGGGTGAGAGATGACTTCAGAGCCAAGCTCATCACAGACTGGAGGTGGCTATGAAACTAGTTTCTGTCTTATCAATACAATGTAGGTGACGAAAGAACTAGGTGGGGCAATTATAGGGGAAGACTCCTTTTCCTCTTTGGTAATTTTTGTCTAATCTTTGATTGATAAATAATACTTGTACATATTTATAGGATTCAAGGTCATGTTTCAGTCCATGAATACATTGTGAAACAATCAAATCAGGCTAATTGCTAAATCCATCATCCCAAAGAACTATCTTTCTGTTTTGGTGAGAACATTTTTAATCCACTCTTTCATCTATTTTGAAATATACAATTTGTTGTTAGTAAATATAATCACTGCACATGCAATGCATGATCACAACTTATTCTTCCTGTGAAATGAACTGTGTGTCATTGATTAATGTCTTTTCCTTTCCCATTAATTTCTTTCCAAGGCCTGATAATCAGCATTCTTTGCTTATTCAATTGTCTTAGGTTCCATATGAGAGACCGTGCAGTATTTCTGCTCCCTGGACTTGCTTTATTTCACTTAGCATAATGTCCTCTGGTTTCATCTATGTGATAAGTGACAGAAGGAACAGCTTTTTAAGGTTAATGGTATTCTCGCCTATATGTGAATCCTGCTTTTAAAATCCCATTGTCTCTTGATGAGCACTTTGGTTGTTTCCATTCTTGACTACTGAAAATGCAGTGCACTAAATATAAATATGGGGGTACAGATATGTCTTTGCAAAGAATTCATTTCTGCAAGCTAGATACCAGCAGCGGAACTGCTATGTCCTATAACTACTCTATTTTTACCTCTTGGGGAAATTGCATGCTGTTTTCTACAACTCACAATACTCATAACAGTGTACAAGTGTTCCATTTGGTTCACGTCATCCATAACACTGTATCTTTCACCTTTGTTTTTCATCATTAATAAACTAAGAGTTCCAAGTTAATGGGTAGGATGTAATACCTTATTGTGCCTTTAAAATGCATTTTTCTGATTATTACTAATGTTGTACATCTTTTCCTATGTGTTTTGTTTATTTGAATTCTTTATTTTTTAAAAGTGTCAAATTAGAGGTGGTCAGTAAAATCAGAGAGATATGGGGGGTTATGGGAACAATAGCTTGGAAGGAAAGATTGAGGGCAACATAGTGAGATAGAAAAAACAACACTAATTCAAAATCCACAAAGAAACACACTATTTCTTTTTGCTGAAAAGTAGATAATAATATATGAATGCATGTTTATAGAAACTATGCTATTTGAAGCCATAATGCTTCCCTCCAAAAACCATAGATTATTCACAAAACTCCCAGTGACAGACTTGGAAAACCTCTCATTAAGTTCTTGTTCAGGGATGCCAAATACATTACTAAGATAATATAAGTTGTTGCCATTGCTTTTGGTGGCCTCCTGGAACTTGAATATAAGATCCTATACCTGAGAACATGGCACACTTCAGACACAGGCAAGGTGAAACTGTCCTGGGAGCCTCCTCTCTAGTGGCAGATCTAACACTATCTTAATGCTGTTATCCAGGCTGCTAAAGAAGAAAAATGACCAACAGTACTACTCAGCAGCAGATCTTGAGAACCACAGAAATGGCCAACATGGCAAGTTTCTCCAGCGCTGCATTGATGCATTGATTTCTTGTTATTGAGTAGTTGGAATTATTCCTAGCCCCTTATCTGCCCTTTGTTTGCAAATAAACAGAAACACTTTTTCTCCACCTGAAATCTCTCTTCTCTGTTGGATCCTTTGCTATTTGGGTTATTTCGGTTTGAGTCAAACCTATTTCTTAATTTCTGCTTTCTTTATTATTTTAATTTTTTAAAAAAAATATTTTTTTATTTTAATACCAATCCCAGTATCCACTCCCTCCCTTCCTCTTGTTCCCTCCACCTTCTCCCCTACCCCACCTCCCATCCACTCACCTGAGTGCTTTGAAGACAGACCAAGGTCCTTCCTACTATATCTAGGCTGAGCAAGTATCCCTCCGATGAGAATGGGTTTCAAAAAGCCAGTACAAGGTGTAGGGATAAATCCTGGTCCCACTGCCAGTGGCCCTGCAGTCTGCCCCAATCATACAACTGTCACCCTCATTCCGAGGACCTAGTTTGGTCGTATGCTGGTTCTTTCCCTGTCTGACCAGAGTTAGTGAGCTCCCAATCGCTCAGTAAGGCGTTTCAGTGGGTATTCCCAGAAAGTTGGGGGTGCATGTCTCTAGTGAGATCCAGGACAGTCAGAGAATTCATCTTGAAAAACAAACAAAAATAATCTGCGTTCATTGCTTGTGGGCTTCATGTCTTAACCCTAAGAACATACTCCAGTCCAATGTCATAACATTTGTCAGCAAGGGAACATTTTTGACTGATCAGGCAGATGAAGCAAATATCTAATCTATTCTTCTGCTTGACAACAGAATCTAGAAAGTCAGACAGAAGTCTTATACAGAGAACCAAGCTCTTGGGTCCTCTTATGTCCAGAGTTTGTGAGCTTATTTGTTCTTCCCCATGAAGGCAAGCATCGATGGAAACATGAGTGATTGTCTCAGGGCTTTGCAGCTCGGGCTTTCCACAGTCCTATCTGCTCTTTTAGCTGAATTCCTGCTCACAAAGTCATTTCACACATTATGCAAACTGGAACGTCAGAGTCTAATTCTGTTGATCCCATGCCAGAACTTATTGATCCCATGCCTCTAATAAATCTTGTAATTATCAGCTATATAGTTTAGAAATACAGAAAGTAATGTGTATATGGTAATGTATGCATTCATATATTTGCAGACATTCATGTGTATGCTTGTGTATTCATGGACTTTTCTACAGAGTCATATCAGACAGTAAAGCTAGACTACATAATTACGTAATTATTTTATTACCAATTGCATAATTATTGCTTATGATGAATATCAGGTTTGTAGCCTAGTGGAAAATGCCTCTTTCAGCCCAGAATAGCCAGGATTGATTACTAGTATTACCATTTACCCTTTCTGAGACTTTGAACAAATGCCTTAATTCTTTAGTACTTAATTCTTTAGTACTCAGTGGATTTTGCTTCTATTTGAGTTTGTTTTTTCTGCTTTTCTAGGGATTAAAGCCTGCAACAGGTACCTGCCAGACGTGTGCTAACACTGAGCAGTACTTTAAGTCCCTGTGTTTTAGCTTATAAGGAAAATAGCACAATTCTCAAACATTTATATAGAACATTGCTACCTTCCAGAAACTCTTATACATATGACAAAGTTGTACGGTTACAAAAGTTTTTGTAGATATAAAAGATCAGCAACAATCTAAACATTCATCAGTAGGGAATTAAATTAGAAATTATGGTGTATCAGGCAATTGGGAACTATGCAACTATTTTCTTAAAAGGAAATCTTTTAGCAAGCTTATTTAGAACAACATCCAAGAAGCACTGGTAAATATAAAAAATAAAACACATGAAATGTACAATGTTAGTGTATGTATTTGTACATTTTCAAGTATTTGCAAGTACATTTGGGTATTCACAGACTTACCCTTAGATAATATCACTCAGAGAAGCCAGACTACGTCAGATCATGTCAATGACTAGCAATTTATGGAGAAATAAAACTACCATGAACCTCAGTTTCCTCAGTTTGAAAGTGGTAAGAAAAATTTAATTGTAAACTCTGTTATGTAAGCTGTGATCAGTAGATGAGCTAAATGTATTTGAACACTGAAGTCTGGCATACACATAGCAAGTAGTTTTTTCTTATTTTTATTGAGCTCTACATTTTTCTCTGCTCTCCTCCCTGCCTTCCCCTCCCCTTCAACCTTCTCCCAAGGTCCCCATTCTCCCAATTAACTCAGGAGCTCTTGTCTTTTTCTACTTCCCATGTATATTAGATCTCTGTATGTCTCTCTTAGGGTCCTCATTGTTGTCTAGGTTCTCTGGAATTGTGATTTGTAAGCTGATTTTCCTTGTTTTATGTTTAAAAACCACTTATGAGTGAGTACATATAATAATTGTCTTTCTGGGTCTGGGTTACCTCACTCAAAATGATGTTTTCTAGCTCCATCAATTTGCCTAAAATTTCAAGATGTTGTTATTTTTTTCTGCTGTGTAGTACTCCACTGTGTAAACATACCACAATAAGCAAAAGAATGGATTTTCCTTATCCATTCTTCTGTAGAGGGGCATTTAGGTTGCAAGTAGTTTTTAAGTGCTTGTTATTACTGTTTTAGTCAAACACGAAGTCAGTGAAGGCAGATCCCACAAAAAAAAAAATTGAGCTGTAGAAAGCAACAAAGAGGCTTATCTACATTATGTATGTATGGTCTATTGATGCCTGGATTTTCCATTTTATTTTTCATGTTACATATTCTGAATCTATCTGTCTTATTTTGCTTTTTCAGTTATTTTATTTTATTAGTCTGGGTTATATAGGCCATATTCATGCACTCAATGTAATTTGAGCTCTCCCCACCACACCTTGCTGCCCTCCTGCTCAGCACATCTCCCTGCTCCATCCGTCAGTTGTCTTCCTTCCTCTAGATCAGTGGTTCTCAACTGTCCTGGTGCTGGAACCCTTTAATACAGTTCCTCAGGTTGTGGTGATCCCCCAACCATAAAATTATTTTTGTTGCTACATCATAACTGTAATTTTGCTGTTATTATGAACTGCAATGTAAACATCTGTGTTATCAAGTGGTCTTAGGCAACCCTTTGAAAATGTCATTTCACCCCTACAAAAAGTCAAGACTTACAACTTGAGAATTGTTACTCTAGGTGGATTGCTTCTACTCCCACATCCAGGATGTGTCTTTATTAAAAACCAATATACACAAACGAGAGAAAACATGTGGCATTTTTTTCTTTGAGCTTATTTTTTTTTCTATTTCCATCCATCTTTGAGCTTATTTTAATTGGCTAAACATTACTATCTTCAATTACATCCATTTTCCTGCAAAAAAAAACATAACTTCACTGTTATTTATATCTAAAACATTCATTTTGTATACACACTACATATTCTTTATCCTTCCTCTGACAGACACCTGGGTTGGTTGCATAACTTGGCCACTATGAATAGAGTTGCGGTGAACTATGCTGTGCAGGCATGTCTGTCAATCTTCCCCATTTCTAAGAGTCTTACATACAATAAGTAGACCCTCTGTGTATCCTAATTATATCCCTTTCTTACCGTTTGCTTCCAAGAATCAAATCTATATTTTACTGCCCTCGAGAGATGCTTGTTAGTTTTGACTTTCCTTTGGATATTTACATTTTCAAACTTGTTGTCAAAATTCACTAGGCCTTGACAAAGAGAAGTGCAAGTCCTGTGTTAATTTGAGAGCTGTAGTGAGGAGTCCCTGCATTGCTGTGACTGTGTCACAAGAGCCTATAATGTGGTGTTTCTCAGTAAACGCTAACTTGAGTAAGTAATGATTATGATACAGCATTGGCCATGTGTTTTCTCTTCCTTAACCTTTGTATGTTTGTTCATAGGGAGGTTAGTATGAAGACTCAGCATACGGGACTACTTCCAATCATAAATTGTCATAGTTCTGTCTTTCAGACGAGTAGGATTCCTTTAAATGGATAAAACTAAAGTGACCTTTTTAACTTGTGTGTTTCCAATTGTAAAAGTTCATGTTATGGTGGTTGTGATATCTTTAGTTGTTATTGTTTGTTTGACACAAGTTCTTGCTATGACCTCAACATTCCATCCACCTGCTGCTGGCCCCTGAAGTGTTGTGGGAGTGTACCACCAGGGCAAGTTCCATTTTAAAAGTTTTAATGATTCAACGAGTTTTGCTCAGCTTTTTACAGGACCATGGGTTGGAACACATCTCCAAGATTACATGCTCCTTCCCTGTGGCTAAACAGAAGGTTAGTTAGCTATGGAGAGAAAGGAGGCTAAGTAAAATGGGACTGGGGATAAGAAAGGGTAACAGTGGGTTACTCTGACCAAAATAGATTGCATATATGTTGAAAATTTACACATTGTTGTGTATAGCTAATATATGTTAATAAAAGCACAGATATTTTGATGAGTTAAAAAAATGTAGTTCTCCAGTGCTGTGATGAAGGAAATGCCCAACTACTAGGATGGTGACAATTGAGCATTTCAGACACTGGAATAATCTGGTAATCAGTTTCAAGCTTGTATTTAGTATTTCATGAAGAAATACTGGCCTCAAATGGACTGTCAAATCCTATAAAAATAGCTTTAGACAACAACTTTATTTTCAACTCCACTGAATTAAACTGTGGACACCCAATATGAGAGACACTGTGTTACAATGATTAAAAAAAAAGTGCCACAAAAAAGTCAAGGCTTCTCTCCTCCATCGCATAACTTCTATATTTCCAATTTACTACATTTCTTTCTAGAGTAGTGGCCATATCCACAATCCCACATGTGAAGCCGAGACAGGAGATTGGCGAGTTTGGGGGCATAATGTTATAAACAGCAGATTCCCAGCAAACAAAGTAAAAAAAAATAAAATGTTATTCTAGACCTCATTGAATTCTTCCTAACCCTTTAATTAAAAATAATAAAGAAGCCAAAGGCAATGAGAAACATTGCCATGGTCACAAAGTGGACAAAGAGCAGTTGATATAGGAGCCCAATGGATGCATCTTTGGTTCAATGCTCCTTGTTTACATAATATTATGGCTTTTAAAGGCTATGATTTTAACAAGAAAAGTGATGAAGATTTTAGTTTTGAATTATTTAAAATGCTATTGTTATATTATGATGAGCCTATCACTAAGCTGATACGAACATACTACATTAATTAATATTAAGAAGTATTTTTGAAGCTTACTACCTTTTGGGAGATATGATAATTATTTCACATAGTCCCTTTTTCTTCCCAACCAACTGGATTAAGTATATTGCTATCCTTCCTTTACAGATAATCAAGTCACAAGCCCAGGACCTTGTTCTTCCCTACCCAAGACCTTCTCAACTCTCCATGATTTCTGAATCAACTCATATCAACTCTTTTAATTCGGCGCAATTCTCCTTAATCTGTCTGAACTTAAATCCTGCCCCAAGAGGTTTAGTGTTTGTTTTGCATGTGTCTGCTTACTTCTTAGACCTCTCCCGCAACAGGTGAAGTGACTTGACATTCATAGATCTTTCTACTGTCTTCCATCTCAGTTTCTCTTCTGAGACCCTGCAATTGTCTTTTACATAGATATCATCTTGTAGTTTCCTAAATAGCACAGGTCTAATTCTAGCTTTCAAAAGGCCAAGCAGAGCAAAGGTTAAGTTTGTAGATATATTTTGCTGATAACCTACGCAAACTCTGATTCCTAATCAAAGGCAACTCACCACTGCTGCTGCTGTTATTTCAAGTGCCACGAATTACTCCTTTTCCTCTTTCTGTCTCCACCATCAACACTGTCTCAGGAAACAAAATAAAACCTTAACGTAGCCTTATATTCCTTCTCTCCTCTCTCCACCATTAAATTAGTTCCGCATATCCATCTCCTTGTTCCTATTCAACCTCTCCGTTTTCCCAGACACTCTTCTGTAAGGCAGCATTAACTGCTCCCTCCCCTCCTGTTTCTCAACATTTCAGTCATCGCTTTAGCTCCACTTTCAACAAGCTTATACAAAGCTCCTTTCCAGATATATTGGGCCAGCCTACATCTCAAGCCTTTTAAGGCTTTGCTTAAACCAGCCCAAGGCTACCTTCCTAAGGGTTCACATTTCTCTTGTGGATCAACTGATAGAACATAGCCGGTGTTCATACTCGCTTCTGTCCCTCACTGCCTCTGTTCACAGTTTACCTATTCATTCAAATCTATCGCAACCCTTTTCCTTGGTCTCCTAAACTTATCTGCTTCACCTCCTCTGAAGCCTCATCATGCTAACAGTTGTTGTGTGTGCCTTACAATGTACTTTTCTGCTGATGATCTAACCTCAGGTGTTTGAAATTTGTGAGATTTAGGCAAAGCAAACTTCCTGAAAACCTCTAGAGTAGAAGTAGGACTTGTGAGTGAAAAGTGTAAAGGACAGGTTTAGCCAAGTGCAGAGAACACTTTCTGACAGAATTGTACAGGCACTGGCGTGCCTCTGAAAGTAGTGCCTGCCTACCATGCTAATTAATGCCCAAGAACGGGCGTAAATACCACTTTCAGGAAAGGCAGTAGAAAAGATGATGAATTTGACCATATGATCAATAATACTATCTTCCCAAGGTGCTTATTTCTTTTAATTTTACTTTTCTAATGGCACTTTAGAACCCTAACTTAAATATTATCTTGCCATGTATCACTATGGTGAATCTGCTTAGAAAATCAATCTAGCTTGTCTTAGGAGCTACTACCTCTCAATTCCCAACATATATGTGAAAATGATTCATTTAAAAATGATGCTATAAAAATTAGAAGCACAGGATAAGTCGTGGAGGTACTGGTTCTTTTAAAAAGTTAATTAATTGTGTAAATAGTGTTATATTTGAATATAAACTCAATATAATATACATATAAAAATAACAGTATTTTCTTTGACTATTAGTTTTAATAATTTTGTCAAATTTTTTATGAAGTATATGGAAGTCCTTCCCCACGGGAATGGATCATTGTTTTTTAATAATATGAGAGTGAAATGTTAAGGAGCCAGTGTCTATAGTGAAATAATGCCTCTCATTCTGCTCCTTGCACATCGTATCTATGGGATCATAATGAAGTAATGTGTACACCCCAGTGAAACACAGGGCACATGAACACTTGGACACAGAGGGGGGTTCACGAAAATCTCTTTTAATTTAACAGTTGATTGAGAACATTTAAAAATGACAATTGTCCTACAATTTCATGGTGAGTTGGTTGTCAGACACTTGAAAAAACTTTTTCAAATGAAATATAAAATTTATTTATAAGAATTGTAAAAAGTACTTCTTAGGAAGAAATTGTTTCAAGGACCTGATAAATAAATGAAGGCAAGAACATTTAACTCACAGGAGAAAATATCTGACATGGAAGGAATACAAAAAGACATATTCAACCTTGCTAGTTATAATATAAATGTGGGTTACAACAATGAGATACCATTTCATGCATAATAAATTCAGTGCCAATGCTTCTACAAGTAAACCTAGTGCACATAGCTATGGTGTTATATATTAGCAGCATTTTCAGGAGGCTGTTTGGTCTATGCATATTGTGATCTAGCAAATCTTCTTTTTTCTTGAATCTAGGGAATTCCAGTTATCAATGTGTATCCTAAGGAAATGAAAAGGAAAAGGATACTTTCATTAACATTTACTATAGTATTATGTAAAAACTAAAAGTTCAAGATTAGAGCCAAATATTTTCACATATTGTTTTTGTTTGATTTAATATTAAATAGTCATTAAAATTATAATGGAAAATATTATACATGACCGGGAGATGCCTGAGTAAGGAAAGCACTCCCTGCAGGAGAGTGAGGGCCAGAGTTCAGATCCCAGCATTTATTTAAATGAAAGACAGGTATGAGAGTCCTGTAATCACAGCACTTGGAAGCACTTCAAAGGGATAATCAGGCTGGTTGGACCTAACAAATCAAATCACGAGTTCTAGGTCCAAGTGAGAAATCCTACCTCAATATATAAAATGGGGAGCCATTGAGAAGATACCCCACGTCAAACTCTGATCTCTACGTGGGCCCTCACATGTGCATACACATTCATACTTGCAGATATGTATACACATACTCACACCATGTACACATGGGGAAATGATGTAATAATATGGGAAAGTATTTGCCGAGAGATTGGGAGCAAGACTGTGGACTAGACCTGTACGTGATGACCATTCTGTACAATATGCTATGTAGACAGGAACTGGTAGGAAATGTTGCCATTTGCAAGAAAAAGTATTTTTAAAAGCTGTGTGCCTTTTCTCGTTTTCACATTGACTGCTATCTTTGTGTTTAAGTAAGAGAAGGTCATGTTTATTTTTACTGTATGGAAGGAAGAAGTGCTGAGTAGGTCACAAGCCCAGGATCAAGCACTGGTTCTATCAAGGTCTGGTGTGAGGTTAGTATCTGTGCATGCATGTGGGATGGGGTGGGTGGGGTGCTCGCATGTACGCATGCGTGCTTATAAAGCTTTGAAAGTACCTTTCCTAGGAGTTCTTTCTAATGTTTGTGGCCCCGTGATTGTAAACTATCTAATGGAAAAAAATAGAGAGAGCTTTTTGTGTGACTTGAGGAATCTCAGCATTTCCTTTAGCCTGTTAGGGTGAATATAGGAAGATCTTGGAAGTACAGCCAGGTAGCCTTGGTCTAACAATGGTGCTTACCACATATTGGTTGCCTATGAAGCTGACATTAAAGCCATGCTCTTTTAAGTGGATACCTTAGCTAAAATACAAACAAAAATAATCTACTTTGAGCTCAAGTTCTGTTTTCCAAATGTCTCCAAAGAATAGTCAAAAGTCTTAAAGTCACACATAGAATTAAATTTGTATTGGTCTCCCTTTCTTGTTCTTATTATTTTGGCTTCATAATAGACTGACTGTTGCAGTGACATAATTATAACGGAAAACATAAAATGAAAGAGAAGCATTTCAAAGTCAGTCACTAGACCAAACAATTACAACCAAGCAAGTGTTTACAAAGCCACTGAAACCAATTTGCAGAGGAATGAAATATGTCGTTAAAGCCAACTTCCCCAATGCCTGGAAGTGAGAGACCCTGGCTTTCTGATACACATTGCACACTGATACAAACCACTCCAATATTTCTCTGTTAGGCACAGATACAAAGTATGAGTGTGTTTATTTCTTTGTCCCCTGCTTCTTCAATTTATATGTTCATCCCTCTTACTAAGATGTTACTCCGATTTCCATTGCTAAAACAAAACCCAGGGCAATCAGCTTACTCAGAGTAAAGGCTAATTTTGTCTCAAGGTCTTAGCCATGTCTGTCTCTGGTGGGTTGGCTCTGTAGCAGTTGACCAAATGGCAAGGGACCACATGGAAGGTTACATGTGGAGAAAAGCTGTTCACATCTTGGTGAGCCCAAAACAAAAGGAATGGGAGGGCCTGGATTACAGCCTCCCTTTGGAGAGGACACTCAGAAACCTAGCTTTTCTTCACTCCATCCCATATCCAAAAGGTTCTATCATTCTCTGGTGGTGCCACAGGCTGGTGGCTATGCACTGAAAAGACAGCCTTTAGGGGATGCTTTCCTTTACTACAGCAGTAGTTAAATTTTAACAGTGCTTAACTATTACATTGGAAAAATTAGAAATAAACAATGATATTTCAGTGAGAAATTACTGACTGAGCAAGATGCTAGAGGGAAAAAATGTTGTTAGAACTTCTACAGGTCACATCACTGAGATAGGCAAGATACCCAGAATTAGAATAATGCGTGGCATCACATCTGCCTTTTCTTGTTTATTTTATTTTATTCTGTTCTATTTTATCTACATGGGAGATTGGCTTGCATACATGTCTTTGTAACAAATGCATGCCTAGTGACATTGGAGATCAGAAGAACACATCAGGTCTCCAGGACCTGGAGTTACAGTTGGGTGTGAGCTACCACGTGGGTCCTGAAAACTGAACCTGTGTCCTCTAGAAAAGCACTTTGTTCTCTTACCAGGTAAGTTGTCTCTCAGGCCACCTTTTGCCTTTTCAAAGGATGAAAAATTAACTAAAACACTGTGATGAAAATGTGAATTAAGATACATTGCTTTAATTTTTTAATTAAGAAGGAAGAAAGGAATTGAACAAAGGGAAAATACCAAATTTCCAGAATACTAGAATAAGAATTCACCCCTGGGAACATTTCAAAGAGAGAGTTTTAAGACATAAAGTTATTTTAGACAGTGTAAGTATCTGAAACTCATTACATGTAGGGAGAAGAATGAAATATAAATAACCCCTGAAAGATCTCTGATAATGACAATGATAATTATACATTAGAATAGAGAAAAGTTTAAAAGATTATGAATGTGAAGGACAGATATGTCTTCCTACAAAACCACTTCATGTAATTGCTCAAAATGTAAGTGAACATGCTTGGCTAGTACAACAGTTCATATATTTTTGAATCCCTATGCACACATGGGCAATAGTCTTTATGTGTACAGTTATATATCTGATGACTGGTTAAGCTTATGTGCATATATTATTTGAAATGTACTCATTTATGTATATCCTAATATAGACTTCTTTAGAATGTCTATTACTCCTCTTAGTTATGAATCTTTTTGCTTTCTTTGATAGATTAAATATTGTCTTAATTAATTTTCTTTTTATAGTATATTTAGGTTTGCAAAAATAGCAGAAAGTTTGGCTGGGGATATAGATCAATAATACAGTACTTGCTCAAAGCAAGTGTATGAAAAGAAACTTCAGGGAGTTTCTATACGTTCCTTCACACTCCATCTCCTAAAACACATACAAGATTCCACTACAAACATCTTACACTGATGGCTATTTGTTGCAAACAATGAGCCAATTTTGTTAAACTTGCACAAACAAAATTCCAGGGTTTACTTTAGGATCACTCTTAATGTTTAATGCTCCATGAGATTTGACAAATACTTAATAGCGTGCATCCACCATTACAGTGCCATACAGAATAATTTCATTTTACTTAGACCACATACAATTATGTGTTTTAAAGAAGGAATAATTCTCAAATAACTGGATTTCACCCTAACATGGCTGATGATGTTGCTCTCAAGCACAAGGTATATTGATTCTTTACAAAGTAATAGGGGAAAGCCAATAGGAAAAGTGACCAATGACATAAAACCATCTCTGGCCTTTGCAAAAAGCAAAGGACAGTAAATGTACATAAGATCTTTCAATACATCCCTGTTGGAAATAAGAAAGACTTCTGCTTACTTCAGCTAAACATGAGACCAAGAGCCACTTAGTTTTGTTTGGAGAGTTAGGGTAATTGGAGAGGAGGGAGTCTCAACTGAGAAATGCCTCCATAAGACTGGGCTGTATGCAAGCCTGTAGGGTGTTTTCTTAACTAGTGGTTTATGTGGGAGGACCCAGTCCACTGTGGGTGTGAGCACCCCTGCACTGGTGTTCCTGGGTTCTATAAGAAGGAAGGTCGAGCAACAGAATTAGAAGACATCCTCACCAACCCCACAACTGACAAATAAGTGATCTCTAAA
>NC_022031.1:19489986-19493201 GCF_000317375.1 Microtus ochrogaster | reverse complement strand
AAATCAATATACTTCAAGACCCAGCAATACCACTCTTGGGCATATACAAGGACATTTGCTCGACTATGTCCATAGAAGCATTATTTGTAATAGCCAGAATCTGGAAACAACCTAGATGCCCCTTAATGGAAGAAGGGATAAAGAAAATGTGGTACATTTACTCAGTGGAGAAATACTCAGCTGTTAAAAACAATGACATTAGGAAATTTGAAGGTAAATGGATAGAACTAGAAAAGGTAATCCTGGAGGCTGGAGAGATGGCTCAGCCCTGCTCTTCCAGAGGTCCTGAGTTCAATGCCCAGCAACCATATGGTAGCCCACAACCAACTATAATAAGAGCTGGTACCCTCTTCTCACCTGCAGGGATACATGCAGGCAGAACACTGTATGCATAATTAGTAAACAAATCTTTTAAAAATAAATAATCCTAATTGAGGTAACCCATTGTAGGAACCTGAGGGGGTAAGTTGAGGACATAACAGGAAAACCCACAGAAACAGATAGCCTGGCTCTTGAGAATTAACAGAGTCTGAACCAACAACCAGGGAGCTGCTTGGTATCTGTCTAGGCCCTCTGCATATATGACAGTTGTGTAGCTTGATTTATTTGTGAGATGCCTGAGAATGGGAAAAGGGATTGTCCCTGGTGCTTTGGCTGACACTTGGGAAACTTTTCCTCTGGCTGGATTGCCGTGCTTAGCCTGAATCCAGGGGGAAGGAGTGCTTGGTCTTAAGGCAGCAAGACATGCAGTGCTTTCCTGATGCCCATGAGTGCCTGCCCCTTCTGATCAAATGCAGAGAAGACGTGGATTTACCAGGGGAAGGGGAGAGTGTTCAGTTGGGGTGTAAAATAAATTCATTTTAAAGATAAATCAGTAAATTTTTAAAAAAGAAATTATGGGATTGAGGAGAGAGAGAGAGAGAGAGAGAGAGAGAGAGAGAGAGAGAGAGAGAGAGAAGATTGTGGGCAGACTGAGCAAAACTGGAAGAGCAAGTAGTAAGCAATACTACTCCAAGACCTCTGCATCAGCTTCTGACTCTAGGTTCCTGACATGTTTGTTCTGACTTCCTTTTATGATGAACTAGGATGTGGAAGAATAAACAAAATAAATGCGTTCTCTCCAAGTTGCTTTGGTCATGGTACTTCATCACGACAAGAGTAATGCTAATTCATAAAAATAATGACACTAGATAATCATTTGGTCAACTCCAAAGCTATAAACCTGGTCAGTAATACCCAAGGCATATCTTTTAACATTGTGCCAATAATGCTTATCTTTCAATATCACTCTCCTAAAAGATAAAACTAAACCTTTTAAAATGACATATTATGACATAAAAGCAGTGTCTATGGGTGTAGAAAAAAAATCAAAGGTGGTCTTGTAATAAACCACTTGAGAAAGATACAGACTGACAATTAAGGCAATTAAGATTATATCTTTTTTTAATTTTGGCCAGTGAAGAGAGCAGGCTTATGCCTCAGAATTTGTTGGTTTCAAAGTTTAATGGTACAGGAATTTAAAAAAAAAAACACCACAATTACATCAATATTAGACAAGTGTCAGAATAATCTTGTAACAGTTGTTTAAGCAGAACATAGCAATTATTTCAGACAAAAGATGGCAATTAGTTTTGATTTATACTTTCTTCATTTATTTTAATTTATGTTGTTTGTATAAACATTAATATGGTCAATACATATGGACCATGGTCAAGGTCATGAAAATCCCTAATGTATTGCCAGGGCAGATGTGGATGTGTGGAAGGGGAAGGTACAGGGCTAAGAAGTGTCTACATAGACACCAAATGGAGTCAGAACAGGATCGTGCTGTCTTAGTAGCTTTACTATAAATAGGAAACAGTCACTGCTGCACAATATGGGCATTCACTAACCCTCACTTTTTATTTATCTTATTTTGCATGTGTGGATGATTAGCCTTGATGTATGTCTGTGGATTGCACACATGTCCTGGGCCCATGGAGTTCAGAAGAGCGTACTCTGGAACTGGAGTGGGAGCCATCATGTGGATGCTAGCAATCTTCTGCAAAAGCAGAAAGATTTCTAAACAACGAAACCATCCCTCCAGCTTCACACTCACCAACACTTAATAAATCCTTAGTAAATTGATTTTGATTGAAATAGTCGTACTAAGGAATTCCATACAAAACCATGAATACATGATGAACCATTGCACTCCTATACAGTGTTCACCTCGAGAGACAAATGAAAACGACAAGCCTATATGAGAATAAGAAAAAGAAGAGTCAATTTGGATACAGAGAAAATCATTCTTATAATTAATATATAATATGTAATATAATTGCAAGATTTCTCCATTTCTGTCCTCCCTCTAACCCCTACACAATGCCGAGAAATCACTGGAGCACTGTTATTATTTTCCTTGTCTAATGTTACACTGCATCTGTATTAAACACTTTTTATTCATCTCGCTCTTCCATCCTCTGCATGCCAGGCTGATGACATTGTTCTTTCACTGGAGATGCAAATTAAAGGCTCTCTACATGCTCACCTGCACTTTGTCTAACCTCCCCCATCCTAGAAACACCCATGTGAATTCTTCCACCCTAAGACACTCTATCATTAGCTCTCTCCCCTTCTCTAGAATTATTCCACCTTCTGTCTTTCCCTTACTCCAATCTCATTCTACCCATCTCTATGTACTTTTTAATTCATGCTTACATATTCAACCAACATTTTTTTTAACTTCAAAAGCTACATTTTTTTAATTTTTGGCATTTATTGTAAGACTTCATAGATTTGAGTTGTTTTATTTTTTTTTAAAAAAAACCAAGTAGTTGACATGGATAGAGCTGACCATATCATCAACATTATGATTTAATAGTATGTGTTGTATATAAACTTATTTTAAAAGCTTCCTGAAAATAGAATAGAAATCAACAGAAAATAAACAGAAGGATGCAGATAGAAGCCCCTAAGGATGCCCATGCCTTTAACCTTCAGGTGTCAACTAAATGGAAATGAAATTACCAATAATCTCTTATGTTTTTCAGAGAAAATAGTTTCATCCAGAAGTTCTCTAGCATCTTATATCTGTAAATCACCGGTCCAGTTCTGATCTTAAATTTCTTAACAATGTTTTCTTTAAATCATTACCAGATAAGCAAATTAAATAGACCTATAACTGCTAGGAAATAGAAGTAGTCATCAAAAGTTTTCCAACCAAAAAATGCCCA
>NC_022031.1:19483033-19489455 GCF_000317375.1 Microtus ochrogaster | reverse complement strand
AAAAAAAAAAGAAAAATTTTCCACCATGACCAAGGAGCCTTCTTCACCCAGAGATGCAGGGAAGGTTCAACATATTGAAATCTGTCAATATAATCCACATATAAACAAATTGAGAGAAAAAAAACACATGATCATCTCATTAGATACTGAAAAAGCCTTCTACAAAATTCAACACCTCTTTCATGATAAAAGTCTTGGGGAGAGCAGAAATACAAGGAATGTACCTAAACATAAAAAAGGGAATATACAGCAAGCCAACAGCCAACATCAAACTAAATGGAGAGAAATTCAAGTGATCACACTGAAATCAGAAACAACATAAGGTTATTCACTCTCTATATGTATCTTCAACAGTACTTGCTCTAGCTAGAGTAATAAGACAACAAAGATAGATCAAGAGGATACAGATTGGAAAAGAAGAAGTCACGTTCTCACTATTTGCTGATGATATAAAGGTATATCTAAGTGATCCCCAAAATTCTACCAGAAAACTCCCACAACATAAACACCTTCAGTAATGTAGCAGGATACAAGATTAATTTAAAAAAATCAGTAGCCCACCTTTATACAGATGATAATCGGGCTAAAAAGGTATTTGAATAACCACAACCAATCAAAATAAGCTCCAGAATAGTAGAGCCCAATCCAAGTAAATTTATCTACAAAAATTCAAAACAAAAAAAAACAGCAACAAAACAAAACTGCAGATGAATAAGGAATGCTAAGAGTGGGGGAAGTGATCTTCTCTAGAGAAGAGCGCATGAATTTGTTAACTAATACCAAATGATCATCCCCATAACCATACATACAAGTAAAATTGTACACCCTGAAAAGGTTATATTTAAGAATACACACACACACACACACACACACACACACACACACACTAACAATTTCTCTGAAATTCGACTTAAATGATAAATCTTTTGGTGGGTGAATCTAAATTCTAGTTTCTTCTGCCAGTCAAGCCCTCCAGAGTGTCTAGAAACTGAGGTTTGTTTTAAAGCCCTAGAACATTTCATGAGTAAATTTTACAGCAATCTCCAATAAATATTGACAATAAAATTAATGGATTATTGAAGCTCATTTATAATGTGAAAATTTTACCCATTCTTGTGTTCCTAATCATTTGAAATATAATTTATTGAGAGACACTCCTTCTGTTTCTCAACATGATTCTACACTCTGCCTTGTTATTCCACACATAATTTTCTATGGAAGATTTTTGGAAGAAGTCATGGGGTCTTCTACCCTATTCTAATTTAAACTAATGCTTTCAGTTATTTCAAAAGTCTCATGTTCTATAAAATGATAGTACTTAGAGATGAAAAATATAAAGGGTATCTGTAACCCTGATAACAGCAATAGTATTTAACCTCTATGCTTGTCTGAGCTACAATGGAAACTCGTGGGAACTACTACATCCTAGATTACAATTTAGATGACATTTCTTGAAAAGTTCTCTATAAGTAAATGTTCTACAGTATCAGTGCACAGAACATCTTGACTACCTTAATACTGATATTTCTCCAAAATCTTATTAGGATGGACCTAAGAAAACAAGCATATTTAACAGTGAAGATGGCACTAAGAAAACACAAAAATTAATACTAATCTTTGTGCAGTGGTCAACTGTCTTAGTCAGGAGTTCTATTGCTGTGATGAGATACCATGACCAAAAAGCAAGCTACGGAGGAAAAGTTTATTAGGCTTACACTTCAGCACTGTTGTCCCTTACTGGAGGAAATCGGGATAGGAACTCAAACAAGGCCTGATCCTGGAGACAGGAGCTGATGGAGCTGATGCAGAGGCCATGAAAAAAAGCTGCTTACTGGCTTGCTTCCCATGGCTTGCTCAGAACCCACCTTCCTACAGAACCAAGAGCCCAGGATGGCACCACCCGCCATTGATCACTAATTGAGAAAATGCCTTACAGTTGGATCTCATTGAGACGTTTCCTCAGCTGAGGCTCCTTCCTCTCACGACTCTAGCTTCTGCCGACTTGACCCACAAAACCAGCCAGCACACCAACTACAAAAGAAGTTAGTTCTAAAGAAGTTTGAAAGAACATGAGGGTGCTCCATAATAATGTGCTTGATATGGAAAACTAGAAACAACCCTGTAATTTTCTTCTTCCTTATTGCTAGTAGAATACATGCTATAATACACTAATAAAGATCTTGAAGAAATTTAGGTAGCCGTACTTGGAGATTAGTGAATAGACTAAAAACTTGCCTTGGGTGAGGAAACAAATAAAGGAAATGGTGTCTTCTACAAATGGGAGGTAAAACTTTAATGGAAAAGTTGGGCCAGGTTGTAGTGGAGGATGCTCTGGGCCACGTGGAAGGAGAAAAAACTTTCTAGACATGAAGAAAGCACTTGAGGCTGAGGCTTTAACAACTTATGAATAAGTCTAATCTTTTTTACTAATCTTTGTAGTGATGAGGAGGCCAGCATGCTTGCTTTTCGTCCCTCCCAGCTCCCGCATGGTTAGCTTTACACCCAAAATAACTACACGGAGACTGTATTCATTTAAACACTGCCTGGCTCATTAGTTTCAGCCTCTTATAGGCTAATTCTCAAATCTTGCTTAACCCATTTCTAATAATCTGTATAGCACCATCAAGTGGTGGCTTACTGGGGACGATTCAGCATGTCTGACCTGGTGGCTGGCTCCATGGCGTCTGCCTTGAGAGGAGAGGCATGGTGTCTGCCTCACTTCCCTTCTTCCCAGCATTCCGTTCTGTCTACCCCACCCACCTAATTTTCTGACCTATCAGGCCAAGCAGTTTCTTTATTAATTAACCAATGGAAGCAACAGATAGATAGAAGACCCACCTACATCAAATCTTTAGAGAACTGGAGGTCTTAAAACAAGAGAATAAAAAAAAAGCCAGGTTTGCATTTTAGAAAGATCATTTTCATGTACCTAACAGATCAAAATGAGTACAATCCTGACTACTAGGGCCAGTGGATGGACTATTATACAAAAGTCAATATAAAGAAATGAAAAAGCTGACATTAGCACTCCATGCCAGACCACTGTGAAGGGACATGAAAGAAATTCATATCCAGCCACTTGTTCCTTTTGCTCAAAGAACAACAGTGTATGGGGCCATCATCTCAGCATCCAGAATGTCAACACCCCGCTCCCTGACCAAGGTGAAAACATCTCCATGTGTGCCCATGAAGGGAACACATGTTTGGAGAAACAAACAGCAAAAAGTAAAAAGGGGAGCAAGAGAGTGCCATGCTGGTTTCTGCCTGAGGCCACAACTCCACTTTGAATAGCTGAAGCTGTTGAATCAAAGCAGTCACCAAAAGCTACTTAGATGCCTGATGAGCCACTTAGGCAGCGCATATAAGGCACAAATCCTTTTCCTTCATCTATGTAGGGCTTTGATGTAGCATAATAGATTACAATGCTGACAGATGTTTTTTTTTTCCGGTTTTTCGAGATGTTTTAAAGTTGGGCATACACACACTCACACTAATATGTAAAGAAATTCAAAATATGTAATATTTCTGAGCTTTGAGCACAGTCTTTATGAGAAAAATATGAATTACATGGGGAAATATAAAATTGAATTTTAGTAATAATTCGTTCTAAAACAATGTTAAGCCAAAATGATAGCATGTGCTCGAATACAGAAAGAAAGACAGAATATTGTACAGAAATTGCTCATTTGTTAAACAAAGATCATGAGTGTCTTCTCTTCTCTAGTGCTGCTCTGGGTGCTAGGAGCACACAAGTGAACAAAGAGGGTCTTCACAAGAGTATCCAGATTCCAGGAGTTGGTATCACACTGGCAGAGCAAACACATGTCATGTAACACAGCTGAATATGCGGCAAAGGCCAGAGATAAACATGCACTAAGATAAAGGTGAGCAGAGCTGAGGGGTTGAAATTTTAATTAAGCAGTTATGGTAGGCTTTATTGATAAATGAATGCAGAGAAACAATTGGATCACATGCTACCACTTTGTCCTTCAACAAAAGATGTAACAGAAAATCTGAGAAATTGGTGAGGTTTGGAATGCCTTCCTTCGTCCTTCCAAGGAGGGAAGAATAAATTCTAAAAGGAAAAGGTATTTTTTCCTATATTCACTATAAACTTAGGAATTCTATACATGATATAAGTTGTTTTACAGACAATTTTTGCCAACATTTGAAAATAACATCATCTCAATATACAATCCATATATACATACATATATATTTACACACACTCACACACTCAGATAGATAGATGATAGATAGATAGATAGATAGATAGATAGATAGATAGATAGATAGATAGATAGATGATTGATAGATAGATATATACATACATATATACATGCATATATATGTGCATGTATATATGTAAACTTCCAGAAAACAGAATGGGTGAGAAAATCTTTTCAATACATGCTCTGAAATTGGCATATTTTGGTTCCAAAATTAGTGAAATAGCTTTTCCTTACATTTATTCATTCATGAATAAAAATGCACATATCCAAACTAAAACACAAGAAAGCCAAAGCAAATGCAGGTACCTTAACCACCAAGGATCCTAGAAATCTTAAGCCCAGTTCAGTTTTTAAGAAAATACGCTAGTATATCAGAATAACAAATTAAAACAAGAAAAACATTTGACAGTCACAGTTCATGACAAATATTCGTGGTGGGTATGTATGGTGACTGAATGAGAGGAAAAATGGATGGGCTTTGCTGGTCCCCAAATGCTTCAGAGAGTCCCGGAGCAGCTTTCAACCCTTTCTTCCCCATTTAGTCTTCTGTACCTGGTAGCCATCTATCTTGCCCAATGGAATTTGGTTATCTACTAGAAACAAATGGGATAATATGAAAAATAACTTTTAAAAAACCTATATTAATCTGACTTTTAAATCAAGCACTTAATACTTGTCAGTTTCAAATCCCCAAACTATCTCTAGCATAGTGAAATATATGGCTGTGTGCTAAGGTACAGTTCTGGTTGTTCTATGTTTATTCAACTGATAAACTCCTATGCATTGATAATTCATAAATCTATAAATATTGCTACTTTTACTAGTGTACACTGTAAGTCCAGAGATGTGTATTTATTTATTTATTTATGAACTATGGAGTGGTTAATTTCTTCCCAAATTCAAATGCAAAAATAAAAGTAAACACTAGATATTAAATATTACTTAAATTATTAGCTGTCATGTTTAAAAAATCTTTTGTTGGAAGACAGAATATAGGCAAAGAAAGTGGCCAATAAAACCTGAAACACATTACCTTAACTGGGAGTTCCTCTGGTTGTTTTCACTAGTGAACGGGAGGGGCAGACCCATGTGTGAGGAGAAAAATGTCACCTGAACTGAAAGGATTAAGGAAACAAACCTTTCCACTTGGTATATTTTTAAAAGAATTAACCTTTGAGAAAAGTTTATGCTTCTCTTTCTTTCTTTCTTTCTTTCTTTCTTTCTTTCTTTCTTTCTTTCTTTCTTCCTTCCTTCCTTCCTTCCTTCCTTCCTTCCTTCATCTTTTTTTCTTTCTTTCTCTTTTTGGTTTTTATTTGTTTTCTTGATTTTTCATTTTTTAGAAGGAGGGAAGGGTTTATTTGGCATACATATCCTCAATCACAGTCCACCGATGGAAACCAAAGCAGGAACTCAGACCAAGAAAGAGTAAAATACAGAGGCAAGAGCAGATACAGGAGACATGGAGTGCTGCTTATTGACTTACTCCTTATAGCTTTCTCCATGTAATTTCTTGTAGTACCCAGGACCACCAGCCTAGTGGTAACCCTATCCACAATGGGTTCCACCCCACATGCCACCAATTTTTCTTCTAATTTTGATGGTTTCATCAAAATACAATTTTTAACACAATAAAATGTAAGATAAAACAAACACCATAGCATCAAAGTTGCACAAAGCAAACCAACAGAAATAAAAAAAAAACCCTAAGAGAAGGCACAAGAATCAAAGACCCAGTTGTTCACTTGTTATGCCATGTTCAGTTGATATCACTGTAAAGCCTGCTCTTTTCTGAAGAAAAATGAAGGAGGAGTGGATCTGGGTGGGGGAGGGGGGTGAAGGAGTGAAGGGAGGGAAAACTATGGTTGGGAGGTAATATATGAGAAAGGAATAAATAAATGAATAAATAAATAAACGTAATGAATAAACAAACAAAAATAAATAAACTGAAAGCTGTAATGTATAAACAGAGGACCTGGTGCAGATTCATGTTGGCTCTGTGCTTGGTGCTTCAGTCTCTGGAACTAAAGCTTTGTTCAGTTGAGTCAAAGGGCCTTGTTCTCCTGCTGTCCTCCATTCCCTCTAGTTCTTACACTCTTACCTCTCCCTCTTCTAGAGGTGGTGGAATGGTGTTTCTGATCTCTGAGAGGAGCATGATGGGGACATCCCATTTGCAGCTGTGCATTCCAAGAT
>NC_022031.1:19472549-19482933 GCF_000317375.1 Microtus ochrogaster | reverse complement strand
TCTCTCTCTCTCTCTCTCTCTCTCTCTCTCTCTCTCTCTCTCTTTCTCTCTCTCTCTCTGCCTAATATCTGGATCTGGATCTATATTTGTTCCCATCTACTATAGTAGGAAGATTCTCTGATGATGTTAGAGAAGTAATATCTGGGATATCTAGTCTCTTGCTCTTATGACCTCATGACCAGTTCTCCCAACTGCCACAGATGGCAAGCATTGAGGTTATAAGGCATTGTTTTCTCATCCACACCACCATACAGCAATGAGGAGTGAGACTAAGTCTCCCAATCTCACATTTCTGGGGCTCGTTCACCTGTACCCCAATCAACGGGGTTTGCTCTACTGTTCTTCTCAGGGGTGCAATAGATAGATGTTGAGGTAGATTGGTTCTCAGTTTTCTGGGGAACAGCCATACTGATTTCTATAGTGGCTATATAAGTTTTCACTCCCACCGGCAATGGCTGAGTGTTTCCTTTATTCCATGTCTTGTTGCCTTTATTCTATATCCTTTCCAAAATGAGCTGTCTGTTTTGGGCCAAGTTGCTTCTTAAGTCCATTTGTTTGGAATAACTTTTTCCAAACCTTTTTTTTGAGGTAATGTCTATCTTTAATGCTGAGGTGTTTCTTAGATGCAACAGAAGAATGGATCCTATTTTTGAATCTATTCTGTTAATCGTTGTTTTGTTATCGAGTTACTGAGACCACTGATTTTAATATATATCAGTGAACAATGATCGATCATTTCTATTCTTTTGTTGTTGGTGGTGGTGGTGGTGGCAATGGTGTGTGTAAGAGAGGTGAGGAAGAAGGAGTGTTTTTCTTCTTTGAGTTTTGAAACTATTTATTTCCTGTGTTTTTATGGTGATAGTTAACCTACTTAAGTTGAAGTTTTCTTTCTAGTACCTCTAGTATATCTGGATTTGTAGATAAATATTGTTTAAATTTGGCTTTATCATAAAATTTCTTACTTTTTCCACCTATGATGACTGAAAGTTTAGCTGAGTATAGTAATCAAGACTGGCATTTGTGATCTCTTATAGTATTTAGCATATATGTCCAGGCCCTTCTGGCTTTTAAGTCAGAATTACAGAAGTTGGGTGTAATTGAAATAGGTCTGCCTTTATATGTAACTTGGTCTTTTCCCCTTGTAGCTTTTAATATTCATTTGTTGTTTTAAATATTTGGTGTTTAGATTATTTTGTGATGTTTTAATTAGGATTTTATTCCTATGAAGAAACTCCATGGCACAGCCACTCTTATATAAGAAGACAATTGACTGGGCGTGGTTTACAGTTTAGAGATTTAGTCCATTATTTTCATGTCAGAAAGCATGGCAGCATGAAGGCAAACATGGTGCTAGAAAGGCAGCTGAAAGTTCTACATCTGGGTCAACAGGCAGCAGGAAGTAAAGTCTGTGATCCACTAGGCAGGCTTTTGAATCTGAATTCTCAGAGCCCGCTGCCAGTCACCTGACCTCCAACAAGACCTCACCTACTCTAACAAGGCCATACCTCTCAATAGTGACCGTCTCTATGAGCCTATGGAAACTTTCTTTTCTGGTCCAACCTATTTGGTGTTCTGCATGTCTCTGGTACCTTTATAGGCACCTTTCTTCACATTAGGAATGTTTTCTGTTTTTTGTTGAAAATATTTACTAAGCTTTTGAGATGGTTTCTTCTTTTTTTCTCTACTCTTATTATTTTCAGATTCAGTTTTTTCATTGTGTTGCAGATTTTCTGGATGTTTTGTGTCAAGATCTTTTCAGATTTAACATTTTCTTTGATCATTATATCTAATTCTCTATTATATATCCAATGCTTGAGATTTTTTTTTCTTCTCTTGTATTCTGTCAGTGAAGTTTGCCTCTACTGTGGTTCCTGTTCAAATTCCTAAGTTTTTTATTCCCAGAATCCTCTCAGTTAGTTTTCTTTATTGAATTTATTTTCACTTTCAAGCTTTAAAAAGTTTTATTTGCTTGCTTCAACTGTTTTTTAAAAGTTTTTCAGGATTTCTTTAAGAGTTTTGTTCATTTTTTTCCATTGTCTTGTGTTCCTTGATTATTTTGAGAGATTTATTGATTTCCTAGTTAAGGACCTGTACCATCTTTACGCATGTTGTTTTAAGTTTGTTTTTATTTTCCCTTGTGCTTCAGCTATGTTGAAATATCCAAAGTCTGCTGAATTTTCAATTCTGTTGACAGTAATAATATTTCATCTAGTAATCATGAGAAAAGAAAAATCAGAAACCACCTAAATATGTTTTCCTAGTGAGAACACACACAGTCTTGGTGGTTGGCACCAAACTGAACCAGAAAGAAAAGTAGGGATAGGGTTGGCAAGGCAAATTATGACTCTAAGTTTTGCCAGGCTATGGGGGTTATATTTTAATCCAGAGCTATGTTGATTTGCTGAAGACAAACAAATTCTTGTTGCCATTTTCCTGTCAGTAGTTTGCTGAAAGATATGCACGCAACGTATCCAACTATGGCTCTTAAATAATAGTCCCATGCTGGGCATTGTGGTCCACACCTTTAATTCCAGAACTTGGGAGACTGAAGCAGATAGATCTCTGAGTTCAAAGGCAAGTTGGTCTATAGTGCAGATTCCAGAAAAACCAGGGCAACACAGAGAAACTGTGACATATATGTAAATAATTATGTTTTTAGGTATATATCCTCATACCTAAAAACAGATTTTCAAACATAGCCTATCAACTTATTCAAGAGAATGTGCACAAACTTAAACAGATGGTCTGTTAAATTTCTTTGTTCACAACCTTATTGGTTTTAACATTGCTCATATTTTCCTCTTAACATTTAACATTCTTTCTATTTTCTCTAGTCATCCAAAATCAAAAGAAAGATGTCTTTAAAAGAAACAAGGTCCTACTGATCTCCCTTCAGAAGAAAATTATAACCACTGTATGTTCACCTGTACACAAAATAATAAATAAACAAAAATTGTTTGGGCTGATTTAATCCTGTATAATCTTGTGCATATAGTCACACCTCTGTGAAGACTTTTGTACAACAATCCTATCTTTTCCAGAATACACTTCTTTGTATCAGTCCTGGTATCATCTGGGTCTTAAATATTTCTGCCCTCTTCCAGGATGATCCCTGAGACTTGAAAGAAAAGGGTGTGATGTAGACATCCGTTTAAGTTTAACTCTCTACATTCTCTTATTTTCTGAAACTTTGATCAGTTGTGAATCTCTTAATTAATCACTACCTATTACAAAAATCTCTTATTAGAATTGAGAAATTTGCTAATCTAGGGTATAATGATAAATACTTAAAGGATATTTTAATAAATGTCAATTTAGTAGAATAAAAGTAGTTAGATCTCCCTAAGGCTGTGAATCATCCAGTAATGAGTTCTTGGTCCATATAACAACTCTGTCTTGTTGAGATTGTCCAATGGATGCCCTTATACCCACACACACAAGTGGCAGCAATGAGTGGACTCAGAGAAGCAGTACCGACCTTGTTGCCATATTATATTGTAACAAGGCCCCAGACCTGTAGCAAACCCCAAGACCTTATCACAACTGACTCTATGGTGTAAGGGCCATTCAGGCTGTAAAACTCAGCACAGAGACTAAAGCAAAGGTCTAATTCATCAAAGTCCATAGTTCTGGGGAAGTGTCTTAACAATCTAACCTTGTTTCTTGCTTCTGTTCAGATTATGGCTAACTGTTCTGGTTAACTGAAGTATGTTCATCCAGAACATGACAATCTAACCTTGTTTCTTGGCTTCTGTTCAGATTATGGCTAACTGTTCTGGTTAACTGAAGTATGTTCATCCAGAACATGGTTTTTGTGCTTAAAACCTCATTCCAAGTAAGGTTCATTGCTATACTGGGATCCTAAATACCCAGTGTCATCACTGACCAGCTAATAAAGACTTAATACTGGCTTAAACTCTTGTATCAGCAATCTTCTCTGGTGACTATTCCTTAAAATTATTACAAAGTTTCATGATCTCACTGTCAATCAAAATCTATTTTTCCAAAAGCAACAGAAGAGTACAGTTGTGGAATACCTGTACACTGTGAACAAGTATCACTGTGATTGGTATAAGAAAATGCTATGTACAAACAACACAGGTTCAGCAAATTCCCAGAACTGGGGCAAGCAAATGCTGATTCTGGAAGGCTAGGCTCTCATAGACCCCAGCAGAACTGAGCTAACCCCCAACAGAGCAATTTATGGATTTAAGGCTTGGCTTACATGGTCAGAGAAGGCACTGGCTGAATCTAACCTGTAAGTCTTTTTTGTTTCACTTTTTTCATGACCATGATCAATAACAATTTGTAACCAACCCCCTAAATGATAAAAAAAAAAAGTCCATAACTCACCAAATGATCAAAAGCCACCCACCCACCTCTTGGGGATGTAGGTGTCATGTTATTTCAGTTGCTTCCTGCTGTGTGGAGGTGATAGCCTCTTTAAAGGACCCTGAGAAAATTGGGGTAATAGTCAAGTCTTGGGAAAAAGTACTCAGAGATATGTGACTATATACACAAGGTTATACAAGATCAAGCCAGCAAAAACCCTAGCACAGATGGAGCAGGAGCTCACTGTTGAAAGTACTCAGTAAAGTATCCAACCCAAGAAAACCTTTAAACAAATGCAATAAAAATTAGGCATAGATTGCCATTGAAAAAATATAGCTTAAAAATAACAAAGTCTTCCATCCCAACCATCCCATCCCAACCATCCCATGGAGAAAGGGTGGATATGGGAGCAGGGAAGTATATATCTTAATTAAGGGAACCATTTTAGGGTTGGCAAGAGACTTGACTCTAGAGGGGTTCCCAGGTGTCCATGGAGATGTCCCCAGCTAGTTCCTTGGGCAGATGAGGAGAGGGAGCCTAAAATGGCCAGATCCTATAGACATACTGGTGAATATCTTACATATCACCATAGAACCTTCATCTGGCGATGGATGGAGATAGAGACAGAGACCAACATTGGAGCACCAGACTGAGCTCCCAAGGTCCAAATGAGGAACAGAAGGAGGGAGAACATGAGCAAGGAACCACGGGGGTGCACCCACCCACTGAGATGGTAGGACTGATCTAATGGGAGCTCACCAAGGCCAGCTGGACTGGGACTGAAAAACATGGGATCAAACCGGACTCTCTGAATTTGGCAGTCAATGAGGGCTGATGAGAAGCCAAGGACAATGGCACTGGGTTTTGATCCTACTTTATGTTCTGGCTTCGAGGGAGCCTAGCCAGTTTGGATGCTCACCTTCCTAGACCTGGATGGAGGGGGGAGGGCCTTGGACTTCCCACAGGGCAGGGAACCCTGACTGCTCTTTGGACTGAAGAGGGAGGGGGAGGGGAGTAGAGAGAGGGGGAGGGAAATGGGAGGCAGGGAGGAGGTGGAAATTTTTAATAAAAAAATAAATTAAATAAATAAAAAATAAAAAAATAACAAAGTCTTTAAACAAAGAACAAAGTAATATATTTTACAAAGCCATATAAAGATGGGCAATATACAGGGTATCTAGATTTTGTATGCTGCTTTATTGACTTTGAGTTTTTTAATTCAAAAACAATAGTTGCTAAGAAAATTTTCATAATAAAAACTGCTAAATTAAGCCAACCTGTATAATTTAAGAATGTCTTAAGTTCAAAATGGAAATCAGAAAACATTTAACATTGCAGAAAAAGTAATGCTATTGTATCCACAGGAAACACAAAGCTATGGATTCCTTCAATGTTAATGGAGATCAGATTTGACTGGGGGAGATATCCTGAGCATCTTGGCTACAGACAAGAAGGAAAAAGCCAAGAAAGACTAAAAGACAAGCAATGTGTAAGGTGGTCCCTGGATACGGTAATAGCTCTGAGACTTCATGAAACATGATAAATCTCGTTGGCTACAAGGTCCTCATGACGTTGTAATAACATGACTTCCTTTCATATGGCTAAATCTTGTTGGCTACAAAGTCCTTATGACTTTGTAATAACATGACTTTCATATAGATGGATAGAGATTTATATTTAGTTTGGTTATACAATCCAAATGGACTTATAAAGTTAAAAGATTCCTTTTACATTCTAAACATTAAACAAAAAATAATTTTTAAGTTACACACCCTACACATTCCTTATTTGTATTTATATATTTTAATATATATATATATATTATTTTTTAAAATTTGTGTTTTCAGAAAAAAAACAGATACCAATAAAGACAAGTATCCCAAGTAATCCCGGATCTCTCATTATGTCTCTGTTACAGTTTCCTCAAAATTCTGTATCCAGAACAACTTCAAAGCTGCTAGCTGAGATGGTACAGCTTCACAAACTATCTGGCCAGAATTTCAGATAAGCCTTATATTTTTCCACACACCAAGACTGGATAACATCTAGCTCTCCCAGGACTTGAACATTACCCAAAATCATTCAGGGTCATTTAAAGTGGCCATCACTTTCAGACAGCAGGAAGCAAACTAAATAACATGACACCCACATCCCCAAGAGGTGTTTGGGTGGCTTTTGGTCATTTGGCAACTTATGTATGTTTTTCATCATTTAGGGGATTTGGTTAAAAGTTGCTATTTTTCTTTATTAATAAGAAATCACTCCCACAGGTTATGGTCAGGAAAAAAGCAAAACAATGGATATTAGATTCAGGAATCTCTTTCTGAATGGAAAAGCATAGAAATGAGGGCATAGAAGGGTAAATTGTTGAGTCTACTAGTTTCAAATACTTTACGTTGTTTTTTTATCTTGATACAAATTTAAGGTTATTTTGTTATACTGTATATGTGTTTCTATTCTTTTAAAATATTGTACATATGTTGTTTATTTAAAAATGTAAAGTTTTAGTCCTTAAAAGCTATTTATGATAATAAAAAGAAAGGTTAGTTCTTAGTCATCTATACCAACCAAACTTAAAAAAGTTTAAGTACTTTTTGAAGATTAGAGATGTATCTTAAATAGACAGATGGTCTTTGAACACTTCAGAGACCTACAAAATAAGACATTTGAAATATTTTAATTATATAAGGCTTTTCATGACAGTAAAACACATCTGCTCCTGGAAACACCAATTTATTTCAAAAAGAATATGGGCATTGAATACCCTCCATACTGGAGTTTTCTTTTATTGTGGAAAGCTAACAATTTGGGCAAAAATGTTCCCTTGTCTCCACTGATGACAGTATGGTGTTCAAAATGGGCAATCAGGAAAAACAAAAATATGACTGCTGAACTTTGTATAGATAAGATAAGACAGTTTTTCAAAATTTTTGTTTCACAAAAAAAGTCTTTCAGATATTCTAGGCATGTAGGTCAAAAGTGGATCCCCCAATATTGCAGAGGAAACTTGGGTGTCTGTCCAGGCAGCCAGATGTTTCTGTCATTTCTATAGTTTTAGAAGTTCCTTGCTCTGCACAAGCTTAAATTGTTTATTTAAAGAAATAATTTGGAGGTGTAAAAAATAGTTTCAGGTTGATAATATAAGTGAAGATAGAAAATGGTTTATATATGACACTTTTAACTCACCAAGATAAGATAAATAATAAAATATTTTCTCTGAAGTTGCCAAATACAGATAGCCTGGATATTGTAAATGTAATTCTTACTTGATTATTGTTCTTATTATATATAGTTTTACTATGTTAGAGCTAAACCTTTCCTTTTATTTAAACAAAAAGAGTGAAATGTTGTAGCATATTTGTACACTATGGAGTTGTATTCTTTAGTTAGGATGCAGTGCTCAGTGTGATACAAAGTCTCTGTGAAAGCAAAGTGTAATGATGTGTGAGGAAATACACACTTCTACATCCCATAGCCCAAACTGTATCACCACAAAGAACTTAGTTGGATATACACAAGAACCATTATCTCATCACTGACTCAGATATTCAATTAGATGGGCGTGGTAGTTTGAATAGGAATGGTCCCCATAGACTCATGTGTTTGAATGCTTGGCCATAAAGAGTGACAATATTAGGAGATATAGTCTTGTTGGAGTAGTTGTGGTTTTGATGGAGGAAGCATGTCACTAGAAGGTGGGCTTTGAAGTCTCTAAAACTCAATCCACACCTGCTATGGCATTTTTTTTTCCTGCTGCCTGCTGATCTAGATGTAGAACTCTCTGCTCCTCAGCACGGTGTCTCCTTCCATGCCACCATGTTTCCTGCCAGGACTAACCTTCTGAAACTTTATACCCGCCCCAGTTTGAATTTTCTTCATAAGAGTTGCTGTGATCAGGGTGTCTCTTCACAGCACTAGAACCCCTAACTAAGACAAGAAGATAGTACCAGGAATGGAGTTTTGCTGTAACAGACCTGACCATGTTTTGAGGAGAATTGTTGAGGGGGAGTTCTTGAGGAGCTTGAAAGATAAGAATGTTAAAGAGAGTGCAGAAGATGGAGGCCTGCCTTCTGACATTTCAGAGGGAAGTTTAAAAACTCTGTTAGGATCATTTGTTATTTTAAGTTGAGATTCTGCCATTCTAGTCAGCTAAAGGTCTTTATCTCCAGCCACAATTAACAAGAGACCAGCACCATTAAAGTGAAACTTTTGTATTTCTGGGACAATTGATGCTGGTCCGCTGCAGCTAAGGAAATTATCAGTGACTAAGAGGGGACCAGCATCACTGACATGAAATCTTCTAGAAAGTACTTCCTAGGAGCACAGAGGAGCTGTGTTCCAGAGGTGACCACAGCTGCAGCTCATGTTGGCAGCCATATTTGGAAGTGTAAGAGTCACCCAGGTGGTACTGGTTTTGGAGGTATGAAGGGGCCACCATGGAAAGCAACTAAGGCTTGGCACTGTGAGAGATCAGGAGAGGTCTTTGGTGAAGGTGAACCTCAGTAACTGTTGAAGGCCCAGGACTGAAGGGGTCATTCAAATAAATTGAGGCTTGGCACCAAGGGGAAAGTCTATGAGAAGTTCTTGGTGAAAGCACAGCCCAGTTGTAGCAGAAGACCCAGAGTTTTGGAGATGCCAGTATCATGGGATGACCACCAAGAACAGCAGCAGCAAGGGAGTGGAGCCAGCTGGAGCCTAGGCGACAAGCTGTGAGCACTACAGAGGACAAAGTCAGAGAAGTGACCTAAGCACTTTCCAGAAGATCCCAGACACTGGAAGGTTGGCGTTTCGTTTGACTTTGATTTGACTGTGTCTATGCCCTGATTTTTCCCTCTTGAAGTAAGAACATATTTGGTTTAGTTATTTTACGCGAGCTCAAATTTGAGATTCTTTGAATTTTAAGACTTTTTATTATTTGAAAATAAATTGCCTATTTTAAAGAGACTGAAAGTTTAATATGTTTCAATTTGTAAAGACTTGGACTTAAGTTATTTGTGTTTTTCATATAAGCTCTAGAGTATGAACAAGATAGAAAGGGTTGTAGCGTAAAACTGATGTGTTTATGTGTCAAGTTGGCAAGGAGTCAGTTGTACTGGCTGTTTCTGTGTCAACTTGATACAAGCTAGAGTCATCAGAGAAAAAGAAACCTCCGTTGAAGAAATGCCCCCATGAGATCCAGCGGTAAGGCATGTTCTTAATTAGTGATAAATGGAGGCAAGTCCAGCTCATTGTGGATGGTGCCATCCCTTGAATGGTGGTCCTGGGTTCTAATCCTTTCCTCCCTATTTGCTTTTTGGTCATGGTGTTTCAGTGCAGCAATAGAAACACACACTAAGACAATGGGTATTAGTTTTCCACTTTACAGATAGAGAAATGAAACACTAAAGGTCAAAGTATTACAGGAAATTCACTCAGCAAATAAAGTAGTAGGCGTGAAAAATAAAGTTCACAAGAGATAAACAATTCTTAGGGAAGTTGCTTGGCCATAAGATTAACATGAATTGCTGAAATTGACTGTGGAAACTGCTGAATGAATAGAAGCACAAGAAATTTTAGGATTTAAAGAAAGAAGTTGGCGGGACTATTACTGCAACTGTCCCCAAACCCTCACTGTATCATGAAAGCTTTCCTCTTGTCCAGTATACATGAAGAACAAGACTGAAGCCATAAGAATTGTCCAGGACGTCTGCATCTAAACGTGATGTAAAGCACAAAGAATAGGAAAGACTACATAAGGAAAACAGCACAAATGTCCATTTGACCCAAGTAGCATGCTTTTATGAGTGCCACAGACAGCCAGGATCAATTCTGGGTAGGCAGCTCATTGGGCAGCACTAAATTCCAGGATCAGTACTCTAGAGCCTCTGCTAACTCAAGAAGGTTCGAGAGCCAGGCATACTTAAACATACCTATAATCCCAGCACTGGGAAGGATAAATTTAATTCACACTTTGAGACCAGTAGGGGCTATTGTAAGATCCAACTTTTATAAGTAAAAAAAGGCTACAAGATTATTATTACTACCCTCTCTAAATGGCAATGTTTATTTTTTT
>NC_022031.1:19455754-19472099 GCF_000317375.1 Microtus ochrogaster | reverse complement strand
ATTTCAGTCCGGTGCTCCAATGTGGGTCTCTGTCTCTGTCTCCTTTCATGGTAAATGGCAATGTTTAAATACTGATCACGGGGCCCAGAATAGGTAAAAGAGTCCAAAATGATTTAAAAGGAAATTGATATCTATAGAGAGTTAGTGTTCTAAAGCTAAATACGGAACCTCAGTTTCTTTGGGATAAGGGCAGGTAAACAGATAAACAACAAAGACAATGAGAAAAGGAAAGAGAACATCCTGCTACTAATGATTAGCACTATTAATACAAGTAACCTTGAGACACTGGACAAATCACTACAGATGGCAATGAGATCCCTCAGGAATAATTCTACTGGCCAATCAAAGTGGGAAAACAGACATTAAAGCAAATAGGAAGTAAGAAAAATGCAAGTCAATATTCTGAATTGTATCTGGAAGCAGTGATGTAGTGATGCAGATATCTTTATTGTGGGAAACATTATGGGGCTATTGCAAAACCTGGAGTCAGGGAAGTTTTCCCAGAATCCATGAATATGACGCCAGCAAAGACCCTAAGCAATAGTGAAGAGGGTCCCTGAACTGGCCTTGCCCTCTAATCAGATTGTTGACTACATTAATTGTCTCCATAGAACCTTCATGCAGCAAGCAATGGAAGCAGATGCAGAGATCCACGGCTATGTACTGGACCAAGTTTCTAGAGAGCAGTTAAGGAAAGGAAGGAGCAATAATATGAGCAAAGGGGTCAAGATGATGGTGGGGATACCCACAGAAGCAGCTGACCTGAGATAGTGAGAGCTCACTGACTCCAGACTGATAACAGGGGAACCTGCATAGGACCACACTAGCCCATCTGAATATGGATGACCGTTGTATGGCTTGGGCAGTCTGTGGGGCCACTGGCAGTGGGACAGGATTTATCCCTAGTGCTTGAACTAGCCTTTTAGAGCCCCTTCTTTTGGGGGGAATACCTTGCTCAGCATAAACAGAGGGGACTTGACCTTGGTCCTGCCTCAAAGTGATGTGCCAGACGTTGTTGACTCCTCATGGGAAGCCTCACCCTCTCTGAGAGGAGTGTAGAGGGGTGAGGTGGGGGAGCAGGTGGTGGGAGCACGAGGAGGGGAGGCAGTGGGAACTGGGATGGGCATGTAAACTGAGGAAAAAATGTTTTAAAAAATTATAAGTCGGTGCTGGAGAGATGGCTCAGAGGTTAAGAGCATTGCCTGCTCTTCCAAAGGTCCTGAGTTCAATTCCCAGCAACCACATGATGGCTCACAACCATCTGTAATGGGGTCTGGTGCCCTCTTCTGGCCTGCAGGTATAAACACAGACAGAATATTGTATACTAAATAAATAAATAAATATTTAAAAAAATTATAAGTCAAGTCTTAAATTAGTGATATGAATTAAATCATTACATGAAAATGGGTCTGTGATTAACACTGAAGAGAGGAGAGAAAGAAGAGAGACAGCAGGTGAAAACCTTCAACATTCAGAAGACAGCAATGCAAATGAACAACTAGGGGCCAAGCAAACCTCCTGGTGGTGTCTCCTCCTATGCCAGTGGGGGGGAGGTGAGTTCTGTTTCCCAGAAAGACAAGAGGGTATCAGCAGATACCAAATTTTGATTCAAACCAAGCAAAAGGGAGAGGTGGCCTGCAGTGTAGGGCACACAGTGACTTTGCCAGATCCACAATGTGTACTTGGCGCCCAGAGAGCAAGAGGTGGTTCCTAGAGTCTTTTGGTGTCTCCTTATTTTTTCATTCATTCTAAACAGCTCTTGGACACTCACACCAGCAGCATGTGGGCAGACACTAGGAACACTCTATTCAGTTCTGTGGGTCACAGTCACCCAACGTCTTCTTTGTGAATGTATAAAAGGCTAGATAATCTTTATAACATCACATTTAAAGACGAACTAATCGGCCTCTCAATTATAAATTAGGAAACAAAGACATAACTAATTAGAGTCAAAGCCCCAGCTAGAGGCCAGGTTTCTGGGCTAGTAGCCCAGAACTTTTAGATTAAATTATGCCATGTCACTGTATCACCAGGCTGAACTTAGAGGGGATGGCAAGAGCGGGGGAGGGAGTGGGTGTATTGTACCTCCCAATTCTGGGAAATCTCCTCCACAACTCTTGCTAAACAATTGCCTCCCGAGCTCGGCTTTTTCTTTAAGCTGGTTCACTTAGGCGAAGAATGGACTGATTTCACATTGCTTTTTCTTTCTTTTTTTTTAATCATCTTCCATTCCTATCGTATAATGAGAAATCACTACTCAGTGGATAGTGAATGTATACATAAATAGCAATTTATGAATATGACCAATTCTGGACATTCTTTCCATTTCTCTGCTGTTCCTAATGCAATGGTTTTATTGTTTTAATTGTTGTTGTTTTGTTTTGTTGTTGCAGAATAGGTATTGAATAAAAATTTTCTCAATTATAAATTTACTTTCAATAAAAAAGTAATCTGTAACTTAAAATTAAAGTTTAAAACTTAGTTTGTGGAAAAATTATACTAATGTATTAAATTTTACTTTACCGAATTGTTTTTATGACTTTTAGGTTTCATAAATATTTAAGGCCCATATGGTGTATATGCAGTACGTGTTTCTGAATCATCACTATTGGAATTAATATCTAGGCATAGCACATGCTGACATTTCTATAGTTTCAAGTACATACTGTGCCTGGCTTTCTCCACCATGGGGCAGCTGTTGGAGAGTAATGGTAAACTACCTGACATATTTTATACTATACACCATATCAGGAAGAAATAATTTAAGACTTAAAGTTGATCTCTGAAAACTCTCACTTCTCCTTACACAGGACCCACACAAGGTCAGAAATTTATTTTTTATTGCTTTTTTTTAGTTAGGGTACAAATATAACATGTTTTATGCTGACATTTTTAACCATATATGTCATCACATTTTGCTCATATTTGCCCGATTGCCCTATCTTCATCCTCTTCCTCCTCTTTTTTCTGTTACTTAGTTCTCCTCTTATTCTACCCACTCAGACCTCTATCATTTTCTTTCTATTTTCATGTTATAGAAATGCATTTATTTTTGAATCTAGATTTTTGCATGAGAAGGAAAAGCTATATTTATCTTGCAGATAGGTAGTAGATATAGCTAATGCCAAATCGCTACAAAGGCCATATGCTAAATGCAAGAAAGCAATCTTCCTACAGGGCCCTGAGCAGGAGGTAGCAAATGCGGGCCAGAGGCAGTTATAGAAGTGGCTGCCCTTAGAAGTAGAAGCACTTGCCCTGCCTCTAGCTACTGTGTTCCTCTCACCATTACAGGCACACATCAAACGCCAAAAATCTGACCTTCACAAAATTCTCGACAGTGATCACTACACAAGTCACAGCTTCAAGACTTTCCTCCATGGCTTTTCTATAAGACACAGACAACAGACGGCATAACCCAAAAACCCATGGTGTAAATCTAAGCATCACAGGTGCTGGACAACTTCTGGCAGCTGGGTCATTTTTGTAATACTGGAAACTGAAGAGCATGGTGGCAGAGTGCCTCTTACTGACTGAGTGAATAGACAACATCCTTAGAGGAAACAAAGGTTTAAGACCAACATGCTCTTAGAAGTCAATTTCTCTGCTGTGTCCTTAAGAAAGCTCATCCCTCAGGGTTTCAAATGGCGATCAATGGAATCTTTTCAAAGCCACCAAGCATTAATTCTATCATGCTGATAATTGTATAGAGCTTGCTCACTATCCTAAGATATTTATGACTTGACTTAGAGTTTTAGTGTTTCTATTCAGTTACACATGACTGTTTTTCTGAGTCTAAAATGTCTTCTACGTCTCTGTATTCTTGCTCTATTGTCTGATTCATCTGCCTAACACATCTGTCTTTCCCACTCTCCCCCAGCTCCTTCCTGGAGGTTCTCTGTTTAAGAACAAGACAGCAATTCTAGCCTACTTATCTTGAAGTGTGTCTCTTAGTCAGCAAGTCTTCTAAAAGATTAAGTGCTTCCACTGCCTTTAGGTCTCCCAGCCTGTCAGTAGAGCCCTGAACTCTGTCTAGTCCACCTGAAGTCTGCTAGCAAGAAAGACCTAGATCAAACTTCAGTGTCCGTGCCTTTGTAGCTGCCCTCTCTGGGCTCAGGGAGCAGTGGACTTCAGGGGAACAGTCTAAAAGCCCCTTACCAAGCCTGGCCTTCAGAGCTCCTGAAGATTTGTACTTGGCACAAGTTCTGTGTTCCCTAATTTGAGTCACACCCTCCTGATGAAACCACCAGAAGTACTTTGTTCCTTCTCTGGCTTGATTCCTTAATAGCTTGCCTGTTTAAATTGGAGCTGCTTCACAGACTGCTTCTGAGATCTTTCACTTCCTAACTTCTCTTGTATTCTTAAACTATAGGTTGACCTTCATTTCCTTTCTTTAACCTTCAATTTTATTAGTCTTATAAGTCCTTCTTCAGACCTACAAGCCAAAGAGCCTTGGCACTCTTCCCCCAACTTTGTCCTCTTCAGCAGCCATCTTCCACAATTTTCTACTTTCACAGTAGCCCCACTCTGGAGTTTATAATTTTAACTGTACCTGCTAGAAACACTGCCCATCTGCTTCTCTTCAAGAATTTGACAATATTTTAGGCCCCACACTAAAATTTCAGCCATTCTTCCTAGGTCCTGTTCAGAATCAGGGACTTTGGAAAATATACTTTGTAATATATAAAACAAAACAATTTTTTTTTTAAATTTTTGGTTAGATGCCAGTTTCATGATCTTGGTTAAATTACATACCCTAACCATAAAGGGTTTGTTCAAGATTAAATGACACATGGTAGGCACTAGAAAAAAATGATAGCTATTTCTGTTAAAGAAAAACTATTTCTTAGTTAAGGGTATTCACTATGCATCCACAGGAAGTCCAGCTGGGAAAAAAATAACAAGAATTTAAAATGATTTCATCATATTGGCCTCCAGACACAAACACTTCACTCAAAATGTGATCTGCTTTCTTACTCATTCTCATAAGACATATCTGTACATGGAGAGGGAAGGAGGATTGTTTCCTAAAAGATGAGGAAATACAGAAAGGACTACTCTCTGTGATGATCGTTGTCTCCCCTCCTAAGCATTCTCTGTCTCTGTAAACATGGTGCTACCATCATTCTGCATAGAGCAAAGATTTCGCTCTTCCAGGGCCAAATGAAAGGTATTTCATTAACTCAGAAATACATTACTTTTAAACCAAATTCTTGCCATGCTTATAAGACACTGGGTTTACAAAGGTGGCTGCAGATATGCTGCCATGATCCAGCACTTGCTACCACAGAGAGTGCCAATGGTTTCATTTTTGAATAAGATGAATACTGTGAATCAAAAAACACCCAGAAAGATGAACATATTCAACTTCTCTAACAATCTTGCTTGATTCTACTACGTTCAAGCTCCCAAACTTGATTTACTCCCATGAGCAGCACTAAGGTGAAAATGGTAAATAGATTCACTTCTGAAAAGGGGGTTTCAGCAGTCTTGAGAATTGTTTGGTGGACAGTAAGAATCAGAGTTTCCATACAGCTATCCTAAGATGTGTACCTGATACTAAACTTTATAGCTGATACCTGCTGGCTATCTTCTCTCATACATATATAAATACGCATATATGTTACATATACACAAAACTTTTGGCAGATATTTATTGAAATCCTTGCCTCATGACTCCTTCATTCAAGTGTTCCTTCATTCACCAGTATTAGTGACAATATAATATAATCTAGATACTACACTAAAGTGATGGAAGCAATACAAAAATAGGAAAAATTCTGTCCCTCTCCTACAACAAGACTATAAATACCACCCAACAAAAATCTTACAGGTAAGGGACCTAAGAAAACCTTCTAATACCCCACTGTGAAATGAAGGACAATCACCATTGGGTAACTAAGTTAAGTGAACAGAATAAAAAGCAAACTTGACATAAGCAGAAACAAATATTCTCAGTTGATGTCAATATATTTAAACTTTACAACAGCTGGAGGTTGGAGGGCATGTGATGAAAATATTGTCTGCTTTTGACTGTCTACACTTTCTAGTTTTCCTGTCAGAGGAAAATATTGCTTCTCAGATAAGGATGACAATTAAATTTGCATTTTAGTTTTTAATTGAAGAAGGATAAAGGAAACCAAATAACAACAAAGAAGGTAAGACAGAATAAGGCTGATACGTTTAAAATACATAGTATTATAGTTTTATCAGAAATAGCTGTTAAATTAGCTCTAAATCAATTGAAAGCAGAAAATCACAGTGTCATCGTACACAGGAATTATAAATAGGAAGATCAGAGTAGTAGCTGGATGATTGTAAATGGGAATAAAAAGAAGGAAGGGAATTCTAAAGACACAACAGGTAAGGCTTTGCAGGTGGCTGCAAAGGTTCTTGGATGCACTCTGAGTGTAGCAGAAACCTTTGTGTCTCTGTATAGCTGAGTGAGGTGATGTGCAGATCAGATATCAGGACATCTGACTGCTCATTCTGGAAGTTCTGGGGAAGACAGGCTATAGATGGGGAAAAACCAGCACTTAGGAGATCAATCTGAAGACTACTCCAGAAGATCAGGAGAGAGATGTTGGTGGCTCACGCCAAGACAGTGGCACCAAATAATAGAAAGCTGATCAGAAGGGGATGTTTTTGAAGGTGGAGCTGTTTGAGTTTGCAGAAAGTAAAGAGAAAATAAAACAAGAACAAAAATGAAGGAGAGCATGAACAATGAGAAATTAATTGTAGAGGGGAAGTAAGAGCAAAAGGAGTAAAGGGTAACATCCAAATTATTTTCAAGATAAGCAAGCAAACTGGTAAAGACCCGTGAGGGATAATCTGAAATGGAAATGCCTGGCCCCTTTCTAATGTCAAGTGGCCAAAGAGCTTACCTATCAGAAGTTGTAAAGCAGCAATCCAAATCATTTTAATTTTTGTTATAAGAATGAAAGGTACCTATTTTAATGAGCTGTTTAAATGCTAATATAGCAAAGCCAATGATGGTACCATTGTGAGCGTGCTTTACAGCAGCCATTGCTCTGGGTATTCTATGTCGTGTGCTTGCAAATAGCTCTATAAAATAGATATTATCGTCACAGTATAGGAAAGGGAATTCAGATCAGACAGTCTACAAAAATTTACTCATACTCAGAAAACGAACAGTTAGCAGAGGAATTGGAAGCCAGATCTTTCTGACTCTCTGATCTGAGCTGCTGAATGAATACTCAAGCCTACTTCAAAATGGCAACCTGAGAGAGGAGAGCCTAGGTTCAAATCAACAAAGGCACAAAGCTCAGAGCTATTGAAATTCTGAACTAGGACTCTGATATTACAACATAGGCTTTGTCCTTTCTTAAAAATAGATATTCTTAAAACAGAAGAAATGAAAATTATATGTATTACTTTGTTACTGGGAAAGATGCCAGGTTCAAAAAGAAAAAAAGAGTCTTCTATCTTTTTTACAGATCCCATGATATAGCCTAGGTATAGTAAGGAGGCTGCTTGTTGGTTTCCAGCTGCTTAGTCCCTAAATAATCAGACAGAAACTGTATTAATTAAATCACTGCTTGGCCCATTAGCTCTAGTTTCTTATTGGCTAACTCTTACATAGTAATTTAACCCATTTCTAGTAATCTGTGCACCGCCACATGGCTGTGGCTTACCTGCTAAAGTACCCAGAGTTTGTCTCCAGAGGCAGCTCCATGGCTTCTCTAAACTCTGCCTTCCTTCTCCCAACATTCAGTTTAGTTTTTCCAGCCTAGTTCTTTTCTGCCCTATCACAGGCTCAAGACTAACCAATGGTATTCACCGCATAGAGAGGAGAATCCCACATCACCTAGGCGCCCTGAGATTGTTATTCCTTCAACAGTGATTAACAAAGTATCAGCCACTGGGGACTTAAATATATTATGGCAAACAATAAACAAATATGAGCTAAGTACATGAGATAGACTTGCTAAAGGAGACATAGGGTCACAGTGCAGCTAAACTTGACAATGGATTAGTTCCTTCTGGATAGAAAGGCTACAGAGAAGAAGATTCAGATATCAAGAAGTGTTAGTAAACTCGCTCTGTTAGTAAGAAGGAAGGCTAGGGAGAATGGACAGAGAACACTGAGGGCGCTGTTAGAACATGTTGCTTGAGACAGGATGAAGACCCTAACGAGATAGTTAGAAAGAACAGAGAGAAGATGGTTTCTTAGTAGACTACCTAAAGGGAATAAAAAACTGCTTTGTGTCTATTTAAATATTCAGATAAACAGAGGACTCCATGCACGATGAAGATTCTCAATTGAACATCTTAGCTGTAGTTTTTCAAGCTATCATTTATACATTTGGTACTTTACAGTTCTTTCCAGATATTTAACTCCACTTTTTTTTCCAGCACAAATCCATTTACATTTATTGAATTTTTTTCAGGTTACATCTTGAGGGAGGCTCCATACAAACCTAGCTGAAAAAAAATTTTTTAAGAAGAATGGCATATAATAACCAGAATGTCAAAGTTTTCCAGGAGGACTTAGGTACGTTTCCTGTATGCTTTCTTAAATAAGATATCATATGCAAACTGCAAATAGAGTGCCTGGCACATTAGAGGCACTCAATAAATTTTAACTATTTTGCCATTAAGGCTTAGTCATCAACATTGATCACAGGCTTTCTCTAGATGGTTAATTAATCATTAAGAATTTCAAACAACATGTATTTATTGAATGTGTGCAAAACTCTCTGCAGGCAATACTGCCTGCTATGTAAATTGTACAGAATTGATACTGGAACCACGGATGCACCCTTTTAGAGGATGAGATAGTCTTAGGGAGGCCTTCAACCTAGAAATTCAGATGTTTTGACCTCCACTAAAGGGGCAAATAGTGTGTTTTGGGGGTGGGGGGTTTATTTGAGGAAACCAGCATTGATCAGGACCTAATTCACTTTGGTGGAGATGGAATGAGGCCTGGCATGGAAGCTCCTGACTCCTCACCTCATTCCTTTACTAGGACAGTACATACACATGAGACAGACTCACATTGGAAGGTGACCCCATGAACACACTTAACTTCCTGCACAAATGATTCTACTACATGAATACCTGTAAACATGAAGCCACAATTACTTAAAACTACACTAACAGGTCGGAGACACCAATTCCAATTTACGCCATCCTGCTGAATCCCTGGCAGGTGTTGCTATACTTCTAGACAACGAACCAATTTTAGAAACTAGAGATTAACACTAAGTTCAACTCATTCTAATTTGAGAGTATGGGTGCCTATATATATGGCTGCTTAAAATGCAAAAGAGAAGTCAAACATAAACACAAAAAAGACACAACTTCACGTACTTAAGACACATATAAATCTTTAGGTAAAACCAGTAGAATTCAATATTCTCTACCAAAAGTCTATTGTGACCTGGTGTACTTAGAACCAGTAGTATCCTGTCCAGGAAACTCTCCTATGCTTCAAGCTGCTGAGTACATGTTTAGACAATCAAATGTTGAAATCCAATTCATGCTGAAATAGAATCATATTTTGATCATGTCTGATTTTTGTGGACTTGAAAGTAGATATATTTTTTACAGAAATGAAAATTACTTGCGTTGTCAAGCCTGTTGATGAGTGAGTGTTTTTAGAAGTAAGAAGTTCTACTTCCACATAGGAATGAAGAAATCAAGGCAAAGTCAAACAAACATTTGCCTTGGATTTGACTCCAAATAACCCTCTGATTCTTGATGTAGTTGTTTGGCCATTGATATTACAGTGTTCTGTCTTAGGAATTTAAATGATTATTGCTCTTTTTTTTTTTTTTCATTCACAGCTGCAGAAAGTAACTTCAGCCCCAAAGTATAGCATCTGAGGTTGGTCTTAGTCATAAAAACAAATACTTCATAAAATTCCCAAGGCTGAATTATTGTTCCTGGAGTATTATCTTAAGATTTAAAATTCTATATCTTCCAAATTTCCAACTTAGTTACAAAATTGCAATCACCCAAATACTATACTATTAACTTACTGCTCTGTTTTTTTTAACAACCATATTATTTTTGAGACTTTTTTGTTTTGTTTTCTTTTTCTTTTCAAGACAGGGTTTCTGTAACACACTTTTACAAATTTTATTAAAGGAGTCTTCAAAGCAGTTAATGTTCCAATGAGTAACTCTAAGAAATAACAAAGAAATGTTCTTCCAATATTCAAAGCTAAGTAGCAAACCCAAATTTTAGTTTGAATGTTTTATTCTAGTGTTCATAATCAGACTTTTTTATTTGATATTACCTAGGTCATCTACCTGTATTAGCAAATATTCACTTCTTTGGTAAATGGCTATTCCTTTCAAGACAAGGAGACTGAAAGAAAAAATTATATTCAATTCATATAGATGCATATATACTCATATCTGGGGAAAAACTTTCTACTTTCCTTGAGAATTAAGTGCTAGATATCAGCGGTACACTAAATGCAGTATAATGAACCAAAGACTTGAAAGTGTTAACTCTGTCGGCTAACTAATGAAAAACCTCAATAAAGAACTAGCTAGTTAAAGATCTCAAATGCTCAAATTCCTGATTTACTTGACTAGATTGTGAGTTGGGACGTGAAATCGGATAGCAAACGAAAGAGTTCTTAGTATAAATATTAAAGAACTAAAAAAGAAGAAAAAGAATCATCATATTCCAAAATTAAATCTCTGAAAGCAAAATTGCTGCTGCCCTTTCTCGCTTCCTTTGTTTCACAGTTTAGTGCAACAGAACATTCTGACTCATGGGCGTGCTATAAAAAGGTTTGGCCTCCAGCCCATCAGTTCACATAGCCATGCAAAGAAAAAGCAACTCAAGCCTGTGTCCTAGAGAAAGACCCACAAGGAACCTAAGTTGGAGCCAGAGAATCCGAAGAGGTTTGGGGGAGGCATGGTCTGAAAATACTGGGTGTTTACTCAAAGAAAAGGTGTGAATTCGCCACAGGCCAGAGGAGAGAGTGGAATAAGGAGAGGCTGGAAACACATATGGGAATTAAATACTATTTTTTCCCCGAGTGATTATGAGGAAAATAAATCGTGTGAGATATTTCTGGTTAATGAAACAGCACACAAATTCTGGAGACAAAATCAATTAAATTCTTATCTCTATTCCAAAAGTCATTGCCTTGTGACCTTGACCAGAAGCCCTAACCCCAACACCAGCTTTCACTTCCCCTTCTCAGAAATGAAAAAGCAATAGTACTTTGACATGTCCTCATGAGAGTATATGAAATAACGTGTTTGTGGAAGAACCTGGGAAAGCTTTGACGTGGCCCTCAACAGAATATCAATCTTTTCCTCCCACTTTCCCCCGAGTACTACATTGAGTTAGAGGACACACCGGAAACTTTTCTTACTATGCAGCATCTATGCTGTCTCTCATCCTGGTTGTAGTTTTTCACTTCATGCAATCCCTAGATCTACCTGTGCAGCCACATGTCCACAAGCAAAGCATAGGAACACTGCATGGCAATCTGTCTGACTTTGTCATTTGTCTGACTTATTTTGATATGCATTTACATCACTGAACATGTTTTTTAGAAGCATGTCTATGTTCCACTGTTCAAGCTATTCTCTTATTTTAACAACCATTCTTGCTATCACCAGCTCCTACCTTTACACGTGGTGGGAGAGGGCAGAGAGAGACAGAAAGAGAATGAGGTCATGACCAAACTGGAACTCTCCAGGAAGAACAGCCCTCATCCCTTTTAGATTCAGAACTTCTAACTCCAAGGGAGAGCATTGAGATTATGCCTAGGAAGTCCCAGGGAAGCAATTAACCCAATAAATTTTGGGCTGTCTAGGCCTATACTAGAAAATCATGTTTGCAATTTGACCTTGGAGTGCCCTCAGTCTGACCTCTATATGTTGCAAAGTGATACATTCACTAAAGATGTTGTTTCTTTGAAGAGTGATACCCAACTGATTTTTAAAGCATCACCAACAATGCAAAACAGCCATAATAAAGTTCACATCCATTAGTGGAACCCATACATTGTCAAACCGAGAAGAGAGGGAAAACAGCAAGAGAAACAAGGAGGAAGCATGAGAAAAGAAAATTTAGAGCAGAAAGGGCGGCTAAGAAAATCTCAGAGCAGAAAGGGCGGCTAAATCCAGGAGCACATTCTCTTTACAGCTGAAGGATCATCATCAGGACTGACGCTAGTGAACACACCTAGGTCTGCACTATACCATGAAATTATTTTTTGACCACGATGGAGAAATTGTGAATCTGCTCCTGGGGCAACAGTTGCCACAGAAACCTGTCAGGTCAAAGCGTGTTGACTTTCTCCCATCCAAGGACTAACCAAGTTCAAGCCTACTTAGCTTCCCAGACCAAATGAGATGTGGTGGCTTCAGCAGGCTACTGTCATTGACTTGGCAAATTTCCAGTCAAGCCCAGATCCCCAATCTCAAATCCCTCAAGGTGACCCTGGAATTAGTTCTCCCAGATCTCTGGTAATGTGTGTACAAACAACGCTGTTTGTCATTGGGTCTCACAGGATCCGTGAACCACTTTGGAAAGGAAAGCTGTTGAGACAGACTGGAGCCTCCGGTGACTGGTTTTCTAAAAGCTGTCCTTCACAAGAAGCTGAACCTCCCAGAAAAACCCAGTATATTAACTGCTAGCTTCTGAAAACCAGGATACAATTAAAGCTATGCATTGTCGTTGTATATTTTCATAACTAGGAGTCTTTTTCTTTTCCCATAACAAAGACCTTTCCCCCTTAATGTTCTTTTTCTTTTAAAATGTGTTAAAATAAATGTTTCCATTTTGAGGGTTTTAATTTTAAATATGGTCTTCAGGCATCTGCAGTGTACATGTAACTACTGGGAAATAAAACATTGTGCACATCCATAAAACATAACCTTATACTGCTGCAGACTTGCATGAACTCCAAAGTGCCCGTCGTGATGTGAGACCAGAGTTGTCTTTCTTCCTCTTGATACCTTTGTCATCGGGTAAAGAACAAATGTTTTTTGCCAGAACTTCATTTTCAAGGGATTTCTTGGCACTTTGAGTAGAAAGCAGAATGATAAGAGAAAAAGAAAGCTTAAAAACTGGGTCCTTTACTGGCACAAAGAGATTCGTTCAGTGCTATTAACAGTGCCACCAAAGCCCTCTTTGATTCATAGATGCTATTGCCCAACACCCCCTTCACATCCTTGTGCTATTAATATCCCTCCCCAAAGAAATCAAACACACTGGGCATTATAAGAATTCAAGAGCATCAATCCACAAAAACCCAAGGACAAAATAAATCCCAGCAGCATACTTTAGTTTCTTAGGTTGACTCCAAATATATTCTTTAACCTAAAGATCAGACAGTTTGAACCTTCAGGGTGATCATTGATTAATGAACCTACCAGAGGGACTGAAACACTGTCAAGCCAAGAGGAAGAAGAGTAGGAGGAAGAAGGAGGAAAAAAATAGAAGAGAAGAAAAGGTCAAAGGATTAAATGCAGAAAGGGGAAGTGTTACATTGCATACTTTTTATTCCATAGGACATTCTAAAGCTAGGCTTTTATCTTTTTAAAAAGTTACTCTAAGTATAAGGAGTAGTAAATTCTTCCCTTTAAAGATATAATAGCAGTAAACCATTAGAATTTAAAATAGCTTATACCTATGCAAGTATATCTTTAGATCACTTGGTGAAATTTGCTAGAATATTTTACTTTGTCCTAAACAATTAAATAAGCACATAGATTTCGGGGTGAGAAACTGATGTCAAAGTCAAGATGTCTTCCACAGCATATTGCACAAAATGCGATCAGTCGAGGAAGACACTACACTAAGAAGGAGCGGAGCAATTGCAGAGAGAAGTTTCGGTCAGAAGCTTGTTTTTTTTTTTTTTATTCAGAAAAGGACGAGGTGTCATATCCTAGCACACACAGAAGCACAGCACAGATGTTTAAGTGCACAACACGTAAACCTAATGAAAATTTCTCTTTAAAATAACTGTTTGTATACTCATGACGTATTTAGAGTGAAAAAATCAAATGAATACATGCCATGTGGGGTTCTACTCTCCTAAATATAACTTCGAACCTCTAGTGAGCTGGAAGCTCATGAATAAATGAAGAGCAGGCTGAGTTTTTCCACAGAAGCTTTAGATGAATGCAGCTAACCAGAATTCTCTAGCAAGGAGGCAAAGCATAGAGGGCAACTAAAATTTCTGCTAGCTCCTTTCTACCTCCTCTCTATCATGAAAAACAAAATTGATTTATTTTTAGATAAAAGACGTAAGAAGAGCAAAGGCAACATTTTGCTGTAGTTTACATTTTACTTAATGATAACCTAGTGGTACCACTTTGTCAGATCATGTTGATAGAGATTTAAACTGAACGTGACAAAGTCTGTTTGAGATGAAAAAAGAAAGAAAAGAATGGGATCATATGCAATTGCTGTGAATGATAATCAAAGAAAAAAATGAAATATGACTCCAAATAAACAACCAGACCGAGTTTTTTTTTTCTTTTTCAGCCATCCCTTCTGCTATCCAGCAATTCTTTACTGGTATAAACATAGTCAAATTCTACCAACATAGTTGTTTCCTTTTGTAGTTGACACATATTTAAATAGCATTTTTAAAAGAAAGAAACAACACAGGTGCCTTTTAGAAATATATAGTTCTTGTAAGTAGATGACTTGGATCCCTACGATGTGATTTTTAGCATGCCCTGCATCTGTCACATCACTGTTAGGGTTCGACCTGATATATTTCTTTATTTTAAAAACTCAACCACGTGGATGTACTAGCCCAGGACTAATGTACCTAGAAATAATAATAGTGATATCATAATGATGCACCAAATTTAATAAATATCACATTTATGGTGAATATCAACAAATAATGTTTTTCTGTTTTATACATTTTTTTCTAAATGTATTTGTGTATTATTTCTTTCTCCATTGACAAATGTAGAAGCTAGTCTAATTTCCATACAAATTCAGTGGTATATTTAAGAGACTGTCATTATAATACCATTTACTTAATTTCTTGGCTTAAAAAAAAAGAAAAAGGAGGAGGAAGAATGAAGGAATGAAGAAAAGGTATTAAAAATCTGTAAATACCTGCTAAAATAATTGTGCTAGGTGATGATATACAAACACATTCAATGTATTATGCACTCAGATTAAAACGTTCTCTATTTGCTTATTCCGTGGGACTCAGAAGAGAATGCGTGAGAAACCAGCTGCATTTAGTATGTCTCTCCAGTCTACAAATAGAAATATCTGTACAAATGAAACACAAACTCCTCTGAGAGACTTAGGAAGTCAGACCAATTACCAAAAGTTAAAAATATGACATGAAATTGTCATATCCTACATATTAACATTTGGAATGAATGTATTTTACGTCCAAAATATTTCCTCTGAACCAGTGCAGTGTAGCTTTCTACAGCAAATGTGAGTGTGTGTGTGTGTGTGTGTGTGTGTGTGTGTGTGTGTGTGTATGTGTGTGTGTGAAGAACAGTCTTTTGATGTATTTTAGGGGGCACACACTGCTATGTATTAAACAGTTGCCTAGTGCTTCACTGAATAATCTTACTTGCTCATCTGAGAAACAATTTCTAAAAGAATTATTCATTGTTCCTATATATGCATAAATTTTAGAAATCATTAGCTACACTTGGTGAAAATGATTTTCAAAGTCTATACAGGGAGGAGAGACCACTAAACTTTCTCCTGCCTACATGTAAGAGCATGCCAGCATTCAACTCTAAGGCCTTTATTTAATCCCATTTAAATAATTCAGAGAACAGTTGATTACTCCACTGCAAGAATTGTTGAGCTCTGCAAAATCTGAGTAACACAATATTTCCTCCATAAGAGAGGCAGTCTCAAGTAGTAGGCATCTCACTAAAATACACTTCTCGAGACCATACCATGCAACCTAGTTTTACATTTCTATATATAAACACTGGCAAACACCAATGTGCTTTACTGCCCAGCAATTCTGCATGCTTGCTTTCATTATCACACCATCTAGTACTACAGCTTAATTTGGTCAGTTTACAATCCCTCATCCATCTATTTTCTAGATTCAAAACCTTTTTGAATCATAACAAGTGAGATGGTTAGTTATGTTACTCAATATTCCAAAAGTGCACATAAACAAAAAATTTAAGCTTAAAAGAATTTCACATTCACTTCTATTCCTTTAGTAAATAATTGTTTTATGTCTTTTAACAGCCAAGATTCAGCATCTACGGCCTCTGTTTACTTGCAAGCAACAGCCATTACAGAAGAGCTTGGCTCACTTGACTAAATTACAACCTGAGTAACAGCAACATGAAGCAGACAGGAAAAACAAAAACAAGAGAGAGAGAGAGAGAGA
>NC_022031.1:19453210-19455654 GCF_000317375.1 Microtus ochrogaster | reverse complement strand
CTATTCCCAATCAAAAAGTGGCAAAATTTTACAATCAGAAAATGTCTAGGTAAGTTCTGGATCAATTAAATTTATCCCTAAAGTTGACATATGCAACACTTTGCTCTGATGTATTTGACTATCCATACATATCTGAGCCTGTGCTTATAATCACCATGTAACAGAATAAGTGAAAAACAAGCAACCAGATTACAAGCATTAAATAAGCTCTATTTAAAACAAAAAAATCACCAACCCCTGAGTAAAGAACCCACGGGCTCTGGAGCTATGGAACATTCTGAACCATTTCTATCCATCGCCTTCTCTCACTTCAAGCACAGGCATAACAGTTCTCTCTACTCTAACAAGCAAGTTCTGTCTTCTATCGCCATCATGAAACATCCTGAAGTAGAAAAATCTACAGACTGCATTCAGTATCAGCAATAAGCAGCACATTTGACGATCGCCCATACCATTTGGAAACCAGTGCTCACATGACGACTGGCCTGACACCCCATCCATCAGCAGGGTGCCCACAGCAGAGTGGACAGTCTTCCTTGCACCATCTCCAGAGTGGAGGCCCAGTTGGGGAACAGCCTTCTCTTCCAATAGCAATTAGATCTTTAAGATCAGGCCTTAGCAATTTGACCTAAAGCCATCCTTCCTTGCAACAAAGTCTTCTTCAGAGGAAGAGACAGGGGGAACAAGGCAACTGAGAACTACAAGTCTCTGTGGCCTGATTAAAAACTTTGTTGTGTCAAATAAACTTTGGCCACCGGACGAAAGGGCCCTATGGTTGCTCTGCCTTTAGAAAGATCTGTCCCAGGCTTCTCAATCTTCTTTTCACCTCTCCCACTCTCCCTCTCTCTCTCTCCTCTCTTGTTTCAAAGGGGCCTCTGGTCAGCGCTGATTAATAAGTGTGTTTTGTTGTGAAGTGTTGAATAATAGAGGATGGCCGGTGACCCAGTAAAGACTGAACCTTGCGCTGGTTTATTGTGGCAAGCTGAGAAAGGGGCTTTAGGCCCGGGACCGCAAGCACTGACCCGCACACATCCCAGAGATCGCCTATTCATTCTCACAGCCCTCCAGTCGCCCAGGCTCCCATTGTTTGCCAAGTAACAATGGAGATTTCGCAAGGAACGCAAAGCTCTTTTCAAACCCCTCTCTGATGTTTTGCATTTAGGGAAACACCGACCTTCACTTTTTCTCTCCACATTTTATATCACCGCAGTTAAAGTGGATGATTTTCAGGGATAACTGTGTTGAGTTTGGCGCTTGTTTGCGGAACACCAGCGTCTAGCGGAGACTAGACTAGTGCCCAAGAGATTTCCTTTTTTTTTTTTTTTTTCTTTTTCTTAATGCATTTAGAGAACGGAAGCTGCCTCTGGGGAGAAGGGGGAGGGGAAGGGAGAAGAAAGCATTTTCTTGGCACGGTTGCCGGGCGGGGGCTCCGCGGCTGAGGCAGAGGCCAGGCGCGGGCCCCTCATCGTGGACCGTGAAGTGACGGGTCCAACTCAGCAGCAGAAGGCACCGCCAAGTCGCTACCAGTTTTCCTTGCCTCGCTTTCTAGCTCGGTTCCCAGATTTGTGGCCAACTCCACTGCTCTCCTGGTCCCTCAGGTCCCGCAACCCCCAACGGGGTGCGCTCCGGGCAGCCACAACCTCTGGGTCCTAGTGGGCGTGAAGGGGGGGGGGGAGGGTGGCAACGACAGAAAGCTGACGCCCGGAGGCCAGGGCGGCTCCGCCTGAAACTTCCTTCTACTGTGCTCTCTCGCTGCTGGCCCAGGCAAGCCTTTGACTTTCTGTGGTGGGACAAGGGACTCGGCTGGGGGCAGCGGGGCAAGGCCAGGTATCATGGAGATTGGGCCAGGCCTGCAGCGGGGCCTCAGCTTCTCCACACGCCTGGCGTCCGATGTCCCCCGGCCGGGCAGTAGGCAGGCATCTCGGCCCGAGACTAGCCAAGGGAACCCGAGGTCTGAGAGGACCTGGTAACCTCCAGCATGGTGTCTTCGGCTTCTTCCAAAGGCTCCCGGCCTTCCTGCATGTGCAAGCGAGGCTGGACTGCTGGTCAGGCCGAGCATGGAGGCCGCAGGGGCTTAGGGAGCTAGCAATGGCCCGAGACCCACACTGTGGACCCTCCTCTGGGAGTTTGCCCACCCTGGGGAGGCCTAGCGCGCAAGGTAGAGACCAGGCCTTGACTCCCCAAGAGGGGTGTCAGATGGGACTGTGCAAGGCGCCCCCCTCCCAGGCCTGTCCCGTCTGCTCTCACCCTGTGACCGCTCCTACTTCGCCTCACCTCGGCGCTTACACCTTTCCATTGAGCATAGCTAAAGCCTGGGCGTTGCGCGACCCCCGCGGCCTGGTGCGCACTAATACTGCTTTCTGGGTCGCTGCCAGGCGCTCAGGGCACCCCAAGGGTTCCTCGACCTAGCTGGGAGAGGGGAGTGGAGGAAGAAGAGGAGGAGG
>NC_022031.1:19411520-19453110 GCF_000317375.1 Microtus ochrogaster | reverse complement strand
AAGAAGAAGAAGAAGAAGAAGAAGAAGAAGAAGAAGAAGAAGAAGAAGAAGAAGAAGAAGAAGAAGAAGAAGAAGAAGAAGAAGAAGAAGAAGGTTAGAATATAGCAAAGGAGAGGACCGGCTGCGAACCTAGGGCAGTGCAGTGGGAGGAGGGCTCATTGTCCAGTCCCTTCAGTCCAATTGATATGCTAATCTCTTTTCTGAGGCGACACAAAGAACACCTTTGCACTTTTAAAAGACTTTTGTGCCCTGGCTACAGAAGTTTATTATCCACTAATTAGCAACAACTTCTGGCAATGAGTTGGGTTACGGTTTCATAAACTAGCTCTGGCTATGAGGTGTGCCGGGCAGTACGAGGTTCTCGTGCAGAGAAACCCCCAAATCGGGTACTAGAATACAATCCTTCGCCCAGCTTGCTGGGCTGAACTAGGTGGGAGACCCGGACCAAGAATTAAGAGAGAGTGTTCAGAAAATACGGGTTCTTTTGGAAAAATGATTTGGCTGGATCCGACTGTTTTCCATCCACTGGGCTACCCGGAGGCGATGGCTGTCGTCGGCCTGTCCATCTTACTTGGGTGCGTGGGGACTGAAAACCTTAAGTGAATGTTCCAGCGCTGGCCTCTGATTCTCGAATTTTTCTTGGAGGTCTCAGTTTAAGACCGAAGTTTCCAGGCAAGGCCCGTACCTAGGAAACCGCACCGGTAGCCTGCTTGTGTACCCTCCCAAGGCCTCCCCAGAACTCTGAAAAATGAGGCAAAGCTAGTATTTCGGGAGCCAGAGATGGAGAAAGGATGCTGGGTAAAGTACCCACTCTGGGTGGTCTAAAGTCGCCACCGAGCCAACCCTGATGGCTAACCAGACCGAAGCTCCTTGTCTTCCCCGCAGCGGGAAGCACTGCCTACCCCGTGACCTTGCCCCTTCACAGGCTATGCAGGTCCTTAAGGATCTTTAACAATCCCACGTCCCAGGTCAATAAAGAGACAATGGATAGAATGAACATCATCAGTGAAAAGATACAGAGTCGGTGGACGATGTACCTGGTACCTCCCCAAACAGTGTCCTTTGCTCCCATAAAAACATCGGCCTTGAGGCCTGCCTTCCAGTCCCGACTCTGCCACAGAAACCGTATTTTATTTTAGGTAATTCGAGCCCCCAAAGCACTTTTTAACTATGTTACACAAACACACTATCTTTCTTTCTTTTTTTTTTTTTTTTAGAAATTTTCTCTCTTATTTTGTTTTTTACTTTTCCAGACGACTCCGTAGAAAGATTTGTCAAATATTTTAAGCACATCAGGCTGTGTGTCTTCCGGAGGTAGTAGTTGTAGCCCAGTTTTCTCTGCTCTATGCTCAAGGTGAAATGTGGCCTAACTCAAAAGCCCAGGGTGACTTAAGGTATCTAAATGAGAATTCACAGTCAGGAAGAGGTGATTGTTCTGTTGTTTTTTTTTCCCATTAGGTGGAATTGGATGTGGTGGTTCTCTGCTATCCTAACCTCTCTGATGTTACCAGGCAATGCTTCTTAACTAGCGTTCTTAAAACTAGAAAATGGGGTAGGAGCTGACAGTAGACTTAACAGCAAATTGCTGAAAATACAAAGATGCTAGCTGTATCGAATTCTACAATTTGCCAGAACGCTCCTAAATATGTTCCGAGCAGTGGCCCTGTGTGGAGTGGGGGAGAAGTGAGGAAGAGGAGGGCTTGGCTTTACCACCCTCAGCCACCTTCATTGAAGAAGAACAATGGCTCGGCCTGGGTCCTTTCTGAAAAAGAAACTGCAGGAATGCAGAGTTGCTCTTTGTGCCCTGACCTACTCAGAGAAGGGGGAACTAAACCCTCACCCCCACAGCACTGGGCAGTCTCCACCATAGGAGGCCCCCTCTGAGACTCTGCAAGCAAGATAGGCGCTTGCCCCCACGTCCCATAAGGCCCGCTCTGTGGCTGGAAGAAACCTGATTAAAACCCAGTAACCCCAGATTTCACTCAGGGCAGAGCAAGGAAGAGCTGAAACCACTCCGACAAGCAAGGCCTGTGGGGTTCCCCCCCACTCCACCAGCCTAATGTCTAATAACAATACATTCTGATTCTACTTCTTATTAAGAATGTGTTTATTTATGCAGTCTTTCAGACTCTTCCCAGACAGCTTAATTTCCTTCCAAGGCAAAGGTTTAAGTTTAAAAAAAAAGAAAAGAAAGAAAATTTTTTTAAAAGGTTCTGATTTAGAGCAAAGAGGGATGTTATAAGTGTGACCTTGACATATAAATGGGGGAAGGGCATGTAGGTTTGGGTCCAAACCCTTGTTCTCTAAGAATCTGAGACATTTTAGGCCCTGGGTAAGAACACCAAGAAGAGAAAGGATTTATTTTCAAAGGTTACTATCAGAGGTTCACTCGCTGAAGTTGGAAATTTGATATTTTTATATTTCGTGAAATTCATGATTTAATTATACTCCTAAAACAAATTAAGGGCAGGCCTTCTACACAAATTGGAGGCAGCTAAATGCTCTTTTGTGCCTGCAGCCCTCGGATTGTTAAAGAGGCTGCTGATGCATGAGAAGAAGTGACTGATTTAACTCATTGGGATGCAGGAAGCGACCTGCCCTCTTTTGAAAAAAAAAGTGAGAGAGAGAGAGAGAGAGAGAGAGAGAGAGAGAGAGAGAGAGAGAACATTAGCTATAGAAGAGCTAAAGGGTGAGTGACAGAGAAGGAGAGGAGAGGAGAGGAGAGGAGAGGAGAGGAGAGGAACACACAGAGGGAGGGAGACCAAACCCCCTCTTTGCAGCTTTGAAAGCTTCTGAATTTCAAGCAGAAAGTAAAAGGAGCCCCACACAGCAATATTCGTCTTTTCTTGGGCTGCGAGTACAGAGCGTAGACAATGAAAATCTCCATCCCCCTCCCCCATGCTCGCTAGTCTACAAGATTTTTGTTTCTTTCCTTCTCAACGATGGAAGCGATGTAGAATCAAATATACAGATACGCGCATTCATTTTTTAAAGCACAGCCTAACAAACCAAACGAGCTGACTGCGGATTATCCAAACGCGCACCTGCTGTAAGTACCGTCTTTTCCTGGGCTTTTGAGCTCTGTGTCGCGCGGTGAACCGAGAGCGCTCCCTTTGTGAGCAGCACTGCTGCCTGTGCCTGGATGTTTTTATTAATAGGGACTCCCCGGATTGTTTGTTTCTGCACCTGAGCAGCAGCATTTCACTAGGCTGGTGATAAGGTTTGGCTGGCATGCGGTGGCTCGGAGTGGCGATCTCGGGACAGGGGAGGCGCGCAGACCAGGGCTTCCCGCGCACTGAACATCCATGAGAGCTACCGCTCTCTCAGTATCCAGTATCCTGGCTGCAAGGTTGGTGTCTGGCGCTCCCAGTAAATGGGTCAGGGAGATTTCTGAGCTCTGGGCTACCAGGCTTGCTCAAGGAGCGATGAAATCAGATGGAGGGACCTTGGATTGGGGAAGGACTTCCACCCTCCAGCAGCATGCGAGGCATGGAGTCCTCCGTGCCACTGCTAGGACCCCTTGTCTGGGAGACTTAGACTGGCTGTGCCCAGCGCCCTGCTAGCCCTGAGCCCTTTGGTGCGTCTTTTATCTAAACCTCAAAGCTTGGATCTTCTGGAGACCATGGCTAAGGGAGGATGCCTCTGTGTGTGTGTGTGTGTGTGTGTGTGTGTGTGTGTGTGTGTGTGTGTATGCCTGACAATGCCCAGACAATATGAATTGCCATTCGAGAAAGATATTTTCTAGCCTCTTGAAAATGTGCAAGTATTCTGCGGCCCACGCTTTCTTTGTGTGGCGGGCAGCGCCAAGCGCTTTGTGCTTCGCAAGTAGAAAATGGCGAGTCCTATTGTGTTTAGGCCATTTTCTTCCGGTACAAGGATTTCTCAAGTTTTCAATACTTTGAGGGGTGGGAGCAAGGAGCAGCCCTTCCATACCCCGAGAAGCTCTAAGGGTCAAGGCAGGGTCCTTTGGCCTGGTGGATATGGACCTCGCTTAGAAACCAAGAGTCTGTTTCCTTGCTGTTCAAATAGATACTTGTATGGGAACAATTTGTGCTTGTCGGTCCGAATAAACTTGAAAGGGAAAAGGAAAAAGAAAAAAAAATAATAAAGCCCGACTATTTGGAGAGGAGCAGAAGGGTTTTAGTTTTCCTTTCTCCTTTCATATTCCGGAGGAACTCCAGGACAAGGTTATTGTTACTCTACTCTGTCAGTCTGTTTTAGAATCTAATACAGAGTGCTATTTGCTATTGGAACAGAGAAACTACTTAGCTACTACATCATCAGCCATCCTTGCTACTTTAGAAAGTATGGGTTTGCAGGAGAGATTCTTTTTAATTGGCTCATTGTAGATGTGGGATAACTATTTACACTGCCCACCTCTGTATGGACATGTAATAAAGACAAGGAGACTTCCCAGACTAGTATTCTCTCTCTCTCTCTCTCTCTCTCTCTCTCTCTCGCTCTCGCTCTCGCTCTCGCTCTCGCTCTTCCTCTCTTTCTTCCTTTGTGTATAATTTTTATTAAATTTCTTGCTCTAGTTAAGCATATTCAAAAACAGACAATGTTGATACAAAACTAAGAACGTTTGTTACTTTTCTTAGCTGAAGAGTGAGAGAGAGAAAGATGGCAGATTGACAAATACTATATCCTATTTATTACAGCCCTTTGGACCTATACATAGAGCAACCATTTGTTAGTTCAGAAATAATGAAATGTACCTCCTTGCCCCCCCTTTTTCTGGTACTCTCTTTCGTGACAAATACAGAAGAAAAGGAAAGAAAAAAAACTGGAATGAGGAAAACGTAAGGCCTATATACCTTTCTCCTCCTTTTATATAATCTTAAACTGTTAAGAAGCCAAGTTACTGCAGAAACATCTTTACTTTAAAATTTCCCAAAGCTCCCGAGCTTGTTCCTTTACGTGAATCAAAACCATGGACAGCGAACTAATTATTTGACAAACAGACTCCAGCAAAATTGTGTGTGGAAGGCATGTTTACATTCCTCGTATCTGTTGGAGGCGAAACAATCATATTTAATAACAATTTGGATTAAAATTTCAATTTAAACTAGATTTAAAATTAGATTTTGAATTTAAATCATAATCTATACAGATTCTATCGAGTTTTAAATCTCTTCTAAGTTCTTTTTTTTTTTTTTGCCCTTTCTTAGAGGTATAACTTCTTTATCCCACTAAAGGTCATTTCTACTTTTTGCTACTCATACATAACAATTTTAAATGCAAGGATTTTGTTATGGGCTGTTCCTTATAAGATTCAAAGGGAGTAAAAAGAAAAAGAAAATTTACTATTTTGCTTGGGATTAGCCGAATGACACTGTAGCAAATTAAATAGATTTTTATCAGTGACTGGGTTTCTAAGTGCACAGAATTGGAAAAATTAAATGCCACTTTGATGGACAGGGCTAATATGAATGGAGATGCGATGCAACTACCGCTTGCTCCTGGATAGGCGAGGTAGCCCATCACTAAAGCACAATAGTTAGACAAACATTTATTTTTTCCTCAAGAAAGTAACAGACTTTCTCATGCATATTGATCCAGTGTAGGACACAGGACTGGTTTTCTTTGGCTCTGTGTCAAACAACCATGTTGTTTTGTGCATGGGTTTCATTCATTACCTTAACCATTTTAGAAATGAACTTCATCAAAATTATTTTGCTTCAGATTATATAATGCACTGAAAACTGCTCATTTAAATTTCTACCTTCAACCCTCTGACATCTGACTTATTTTGTAACGGGTCTTCTTTGTGATCAGCAAAGGCCTGAAAGATCATATAGATCATAAATAATACACAAGTCACAAAATAACAACAATTTATATTTAAATTAAAATAAAATTAAAGTGATGCTGACATTTGCAAGAAAATGAATTATTGATCTCAGCCATCACTCTTGGGCATAGAATGAAACTGTAGTTCCTTGAAATGTCCTCATTTCTTAGCATAGATGACAGATATATTTTAGAAACCCGTATTTAAAAACAAACAAATAAAGCACCATCTTCAAAGCATTTGAGGAGAATATTCAGCGGCATTTGATGGTATCCTGATGGGCTCCATGATGGGATTTTGTGGTTCTTGTAACTGTGGTCCATGGGAAAGCAGAGACAGTTCAGAAAGGAGTCATTGTTTAGGACAGTACTCCATCGGGGCTGTATTTATAAGATTAAGCATAAATTTAGACCTTGGCCTGCGGAAAGGACGATCTTGGGATTGAGAAGGTACAGATAAGCCTTGGCCACAGAATTAAGAGGTGGTCCCTCATCTGAAGCATAGCTGTGTCCAGCCTGACTGTGCTTACTGGATGCCCTATCCTAGATGAGGGATGTGAACGTATTGTAAGGAAAGGAAACTAAGTGTGCTGATTTGGATTTGCTTTGAGGCAGCCTAGACCTTGACAGGGGTCTGGGATGTGCTATGCAAGAGCTAGAAAGACTGAGGAGCTACAACTTGGGGAGCTGTCTTGGAGCCAGTGTTTTGAAGCCCAGGACTGAGTAGTCAAAGGCAAGGTGGTTGCCCTTTGCTTTGCCCAGGCGCGGCTCCTGGGGGCTGCGCGCCTTCTGCGGCTCTTTGGTTTCAAGGACACAGTGAGCTGTTCAGGACTTTGGGAGCCAACATCTGTCTGACTGGTGACGTCAGCAGCCCGTGTAATCCTCTTGTGCTGAAGGCAGATGCCTTATTTGTTTGGCTGGAGCGAGCCATTAATCCCTAATTCTGGATCAGCAAGCGAGGGGGAAAGACCGGACCGCTACGATCCACCCCTCCCTGCCCCCACCGCCCACCCTAAAGCACCTTATACCGTGGAAGCCGCTCAGCCTCCTCTTTCCTCCGAGAACACACCGAGCAGCGCCTGAAAACGCTTTGGTCCTCTGCAGGTTTGAGCAGAGCTAGCAGCTCTTTCTCCTTCGGATTTCTAGGGCAATGTGTATATGTAATTCTTTATTTCATCGATCCTTTCGATTTTCTTGCTGGTACTCTCCAGTCTTGCAGTTTGCAGGATCTTAAACCAAGAAGGGGTGGAGATTGGAGTTGCGGTTCAGGCGTGTGGTCTGAGGGAGGGGTTAGACCGGTAAGGGCGCGCGGGATGCGCGAATCACTGGGACTGCACAGAGGACAATCTGAGGACTCGCTTTCACGACTCCATCTCCGGAAACCACATCTTTGGTCCTGTCGGCATCCTCTCAGCTTCCGAAGCCGGGGCTAAGTTCTCAGCTCCCTTGTCTCCCGGCCCATTGAGGGGAGCCCCCTGGCTCAACTCAGAGGTCCGGTCAGCGGGTCATCTCGGTTCCCTTGAGTGCTTCCTCCTGCCTCCCGTCCCACCTCTCGAGTTTCTCCTTCCTCCCTCCGCCTCCTGCTCTAATTCTGCGCTTTGATTCTGTTTTTCAGGGGAGCGTTCTGGGGTCTCTGCACAAAACCTGCTTTTGAACTCTTTGGCTTCCTCCGAGCTGGAGCCCGTCCTTCCCCTTGGCCCACCCTGCTGCGCAAGGGATGCTGTGAAAAGATCCGCTGCCCACCGCCTGCGGCCCGCTGTCCAGAGGGCTCCGCCCATAGAGGTCAACTCCCCTCACTCTTCCTCTTTCCAGCTCGCTCTCCCTCCGCCGAGCCCAGACTCGGTCTCATCCAGACTTTTGCCATAGAGTGCATATCTGCTGCACTGCCCTTAACCTACGCCGGGAGCGGGCTCAGACCCGATCTCTGTTCTCCAGAGCCTGAGGAAGCCCGAGCAAGCAGCCTTTTCTCCCTGCAGTAAAACCATAGCCAGACCAGATGCGCCCCAGCTCTCCTGGGACTTGGCAGGTGCTGTTGAGTTAATTTTTCCACCATACAAAGAAGGATGACCTAGCCCGCCCTGCGATTCTGATCTTTTCCCAAAATTTCCCAACCAAAATCGGGGTATCACAGGCATATCAGTGTGTTTGTCGGACCTACAAACACGCATGCTTATATTCGCTTTTATCTGCTAGATTTCTTCTCCGACAGCAGGAGATGACTGACAAAGGTTTCTTCAGCAGAACACGCATGGCGTGGTCCTTAAAGACTTGCCTTTCCTTGCAAATGTCTTAGGAAGGGATTCGGGGCAAACCGACTCAGATAATTGCCTTCGGTAAAATAACATGATTATGAAATTAGATCTGTACCAGAGGGGTAATTAACTTTGATCCATGCCATCATTTAAAAACTAGGTTTATAGACGTATGTATATGGATTTTAGGTACGTTGTAAATGGCATGCAGATGTATGCGTAAGTATACGCAGGCTCATGCACCATCTACTCTTCCACAGGGCAGACTAATTAATGGCAACTCTAGCAGATGTGGCAGGAGGAGGGCTGAGATGGAGCACAGCTTCTGAGATACGACCCTGGGGGTAGGGACTCCAAGCCAGGAACTCCAGGGGAAGCTGAAGGGCAGAGAGGAGAGTGTGATAGTCGCAGTGAGTCAGTTGCTTTGGATCAAGATCAGAGACTCTGCCCTCCGTGTTCACAGCGGACCTTGATTTAATGTCATACAATTAAGGCACGCGGTGAATGCCAAGAGCGGAGCCTACGACTGCACTTGAAGGACATCAGAGACTCAGGGTCAGAAAGGGTGGGGAGAAACAATTGCAGGCATCATGAAGGGAGCTAGAATGAACCCATCCTGTGCGGCATAAGGACCCCTTGCATTGATGCAGAATCTTTAGAATGCGAGAGTCATATGTTTTCCAGTGAGAATCCGGGAAACCTGCATGTCTATCCTCAAGGGGAATATTAGAGGTTTCATTGACAGCTGTCAGGAGAGGAGTAACTCCCTTTGGTGCCAATGGTCTAGAAAGTCTGCATTCAGAAAGCGCTGGCCTTTTCAAAACAGATTGAGATTGTCCTCAATCCTGGACCGAATTGGGGAAACATAATGGGTGAGGGGGGTGTAGCGCTCAGACCTCATTGCACAAGAAACCTCAAATGACTCAATCATCTGTGGAAATAGAAACATCCGGTACCCCATAGCCCTTGTCTTTTCGCATCTTTACCCAGTCTCCTGGCGGCCTTATCTAGCTTTAAAAGACCAAGGCAAAGTCGCAATACCCAAATCAGTCAAAGTTGTCTAATTACCGGAAAGACCAAGCCAGGAACTCTGAGACTTGGCAAATTAATTTATTTGGAAAACCATAACGTAGACTTAGTTAAGGTAGGTCTACTCCACAACCTTGAAGCCTAAGAAAACCAGGGCTGAGAAAGAGCCTTGACGGAAGTCTTTGTTCTGTAGTGGCCTGCCTGGCCAGGGAACAAAGGCAAAGCTGGGGAAGGATGCACCAAAGTGGCCGCGCCCTCCGCGCCTTGCGCTGTCCGTGGTGCTGACCGGATACTCTTCCTTCTTTTCCTCCTCTTTCTCGTCTTCCTCCTCCATCCATAATCCCGCCAGCAAGGCAATAGAATCGCTTCTTCCCTACCATAAAACATCTAGGATATTAGGTAATTTACAAATAAAAAATTGAAATATGGAAAGGCTGTAAACAACTAAATTGTATTTTACTGAAACCTTACACTCTGTTATGACAATCAATTGGTTTGGGGTGAAACCGGAATCTGAGTAGTGTACAAAACCTGCAAGAAAGACATGAAATAGAAAGAAATTTTGTTTTTATTTTTTTCTTAAATCACAACACTGAAAACAGAGACACAAGGTCCGCAGTTGAGGATCTTAGCGTAGATGTGGTCACCAAAGGTACCTCTCAAATGACCCCCAGAGTGTCCCTCAAGACGTAGTAACGAGGTTAAGACTGAATTGATTAGATGACCAGGGCAGGCAGGAGTGAAGCAACCAGCAACCACTGTCTAGGCTCTCGGCAGGACTCTGGGCAGTGCAGCTTTCCCAAGTGAGTTCTGAGACTAAGACCCACAGAGTGATCGGACTCTGATGTGCAGGAGCTGGCTGGTACCGAGTACCACCTCTCAAGGAGGCAGTGCAGGCCCAGAGGCCTGAATTCCGCACTGCGGAGAAAATCAGATTGCAGAACTGGAGAGTTCTCATAGCTACCCCGAGTCAGACCTTCAGAGGCACGGCAGATTACCAAATCCCACAAAATTAAGATTTGCCTTAGGACTCATGTGTCAGATGTGTATGAATTAATGCACTCTATATATTTAAAATGCTCAACATATTTCAGCATTCTAACTTAAACATCAAGAATATGTATATAAGCAATAAAATATTAATTTCTATAGTTAGTCATATTTGCAGTGAAACAAGAAATAGGTGATAAATCGATTTGTACCCAGACTAGGCCCAGTAAAGAAAATGTTTGAGTTTGTTTAAAGATTCACATCATAAATGCTGTCAAACATTGGTCACAGATAAACTGAATCAGGTTTTAAAAGAGAGGCAGTGGCAGTGATTTCATGAAGGCGTAGAAATGGACTATGTATGTACAATGGTCTAAAAGATAAGTTTTTATAACATTTATTCTCTTAAACCTGAATGACAGAAATGTATCTACTGTCTCAGGAAATAAAAGAGGTCAGAAACAATATTCTTGGTCGTCTGATTCCTCCCCACTCCATCCTGAAAGGTGGACTTTGTCTTCTGATTTTAAAAGCCTGTAAATTAGCGGTTTTATATGCACAAATTTTAGGTTTGTCTTTGATTTCACACAATACAAAAAGACCGAGTTTGCAGACTGTGTTGGGAGAAAGAGCTATCTCAAACACAGAAACGATGGCTTTAAGATGTTCCTCTGGTATCAATGAAAAAACAGTCACCAGAAACGGAAATGGGTTTGAAGCATTGCAGGTTGTCCCAAGGCTCCCATTTCCTGCCCGTCTTCATCCAGCTGTATTGATGACCCCTACCCACAGTCCCTTGAGTTCTTCACAAAGCAAAAAGGGGTCTAAAGCTTCAAGACAGTCCTGTTTACATTACTGTCGTTCATATTATATAATAAGGACACATTAATATTCTCCCATCTAATCCTATCTGTTTACAATCGTCCTAAACTCTGATTTCAGAAAGATTAATCGGTTAAAAATATATTTTCTAAATAGAAAGGGAATGCCATACGAGAGAATTACAAATGTAAGGATACAAATACATGATTAAGTCACCTAGTTACCAAGATTAAGTACAGTGTGGTTATTAATTCACAGTGTTTGTATACTTTTAAAACTATTTATTTTCATTTTTTTTAAAAAAAATAATCACCCAGCTTAATGTCCATTACAAAATTTTCCTGCTGTGAAATTCTGTGCTCAGCAGTTTTCCGGCAAAACAACCCAGGTGGACAATCAGAGAGCTCTGAAGCAGAGGACCATGGGAGTCCTTCGGCAATCGCAACTTTCATCTAGTGCTCTCAAATTAGAGCTTCTTGGAATAATTTAGGAACAGCTTGACCCGTTGAGATGCTCAGGGACAACCCTCCTGGGAAACAGCTTCTTCCTTCCAGGGAACAAGATGCTAGCGCAGGAAACCAAGAGGTATCTGGTGTCAGCAAGGCCAGAGCTCCCTCTGCTGGCCCGCCAGAAACGGCACGCTAGTTACAGAAGCCAGATGGTGTGGGTTTGGATAAATCCTGGAAACATTAAGCTCTTAGGACCCATCTAATCTGTGGAATTTAAAAGCTCCCATCAAATTTTCCGCCTGAAAGGCTCCCCGAATTTTGTTTTGAGAGATCCTGGGATGGCTATCTTATATTCTATAGGAAGCGAGAAGTCATTGTTTGAAGCCGACTGTCGATTCTGTTGGTTGTTTTCTGTATCTTTTTGCAGTTTTATAGGAAAATATGAAATTGTACACTTCAGTGAAAAATTGTCCTCCTAGGCAGCTTAATATCAAATAATTTTTATATTTTTGCCAACAACTGAAATTTAATAAAAGGAAACGTTTTAATTAGAATAAACATACTTAATTTTAAAGGATGTTAAAACGAAAATAAGACCTTACATAAGGAGCGATTGTGTTGATTTGTATTAATTCTAACTCCAATTTCCAATGACTACACTTTTGAAAACGAAACTGAGTTATGCTTGAGGAAGGAGCTGAGGTTTTTGGGTCATATTAGTTAATATATCTAAAAGTTGACCTCTGAAATCTTTCTACTGAGTTAATATGGGTACGCAGGTGGCAGAGATCCCAGAAAGTAGACTGGGAGTAAAGTCATCAGGAATGCAGAAATGGAGGCAGCGTGTGCAAACATCTAAATGTTATTTGTACTTTTCTGCATGGAACAATCTATTATAAAATGAAATAGAGGCTTCTTGAAAAGTTAAAACTCATTTTTGATCGCATTTTATTGGGCTTATACTGAGTAAAATAATGTATAACTATATTATTTCGTCACTGCAAATTTGGAGTTCTAACCTATTGTGCAATAGACACATATTTGCTGTGCAAACTGTTACTACATCAGTGCTGGTGTAATAAAATCCTTCTAACTACATGGTTGTTAACACATCTTCTAAAATAAAGTTCAGTTTATTTTATGATGTCAGAATGGAATAGCTGTTTAATATCTCTTATTTTAATATTAGATTTTAAATGAAAGCTTGTAAGAATATAAAGTTAAAATAAAAAAAAACCTATTTGATGTTACAATTTGTTTTGGGGGGAACAGCTCTTGATTAAATGTTAAACCAGCTTAAATATTTAATCAAGTATGTCAAATTTTATATAGCGTATGTCTGTCTTCCGGAAGCTGGTTCTCTGAAGCAAGCATTACCAATTCATAGGACAGTAAATGAAGAAAAGAAAACTGTTATAATTCCTATAATTTTGTTCTAAGAATTCCTTTGGAAATGTGAAATATTTTATTTTACAGAATTAAAATTTCTTCCTCAGTAAATTCAAAAATATTTTACCCAGTAAATAATAAACATATCACCATAGTTTTTCTATATTCTTCACAATTATTAAACTTGCAAACAAGTTCTAATAAAAGAAAATGTGTAATACACATAAGGACATTTTTTTCCTCTTTTAAAAACCATTTACTAGAAAAAAAGAAGAAAATAAGAAAGAAAATATAAACAACCAAACTTGCTTCTCAGCAGTTTTGCTGTGTGATAGTTTTTTTTTTTCAAATCAATAGCAGACACCAATATTCACCATTCTAATATGTATAGATGGGTTTTTTAATTTCCCTTTTATATTTGTATATTTGGATTTTATCCAAACCATCTTTACTTTCCTTTGGAGATTCAGAACTCAAACATAGAAACAAGCCACTCAATAGAAATAATATCCTTCCAAATAGTGTATTTGTGGGACGCTCATATATGACACAAGCAACAACCTACTAATGCCTCTGTTTAATGATTTAACTGCAATAGTTATGCAGTCTCAGAGTTGAAATTAACGCAGACTTTAATACTTGTGGGACACACACACAGTCCTATTTGTGAGCTTTAGAGAAGAAAGCAAATTTATTTAGTACTCTCTGTATCTTTTATCCAGTATCCAAACTCTGCTCTGGCTGCAGTTTCTATCAGTAAAAATTCTGACGCAGCAATGGGGCAGGATAGGAATTTTAAAATATAAGACTTTCAGGATAAATAATATAGGGGCATAAAGCTGAAATTTATTAACTTAAAATACCAAGTTCATGATTTCAAATGGCAGAGAAAATATTCATACTGAAGAATAATGTTGGAAGTTGAAAGGCCCGCTCATGGGAGGTAGACGGTAGTACAAAGGCAAGCAAGGTACAATGAGAACCAGTAAGGCTGCAATTCATGGAAGAACTGACACCTGATTTCAATTCTGCCTTTTTCGCCAGTAGAAAACACTATATGAATGCAAGAAAATCTCAGAACGACTAGATTACACACAAAGTGTGTTTATTTATTGGACATGCTGCAATTTTGATCTTTTAAAAAAGAAGTTGGAAAATATATTTGGGAAATCTGGTAAGCAAATTATTTATTTATTATTCATAGACTATGAATTTGAAATGCAAATTTAGGTCTTTGTTTCCTGAATATTAGTGAACCCCAGTTTAGCTCTGAAAAGATTGCTCTAAATTTTACTCTATACTGAGTATGAATTTTAGAAGTGGGTGAATGATAGCATGTGGAATAAAATATTTCTTCCTGCCAATGACTTTACATTTTTAAATCAGAGACACATTAAAAATGAAACTTAGTTGTGAAAAATTGTCTCTTGCAGTTTTTTGTTTTCTGAGTCACAATATATGTAGAAATACAGGGAAATTCATTTAAATTTATTCCCAATGCTTACTTCCTGGAAACTCGGGATGCTGTGTTAGCGTGAGGAGTGATAGATCGATACACTTGGAGACTCTAGTTCAAAGTCAAATTAAAAGAAGTTTGTGCTGCCATGAAAGCATGACGTGGAGAAAGACGTCCCCTTATAAAAGCTACGCAGTGTCCTCTTCTGTCAGGTCATGCCTGGAATCTGTCATGATTCTCACTTGGCTCTCAGAGTCGAGCTCCATCTTCTGGGTTAACTGTCCTGACAGTATCAAGTAGGGATGAGTTGCAGAAACTCCATAATCAGAGTCTTTAATATATGACTTCCACAAGTTAATATATTTAAATAATATAAATTTCTCTTCTATAAAATGCTATTTATTTATTTATCTACTCATTGATTCTAAAGATCAAACCAAGGACTTTTTTGTACATGCCAAGCATGTGTTCTACATTGAGCCAACATCACCAGACCCACAAAAAAAGTTATTTTTACCTAGATTTTCTATTCTCAAAACACAAGTATTTACAAATGTTTGCTAAGCCTCAGGAAGTTCTTCAAAGTGGATAAGGGAAGGAAGATGGTGCTGTGTACACATAGAACTATCTATGTTGTGGGTGATGGTTAACATATTAACCATGGCTGTACAAAAAATAATTCAACTTTAGATACAGCTTGAATCTATCCTTTCTACAGTTGTCTTATCAGATAAACTGCCTGATAAAATTGAATGAAGCAAGAGGATTATTAGTAAAGAATCATTAAAAATGTCTAGTTAAATGATAGGCTATTCATCTACTCCAGCTGTTGTTATTGCAATTCCTTTATGCAGCAAATAACAGCTTCTAAATCCACAAATGACCTTTCTCACATCAATAAAATTGTCCTACATTAGCCTGCTTCTGCGTACTCTTATCTCAGTTCCTAACCACACCTAGTAAAGCAAGTGATTATAACAATAGCATTGCACGTGCTGATCAGTCACAGACATAAAGACCTAGTGTCAACCACAGAACTTGAACTTAGTTTTACTTTAGTGTCTCCATCTTGGCATAGCCAATACTTGCCTAAACTTTCTAAAAACAAAACACAGATCTGCCAATTCATTCATAAGATATTTACTGGCTTCTGGAAGATCCCACTCCATTTGTGGGACCTTCCAAATTAAACAGAACGAACATGATTTCTTTTGTGATAGACCTGACAGACTTTCTTAGTCTTATCTCTCCCACTCCCCTGAACAAGCTGATGTTCCTTTGATTTAAGTCCTTTGCTTTAAGAGCCCCATGTTAGTCACTGGAAGGAATATTTTCATGGTAAGCAAATGAACAAAAACCGTGCACCTACATTTTCTTTTGATCCTTCTTTCCTTCCTTGAATACTTTTGCTATTCAACCAGTTAAGGAATACAGAATTTAGCATGCTCTAATGTTGACTTGAAATATCAATATCTGTCTCAACTGTGGTTTACAGTCATGCTTCACTTACTATTTTTTGTGCTTATTCAATGCATATATTTGCTTTCCTTTTAAGGTATATTTTTGTCTAAAAAAATCAAAAATCAATTGTCATTCAACTTGCTCAAAAGTCAATCCATTCTTCAGTACTATTTCAAGTCAATTTATTTTTTATTGAATTTTTGGTGTGCACTGTGGTATATGTGTGAGTATACACGTATGTTTACTTGTACATGTATGTGCGAAAGGCAGAGGTCCATGTCAGATGCTCTCTGTATTGCCCTCTGTCTCACTTTTCTAGTCAAGATCTCTCACTGAACCGTAGGTCACTGATTGCATAGAATGGTTTGGTCAATGAGCACCGAGGTTTTCCTGTCTCTGCCTCTCAGTATTGAGAATTTCAGTGCATACAGCTACATCCAAATTTTTACATGTGTGCTTGAGAGCTAAACTCAGGTCCTTATATGTGCAATGTAAGTACTTTACACACTAGACCATCTCCCTGACCTCCAACTGTGTTTTATTTTGATGAGTTATTTAATCAATTCTAAAAATTCCCTTTATCTTACACAATATATTTTCACTTTTTAATAATAATAATGATGATAATGATAATCAAAGAAAAGCAGTCGTTAGATGCCAAAAAGTAAGCTACAACACCTTTACCATATGCATATTCTAAGACTCAAGTACTTCTTTTTTTCTGGTCAAGGAGAGTCCTAACCTTTCTCTCCTTTCCTTTCAAAGAAAACTCCACTCTATTTTTGACAGGACATATATATGTAACTAAATTACAGCAACTAAAACATCAATTCCTTTTGTTGTATTGACTAACAATGTGTTTAAAAACCTAATTTAGTTACTAAATTGTCCATAACTAGACCAGCATTTCCACGACTTCATTATGTCAATGTTCAAAATAAACATCAACTAATCAATCAAAAACCAATGTCAAAATAATCTTCCAGAAGTCATTTTCAACCTGTTAAAGTCCAATAATTGCCTGTGAAGTTTTTAGAAGCTCCAGTAAAACATGATAATTTTTTAGTTCCTATTATTGTTTAAGTATTAGCCACCATCTTAGCCATGTCCTGGACCAGAGATCTCTGTCAGATTTTTCAAGGCAGTGACAGGAGCCTTGTATATCAATGAGATGAAGCACATTTCCCGTAAGTTCCCATTATTTGATTCATCAACTACCATGAGGATAAGAACTTCTTCAGCTTCCAGACATTTATGATATAATACAGTACTCTTTGTAAATAATGCATTGACCCTGGAATCAGTGGTTCAATATTTTAAACTGAAGCATTACTTCAATCAGCTAAATAATTTTGATTACTCTCCTTTCTGTTGAATTTTAGTTCTGTGTGAACTTGATTACTGACTCTGTAGAATATACAGTAAAAAAAAAATAGAGACTGTTTAAAATTTGGGGTTTGAGGTCCATTCTTGACAATTCAGTTTAGCAGTTCTGCGACCACTTAAAATAAATACAACTGATTCTGAACCTATTGCTCCACATCTTGAGAAAGTTCATGTCACTGTCCCAGCCCTCATTTTGTCTTTATAAACTAATGGAAATTAGTAATTCTAACATAATGAATCTTATTACTCAATTAAACACACCGAGAGAATGTATATTTTGGGTAAGTCTTAGTCTTTCTTTTTTTTTTTTTTTTTTTGGTTTTTCGAGACAGGGTTTCTCTGTGGCTTTGGAGCCTGTCCTGGAACTCCCTTTGTAGACCAGGCTGGCCTCGAACTCACAGAGATCTGCCTGCCTCTGTCTCCCGAGTGCTGGGATTAAAGGCGTGCGCCACCACCGCCCGGCTAACAAGTCTTAGTCTTAACATGAAGAATATATCAATCTGAATTTTTCAAATGGTAATTTGTGGGTTAAAGGTACATTAGGAAAAGTAGGCATGCAGGAGAAAACAGTGAAGAAATGACCAATCTGGGGGAGCTCTCGGAGTGCAATAATTCTGAATGCTAATAAAAAAAGAGTCAGGGCATGCGAGGGTCTTAGAAAAATATCCAGAAGCCCAGAAGACTTATGGTAATTTCATTAAGAAGCATTTGAGTCACAGTTAGCTCTTAAGGAAAACTAAGGCCTTTTGAGAACATTCCACTTTATTACTCCTGCCATATCTGACCATAGATTTAGGAAATGTTTGTAGAAATAATGATCTCTGAGTGAGCACAAAGATAAATTTTGGAATGTAGGTGCTGCATAGTTAGTTGGATTCCCTAAAAATGGAGGTCAACAAGTAATGTCCTGCACACAGGATACTGCAGAGAGGAAAGACATTGCTAATATGTGGATCAGTTGCTAGGCAAATTTGCCACTATTCATCAATCATCACAAAATTATATTTTGCCTGAATGGAATCACCAATGAATGAAAGAGACAGGAAATTCAAGACATATAGAATCATTTCCTTTCCTCTCTAAATGAGAGACAATACAAGATAAGGGACACAAGCATTCATTGGTTTGAAACAACAAAGACTGGTATCTTGCATATACTACATGCCCAGTGTAGAAGAGAAGAGCCTCATTGATAAAAGTATCTGCAGAATACTAGTTGAGTGAGGAGGCTTCATTGTCCATAGATACTAAGATTTCAAATTCGGATCTCCTATAATTAGAAACTAAGAAAGCAAATATTTTGACCCAGAAGACATAGTCATTGCTTCCCTTCTGACTGTATTGGTTAAAATTAGTTACAAGGGACTGGCATAAATCAAAATCCCACATTGATCTGGAGGGTGACAGATGCTGACGAAGAGTGATTTTACCAAAAGGAGACTTCTTGCAAGCATTTTCACTGTGTTATATCGACGCTGACTGTCTCACCTCAGAGGGCGATGGGATTTAAGATTCTTATGTGACTGAAATAGAACCTGATTTCACATGCTTTTTGCATATTTTGAAGGCAGCGAATTGAGGCAGACAGGGCTTAAACAAAGGATCATGAAATCCCTTTAGGATAAAAATAGACTTCCTCTGAATTTCTGTGTGATTTTAAAATTCAACTGACCTTTCTAAGTCCCTGTTTTCTCACTTGAAAACTAAAATAATGGAACTAGATATCTAAGATATATTCTAGAGAGGAATCAAGTCACATTAATAACAATAGAGCAACAATAGGGTGTGGTACATGCAGCAAACTGAAGAGAAGCTCATTTCTACTTGTGATGACGGAACTTTAGACCACAATTTTAAGACTGGATTCTAAGGTCTATTGGTTTCTCTAAAGATGCTCCTAGCTATTTTGAGAACAATCATATTCTTGAGATATTTAGGAGAGCATAATCAGTACACATTCTACAGATTCATCCTTTATTAGTTTGATCTGAGACACATTCTCCCAAACTCCTTAGTCCTTACAGGGTTCTAACAGAGTCAAAAGCACAGCATAACCAAATCACAAATTACCTCTTTAATGCAACCTATGCATGCCCATATTCCAGTTCTCTGGAATCACTTCCAAAATAAGCTACCTGCCCATCAAAAACTTTCTCTTAGTTGGTGCTTCTTGAAGGAAGCCTAATCTAAGATGTCAGAAAAATGTCTGTTAAATAAGACAACAGAAAATCCAAGAGGGAAGGGACTTTATCGAGTGTATGATTTCACTAAAGAATCATTTTTTACATCTCAAAAGTTATAAAGTGATAAAGGACCAAGCACAGTGGTACACATCTGTAATACCAGGATTTGAAACCCAGAAGAGGAGGATTATTCCAAATTCAAGACAAGCCTAGTCTACCTAATAAGTTACATCTCAAAAGCTATATAGTAAGACTAACTAAGAACAAAAGTTAGAAAAGGCTCTTCTTAAGGGAAAACCTCCTGCACTATCATTCATCTAAGACAAAGGAAGGACCTTGTTTTATACAGCTACGAAACATCTAAGACAACCAGTGGTGGCCAACTCTAAGGAATCTCAGAAACAGTGGAGGTGTGATTCTTTTTCTAAATCTGTGACTGTGATGAAAGGGATGGGAAAATCCCTGAAGGGCATCTAGATTCTCACAGTTTCGCAGTGAGTTCAGTATTATCTATCACTAATTTGATAACCTCTGACATGTATACATGAGGAAAAGAACAAACTGTAGAGATCTCCACAGTTAGTCAATTATGAAATGCATGCTCGACCTATAGTGTACACATTATTTATTAGAAAGAGAAACAAATAATACCCCCAAAGTACAACCTATTCTTCATGGTGCTTTCCGGACAAGCCAGGCCACAACTAGATACAGAAGCTATGCCTGCATTGCCTGTCCAACATAACTGATTATATGCTGCTGTTAGGTCAATACTGCAGCAGAGAGTGACAGTGAGGACATCCAGGCCACAGTAATAAGTCACAGAAAAACTGAAGATGGGAGACAAAAAGACTTATCAACACAAAAGGCTGAGAAGGGCAAGGAAACCCAACACTAACTTCAAATGCAGTAACCTTCATTTAAATAGACACATGGGAAATTTAACAAATAATTTTGCTCTAGCTGGGGAAAATTGTTAATAATGCATTTAATTCAATAAGAATGTATTCTTCATAAAGCAGATGATAATCAGCAGATTTAAGATGAAGTGGATCTTGTTGGAATGGGATATATCTTTGGCATTTGACATAAAATTAATTATAAAACAGTATAACTACTATATAAGACAATGCATGTGTACATATGACAAACTTTCATAATGTCCATCTAGAGTCTAGAGAATGCTGTCTTAGCCTCTGTTCTAAGAGGTTAATACACTGTTATTTATGATGGAAAGTGGCTGTTTTGTTTAAAATTTTTAGCAGTTTCTCAGAATGAGTCAATGCAACATGGAAGAGCTGAACTCAAGGATATGGGGGATTCTTGAGAATGACATTGGAGCTAATTAAGGGTTACTGCTCCTCTCACATGCAGCAGCAGAAAAACAGGATCCACACCTCAAAATGTTGTAAATATTTTAATTATCTTTCCTGTTATTCTTTTTACTACTTGAAATGGAAATTCTATAGAATGTGATTCCTATCACTTACATGTTTAACTCGGTGATAGACAGAACAAACTCCTATGTAACTGATAATTATTTTTACATGTGTCTGCCTGGCAACTCACACTGGTGTTGGTGTGACACTCACCGTGGTAAAGCCTAGAGTTTATATATAATATAAATATAGATAATATATAAGAGTGATATTAACCCCCAATAGAAAACAGTTCATTTCAATAACTGAAACGTGTTTCTCAAACCAATTAATTCCTCTAACAATTGCATTGTAAAACTATCCTAAAGCAGCGAAACTCATTTAGCTTTCAAATCTTCTGTTTTTGATATTCAGCCGTCAGCAGTTTGTCCATCAAACGGAGACTAAAGGTGTCAGAATTCTATATTTTTCAGACGTCTTCAGTGCTGGTGTGCATACAGTTCATACGAATCTCTTATAATCACAACAACACTGAACTCCAGTTTCCTTGCTATGAATAGTTCTCAGCATTTTCACACAGCGGCTTTCCGGTCTCACTGCTGTGCTGTGATGTATTGTTCTCCCCATACACACACACACACACACACACACACACACACACACACACACACACACACACAGGAAATGGTGGCTCGATGAAGTGGCCAAAGGCCCAAGGACAGGATGAAACAGTCCAGCTGGAACTCTCATCCCTTGATAGATCTCCTGTTTGGCTAAGGTGGAGTCTCTTGCTTGTATGCGCACAAATGACACACAAAAACTTCACCTTCTAAGAGACAAATCACGTCGCCTGTTTATATCGAACTGTCCCTACACAGTTACATTTGTATTTGTAAAGTAAAAGTCTCACCCTTAATTCGGAGCAGGTGCTGATTGCTGTGTTTGATATGGAAAGTAACCTCTCTCCATTAGAATTTCTCAAAAATATAATTGAGTCTCCTTGGAGTATAATTATGTTCTAGAAGCCTCTCTGACTATGTGTCTCACAGGAATATTAATGAATAGCACAAGAATGCCTTTCAGCCATAGGCACAGGGTTCCTTTGCTCATTTAAGGATCAATTTGAAGATTCAAGAAATAGAAATGAAATGAAAAGGAAACTAAAATATCCATGAAGTGAATTCTTGGTTTAATTCCCTTGTAGAGTCATCAGGCAGGAGCAAAGAAAGACCTCTGTCCCCCAATAGCCACATCCTGGGTTGTGTGACTGACAGTTTAGCAATCAGCCCTCCTCACAGAGTTTGACCCATTCATTGCTCATAGCCATTCTTTAGAGCAGTGGTTCTGAACCTGTGGGTCATGACCCACACAGGCGTTCCATATTAGATACCCTGCATATCAGATGTTTATATTGCAATTCGTAAAAATAGAAAATTGTAGTTATAAAGCAACAATGAAATAATTCTATGTTTGGGGGTCACCACAACATGAGGAAGTAAAGGGTCAGCTTTAGGAAGGTGGAGAACCACAGATATAAAGCAATATTTTTTCCATTAATAACAAATGGAAGCTATCACATATGCTAGATTCACTATCACCTGTTTACATTTGGAGAATAACAATGTGTCTGGGAAATGATAATTTTTTTTTTGTCCAGTGATGGGTTTTAAACCCTGAGCCTCGGAAATGAAAGGACAATACTCTGTCACTGAGATAACTTCTCAACTCTTGTGTTTTTAAGATAGTTTTCGTTATGGAGCTTAGACACACTATGAACTTATTGTGTATCGCAGACTGTCCTCAAATCTCCAGTTCTCAAGAACCGCCCTCCCAAGCACTGGAATTACAGCTTCAAGTTACCACATTCAGCAATTTGGTTCACTTTCAACACATAATCACTGTGTGCAATCTTTTGTGACTTGCTTTTTTCAAAGTGGGCTTCAGTAATCCTGCTGCTGGATTTTACGTTCTTCTATCCACCTATAATGTCTTTCCTTCCTTCTCAGTAGTGCCTATAATATACCATTTTGTTTTGACAATGCCAAGATCAAATTTCATTTATTCAGTTTTACATTTTCTTGATTACATAGTAAATTTTATTGTTTGAAGTATAAAATTCAGGGCCAGTAAATAGATTTTGCAATTTGTGTGTATTATAAGCATGTATACTTATGAAATTGTCTATATAATAAGCATACAATGAGTGCTCACTGAAGTATTCCAGAACTGACAATGAATTAATGAGAAAAGATAATTTTCAAACTCTCATTTGGTTGTCGTTAGAACAGAAATAAATGTAAATAGTTGGTATTACCAAATTATCATGTAAAAACATGTACTTTGTGGTTCAAAGATTTCATTAAGTATTCCCGGACAACAAATGAGAAACAACTTTATAAAATATCTCTGAATGTGAGTGACTTTGCCCTACCCACAAAATGCCCATTTGCTTTACAGAACAAATTCACAAAGTTTTTGATAATGGAGTTCTCACACTAAAACTCAGCAGTATTTGCTATAATTCTTCCTCTGCTATATTGCATTTTTCTATTATATTGTCACTCTGTTTGAAATGTTCTGAAGGCTCATATTTTTGTTCATCTCAACTATGGGACTTTGTGTTCCTAATACTAATACAAAGACATTTGTATTGCTGTTTCTAAGGTACAGTTGTAAATATATAGGTAGAGCTTACTGAAAAGAAGAAAAGGAAAAAGAAAATAAAATTTTTACCCGTATCAAACCCAACCCCCAACACACACACATTCAAATACAGCTGTGGACCCTTCCTTTAGGTGGAAGACAGACAAGGAACAGGAACATGTAACCTGGAAAACAGATCCCCATCACTCGGTAACTGCACGATCTTCAGCTGTTTGCTTGATACCTATAACACATGATTTCATCATCCACTAATAGGAATAATGATCCTCTTATTTGGCCGGTAAGGATGCAATCGAATCACACACAGAAGGCAGCTAGCCCTGTGCCAGGAACATAGCGAATCCTAGATAAATGTTGATTTCTTGGTTCATCCTCATTGTTCTCGTTCTCGTTTTCCCTCACACCTCCCTTTGTGGCCGTCTTCCTGTCTTCCTATTTCACAGTTCTGATTATTCCTCCTTTCTTTTATCTCGGCTAGTACCCCACTGAGATAGGGTGATTATGTGTATGCCGAGGAAGAGGAGAGCCTGCAGGATTACAGAAAGCTTGCATAGGAGCTCAGCCAGTGGCTATTAGGCTCCCATGCCAGCCAGGGCTGAGTTTGATAAAAGCAGAAAGCAAGCTTTGCAAAAAGCCTACTGCTGGCAAGTGTGACAAGGTTGAAGCACTCAAGACTTCCATATGAAAAATAAATAGGGATTCTATATTTATCACCTCCATCCCCAATAATAGCATTCAAAACCAAAGAAGCCCGTGTGAACATATTAAGTTTTTAGAACAGTTAGACACAAAGCTTCTACGGTGATATCTAAAGGCAAAGAGAGAGATAATGCCATTCCCAGAGGCCGAACAAGATACAAAAGACTGAGAAAGTGGAGCAGAGATTAAAGGTTTGGTGATGCACAGTGGACAAATGTTCTGACATCCTCTAAAAGGAACAAAATTAGAAGTTTAATGTGGCTTTGAGATCTGATGCGAGCATGCAGCTGAAGTTGAAATCTAAATAGATACAGAAAACGAAGGGGTCTGAAAGTGACAAAAATCTATGATTTTTATGTGTGTTACTTTATTTCTATATTATTCAGATTACATTTAAAAACAGAGAGCTAAGTCAGCACACTGAGGATGAATGAAACTCCTCTGTGTCCCTGATCATTTTTCCAAGAATCCCCAATGACCAACGTGTCTTCAATGCTAAATACCAGTGAAGTCTCTAAGCATTTGTGTATACTAATTTCTCCATTCATGGCAACAACTATAAAAGATGTATACTCTCTTTAAAATGTTCTCCTATTTTGTTGGTAAGAAAAGCAAGGCTTAGAGCATACCTATTTTATTTAAGGTTATATACCTAGTGACTAGTGTTACTGAGAACATCAGACACCTAGTTACACAAAATTTTATCTGCTGAGAACTCAAGAACAATGGCAATGGGTTTTTGATCCTACTGCACGTACTGGCTTTGTGGGAGCCTAGGCAGTTTGGATGCTCACCTTACTAGACCTGGATGGAGGTGGGTGGTCCTTGCACTTCCCACAGGTCAGGGAACCCTGATTGCTCTTTGGGCTGATGAGGGAGGGGGACTTGATTGGGGGAGGGGAGGGAAATGGGAGGCGGTGGTGGGGAGGAGGCAGAAATCTTTAATAAATAAAAAAAAAGAAAGAAAAGAAAAGCCGGCAAGAAGCAAGCCAATCTAAAGCCGAGGTTCCTAACCAAGAGAAAGCCTCTGTATGTGGTTTATTTGGGAGCTGGATGAAGGCCCCCCCAAAGCCAAAAGGATAAAACATCACACAACGTGTAAAAAAAATTTTATCTGCTGAGGCGGGGTGTGGTTCTAAGCCCAACGTTAGAAAAGCAAAGGCAGATGAATCTTTGTGAGTTCCAGGACAGTCTAGGCTACACAGTGAGTTACAGGCCAGCCAGGGATATAGAGTGAGACCCAGTCTCAAAAACAAACAAACAAAAAACCAAACAAAAAAAAAAACCAAAAAGATACACCTGCTGAACAAATTTAGTCTTTATTTTCTTCATCTTTTATTTGAGTATGAAAGAAAGATGTTTCATAAATCAATGTTTTGGTTTTTCATTTCTTTGTCTCTCTTGTATTTTCAAAAAAGTATGTTATTCATCTTCTTTATAATGGTTTGTTGTAAATTTTGTATCTTTTTTTCTCTCATTTTGTTGGGAACATCATCAGGAGTTGGGATGCATTTTAAGAAAAGAATGAATGAATGATCAAGTTAACAAGATGGTATTTCAACATATCTAATTTCATTTAAAAAAGAAACTACACTCATATTTATGGTTGTCATGGTTACGGCAATTGTGAGAAATCCTATTTATAGTTCATCTCTCAGTCTTTCAAAGAAAGTATCTGATTTAATACTCCAGTATATGTCCGCATCTTTCTATACAAAGTAGGAATGGATAGACAAATGGTTCCACTAAGATATTACAAACCTTCTACCACTGTTCCCAAGATTGAGGCTAAGAATATACAGATGGAGGCATTAGCAAAGATGATATGTATGTTTTTACTTGTCACTGGAATTTGAGAAATAAATTCTTGACAATGCCAAAGAAATATTGGTAAATTACAGTCAAAGAACAATGTGTGGCAGGTTACCAACATGCTGCAATTATGATTAAATGAAGATCACACTAGAGAGATCATATTCTGAAAAACATGAGAGCCCAAAATACTGTTGATTAACTTTCAGATTTGTGGAGCTTAACAATTTTCAGTAAACATGCTATGGTTGCTGAGAAGAACTTTTAGTTCATGGAACTAAAATTATATGTTGCCACAAACGCTGTGAAAAACATTATCAGTTTCTAATTGTGAAGAAGATACTCATTCCAATGGTCAGAGTTCAGTGCCTATTCTAATGTTTTGTGGGTGAGTAAGGAAACACATGCAAAAATGTTTACCCAGGGTTGTTTGTGCTGGAGAACATCACAAGAGAGCGAAATTACCACAGGAAATGGAATCTGTGAACTACTCATACGCTGAAAAGATATATATCACACATATTGATGAACGTGAACATCAAAATTGTATCTTATGAAATAAAACCTGCTCAAGAGTATATAGACCATTCATACAAATATTCAGAAATCTTTGTGAAATACTGGTATTATTGATGAGACGACTATAAATAAATGCAGGGGTAAGATAGAGAATGGTTGTCTCTTGAGAAGAGGAGGGAGGGAGGGAGTAATACAGAAAGGGTAAAGATACTTTAATAACTCAGATCTTTATTCAAACCAGGTAAAAGTTGCAGCACCATTTATCATTTTATATTTACTTACTTATTTTGGTTTTTCGAGACAGGTTTTTCTGTAGCTTTGGTGCCTGTCCCAGAACTAGCTCTTGTATACCAGGCTGGCCTCGAACTCACAGAGATCCGCCTGCCTCTACCTCCCGAGTGCTGGGATTAAAGGCATGCACCACCACCGCCCAGCTCCAGTTATCATTTTATTTTATATTTTAGGCAGCTTAAATGAACACTACCATAGGCTAAAGATGTTTTTGTGCATAGGGTGCTCAGCTGTGAGTCTAGGAGCTAAAGACACTGTGAAGGAAGACAATCATTAATAATAGAGCATGAAAGGGCTGCCAACAAACCCATTTCTCTTACATCCAAGTAGAGTCAAACAGAAGCTGAACTTAGGTCCATCCAGGAAATGCTCTTGACCTTATAAGAAGAGTAAAGGTCATTTTCAGGCAACTGTTGAGAGAGTCATTTTTTTTGACTCAGCAATTTTTGATATAATGCTAATTTAAAATTCAGATTGAGGTCACAAAAAAAAAATCTAACAAACTGAATAATAGATACATGAATCCTACGTGTCCGGAGAAGGAATAAAAGTGTATTCTCTTGGATGGAATTTATTTTGTCTGTCAGTGTAAAAGGGCAATTGTGGGAAGATATTGATCCTTGGTTTAATTTTGTGTTGTTTTGTTTTTTTCTTCTTTTCAAAATAAAAATTTCATCCAAAGCTATATGCAGAAATGTTTTCAAATATTTGTAGGGAAGTGGCTACTTATACTCTTCCTTGGTCCTCTCTAGTAAAAGTCAGCCTGGAAGAAGAACTTATACTAAGATATATTATGTACTGCCTTCATTTAGATGAACCATCATCACCTTCCTGATGAGATTTAATTATATAATTTCTATGCAGGAATTGCAATGAGCTTTCAAATAATTTTACTATTAATATCTTTTGAACAATATCTTTTGAAACAAGAAGTCCACAATGAATACCAATATTAAAATAAATTGTTCTCATATAACACTTTGCTTACTTTATCCTTGCTCCACCTGGGGAAATAGAAAAAGAGCCCATTATTGGGTGTTTTCTCTGCAAAGGGGGAATTTCTCTGTATAGCACAGGATGACAATTTAAACAACAGAAAATTCTGCAAAATATTTATAGTAACTAAGCTTGGAGAATTTTTGAAATCTTTTGAGAATTTTTTCCTGAATTTACCAATTATGGAACTTCAGTGAATTCAGTAACAGAATAAGTCCTGATTTTCTCATCAGGACTTTGGAACTCCGTTTTCTTACTGTTTCACTGATGGCATTAGCCCTTTGATATTTGACTTAATCATTTACTGGCCTCTCATGTGTCCTTCCAATTTCATCAGTGGCCAATTTAATCCAAGTTCTCTCAAAGTCTCAAGATCCCTCTCTTTCAGACCCCCAGCTTTGGGAAGTGGGGATATTAACATTTTTGAGAAACATTTGAGTCCAAGGACACAATTAATGTATTAATGTTTTTCGAAGAAAGTGTGTTTGGGAGTTACCAGTGCAGGTTTTGTTTTCTGAAGCATAAAGTAGCTTGATCAATTAAAATAAAATTGTTGCACTTTTTATAAGCACAAAGTCTCACATTTGAAAAAGAAGTAAAAGTTTTACTTGATATTATTTATTTTTTTCTTTTTTATATTTTTCCCTCTTTTATTACTTAAAAAATACCAATCCAAAGTCCTCTTCCCTCCTCCTCCCACTCTCCTCCCTCTCCCTCCACAGACCCTCTCCCACCCCTCCAACCCTAAGGGAGTGCCATGCACCCCCCCCCCTGTGGAAAGTCCATGGCCCTCCCTACTACATCTAGGTTGAGCAAGGTTTACATCCAAAGAGAACAGGATCCCATAGAGCCAGTAGAGACACATCACATTTTAAAACAGCCACAGCCTCCAAAAAATTTGAAATATTGCAATTCAATGTATTTGTCTGAAACCCATTTAGTGGAGATTCTGAGAAGCTGAATTTCAGTCCTATAGAATTCCATAAGTGTACCTAAAATAGGAAAAGTAGGGTTGCAAACTATCTCTATTGTCAAATCATTAGATACTTGAAACAGGATGTGTGCTTAAATGGCTATGTTATAATATGAAGAAAAATTACGATCATTTAAATAATATATATGGCAAAACTACTCTATGTCTTCCAAACAGATTATGGAACAATGTTACTGGTCTTACAGGCTTTCTAAATGTCCTCTTACTATGGTGTTCCCATCCTATCATGCATTGCCACCAACATAATAGTCGTGCCATTCACTACTCTACATTCTTATCTTTTTACACGGCTATCACTTACATAATCTGTAACCACTGACCTGTTTAGTTTTGAGAAACTGAATAGAAAGCTTGAATTTAGTTTAGTTTAGTTTAGTTTCGTCTTTGGTAATACCACAATATTACACTATCAGAAGAAAGCTACTAGAAAAAGAGAAGTTCTTGGAATCTGATTTCAATTTATCTCAGAGTTGACTAAATGTTCTTCTGAGGTAGTTAGTGAAAAAGTCTCTGCTGAGTACTAGGTAACACTAGCCTTGTAGTGATTGCTTTGCAGGGCTCAGGTGTGGCCCAGGCAATAGGACAGAACAGAGTCAAGCCAAAGAGAACAAACCACTCTGAACGTCCTGTTTCAAACACACCTATGCCATCCAGAAGAATTTCAAGTACAAGTCTTTCTACATGATGAAAGGGTTCAATGCACATGACAGGCAGCAAGGCAAACAGGGAACAGTTAAAACTTCAAAGGAAGGCCGGGCGGTGGTGGCGCACGCCTTTAATCCCAGCACTCGGGAGGCAGAGGCAGGCGGATCTCTGTGAGTTTGAGACCAGCCTGGTCTACAAGAGCTAGTTCCAGGACAGGCTCCAAAACCACAAAGAAACCCTGTCTCGAAAAACAAACAAACAAACAAAAAAAAAAAAACTTCAAAGGAAGTCAGCTATAGAAGACACTATGTCCTGGCTTCCCTGGCATTCTGTTCTTAGGGTAAAAGACAATGGAGATTGTTTCATTAAGAAAATTTATCACACTAGCCCAGGATGGTATACGATAAAAGTTTATTTATAAGGGGGTAAACTCAGAATTGGTAGCGATCTACAGTCCTCTATATGTGCCGGAAACCAGAGATGAATCCAGCAGCCAAGGGGCTAGCACATGCCCCTATGTCTGCATATATAATACATAAGACCAAGATCAAAGTGGCTCATATTCCAAAGCCATTGGCTGAAGAAGTTCACACAACACCTCCCCCCTTTGTCTAAAGAAGAGAGTTCCAATATGAAACTATATACAATAATAACAAATATCAAATATAAAAATTAGAATTACAACCAACATGAATGACATCAAGAAAGAAACATATGCTAATTTTAATAGTTATTCTATTCTAAGAAGTCTAAGTCATATTAGAAATGGCTTGGCTAAGTCATGAGAGAAAATTAACTATGAGTATCTAGTCTTCAACCCCATCAAAGATATGAGAAGGGAAATAATATTAATTAAGTAAACAGGAAGTACAATCAAGTAACTTCTAAAAGAAGCAAGAAATGACAGAGACAACTGGCTACCTGGGCAATCACCCAAAGTCTCATTTGCAACATTGGGGCAACCAACTTTGGTTAAGGCCTAGAATAACTTACAGACCATTTTCAGAGGTAGAAAAAAAAATCTTAAAACTGTCTTACCCTGTCTTGGTAATGTTTGGCAGTTTTTTTTGCTTGTATCCTGCTTGTCCAGTCTGGACACTAGGCATTTTTTCAGTGGTTGATACAGGGACAGTTTCTTGCCCAAAGGCCAGTTTGCCAAGAAGAAAACAAACTCCATGTGGAGTGTCCTTGGTGCCCAACATTCTTTCAGGAATAGATTGGTATTGGCAGGAGAAGTTGTGTCTCACATCAACAGAATCCTAAGTTATTTAAATGCCATGTTCTACAGTTCTTTGAAGTGGGTGAAGATTGCCTATCTACGTGGAATACAATCTCTATGCATCTAGAAAACCTGATTAGTCTAAGTATGAGAAACATGTATAACTATTGACCTGTAATTCTTAATACATATATAGCTTAAAGACTAAGGCCTTATATTAAAATATTAAACAATCTTTAAACAAATGTGCAGCAAATTAGAACAATGACCCCCAAATGTGAACAATATATGTTTCTTGATAAGAGGTAGAAGTATGTAGTGCATTATGATAAATATATTTTAAAATTGCATCAATATACAAAATATTTTAAGCAGAGGTATTGCATGCATACACATAATATGACAAAATAACTTTGCATAGGTACACAAATATTGTAAACAGAAATAGTACTATAACATATTATTTGAATTTGTATCAATATATAATAATTTACCAATGTAAATTGTCTATAAATAATAGTTCACAAGTGAGTAAGTTTATACTAATTTACCTATTATCCCATCCAATTCCTTTTTTAAAAAAGAGATCCATGGTCTACATAATTTACACCCACAACCCTATACCAGTTATAGCCAACCCCTAATAGATGTCCTTAATCATGAGGACAAACTTTGTTGGAGAGGGAAAGTTGTCTTTTTGATTATTTCCAGCTGCCATGGGGGTGATGTTATTTCTATGGGATCCTAAAAAACTAAAATAATGATTAAGTTTCAAGATTACTGTCTGGTACAATGTAGATAGTCTCTGGGTAGTTGGTTGGGTTATTTTTGAAGATCTTATTGAAAGTTCTGGCCAGAATATTGTAAGAAGGTGCACCATCTCAGTTAAACAAGGTGGGATCATCTTGAGCAGTTTGTAACACAAACCGATTTTAAAGTGGTGTCATCAGCATCATGACATTATATCAACCAACCAGGTAGAATCATTATTGTGTGACCCTATCTTTTTCCTGGAAAGAAGGAAAATTTATTGTTCATTGTGAAAAACTTAAACATTACTCATATAGACATGTATTCAATGAAAGGTGCCATAGTAATTTCTTTTTTTAAAGATCAGCCAACTTCTTTTATTTATTTATTTATTTATTTATTTATTTATTATGTATACAATATTCTGTCTGTGTGTATGACTGCAGGCCAGAAGAGGGCACCAGACCTCATTACAGATGGTTGTGAGCCACCATGTGGTTGATGGGAATTGAACTCAGGACCTTTGGAAGAGCAGGCAATGCTCTTAACCCCTGAGCCATCTCTCCAGCCCCGCCATAGTAATTTTTTAAAAATTTTTTTCTTTCTGTACCATACCAGATGGCTCCTGATTTTAGACAGAAAGTCTGATTTTTTTTTAACAACATGCTTAGATTTAGAGGATAGCCATTTTCCAACTCCAAAAAGCCATCTTTGATTTCTAAGTGAGTTGTGACTATTATTATAAGGAGAAGTAGGGTGTTGGCTGAGGTTTCTGTCCTGTCTGGTCTTTGTCCTGCCTGGTTCTCACAGTCATTAAGTTCAAAAGAAATCACACAAAGGTATATACTAGTTATAAACTGATTGGCCAGTAGCCAAGCAGGAAGGATAGGCAGGAAGTAGAGGCAGGTCAATGAGAACAGGAGAATTCTGGAAAAAAAAAACGGTGTGTAGTCCTGACCCAGCCATAAAAGAAGCAAGAGGTGACTGCCTCGCTGAATAATGTACTGAACCAAGTGGCTAACATAGACGAGAATAATGGGCTAATGTAAGTTATAAGAGTTAATAAGAAGCCTGAGCTAATGGGTCAATCAGTTTATAATTAATATAGACCTCTGTGTGATTTCTTTGGCACTGAGGGAACCGTGCAGGACAAGGACAAGACAGGACAGAATCCTCCGTCAACAAATGGCAACTATGTGGACAACTGCATCCATATAAATCCTGAGAGAGCTTGGGAAGTAATTCTAGACAAAAGAGAATAGAGTTAAGCACAGTTTATTGGTATCAGCATTTTCTCATGTGGGCTCTGTTTGCTAGAGACAAATGTGTCTCATTTAAGAGAGGCTTCCTGACTCAGTTTTAGATGCCAAAACTTTGCAGCCCTTTTAAGAGGCTTTGCCACAAAACACTTAAATGGTGTTTATGAATAATCTACAGCATGCTTCTTGGTGGTGGCATGGACTTTGAAATGCCATAAAGTTGTGGCAATAAACATGGCTACAGCTGGTGCCTCTGCCATGAAGCTGAAATCTCAGAAAGCTAAAAAATGGGCTGGATTCAGCCACCAAAGCCATGGCTTTAATCCTACCCATATTAATTTAATTAGCAAATTAAAGACTCAAGTGGTCAGAAAAAGAGAGAGATACAGTAAAGAGAGATTCAAAGGTGAAGAAAACCTCTAAAGGGTTTACAGTGTGTTAAAAATATATGCAGGCCAAAGGTTTAAGTCCTTAAAATAAAAAAGAAAGAGAGTTGTTGGGTGTGGTGGCACACACCTTTAATCCCAACACTTGGAAGACAGAGGCAGGCAGACATCTGTGAGTTCAAGGTGCAGTGGCACACATCTTTAATCCCAACCCAGACTCCAACGTGGTCTACTATATCCACATAAAACCTGGGAGGGCTTGAAAAGGAATTCTAGGCCAAAGCAAACAAAAAAAATTAGAGCGTTTTAAATAGATTCTTGCTGGCAGTATGCCGCAGCTCCTCTAAGAGAGATTTTTTCTGACTCAGCCACAGCAGAAAAAAAGCGACACAGTTTTAAAATGCTGGCTTTCTGGGCTATGCTGCAAGCATCACCTCTGGCTCTTGTGGGAGTCAGAGCATTTGGATAGGGTTTGTGAGTAAATGACTTGCATGATGGCAACATGAACTAAGTATGTGCCTGGAAGTGGGGCAGTGTGTGTGGCTCAGAGGCAGAAGCAGCTCCAGCTCTGCCATGCTGAACTGTGCAGAGCATGAGCAGAAACTACCATCTTTATCATAATAATAGCACAGCTAAAGTTTTAGACTGGGCAGGCAAACAGGAGGTACCACATTACCCCTACTAATGGCACAACTTAAGTTTTTAAAAATTGTTTAGCACTTTAAAAGTGCAAAGCATAAGTGTTCCTGGACAGTAAAGAATTACAGATTCACAACGGGACAGATTCAGACAGAAAAGACATCTAAATGGGTCACAGTGTTGGATAAATGTACGTAGGCTTGGGAGAAAGAAGAAAAAGAGTATAGAGTCATAAAATAAATTTAATGCTTTAAAATTAGGGGGCAAAGTCTTTAAAAAGACAGAGTGCATATAGTCATAGACTAAAAGGAGTAAAGAAAAATAAACCCCATAAAAATGGAAAACTCACAGAGAGTCTGGATTATGTATATTATTGTGTTATCCTTGAATCTTTTGACTGTGAAGGAACTAAGTACAGAGACACATTTTGTTGTATGGGCTGCTAAGCTAAACCTGCATTTATATTGTAAAGGTATCTTGACTTCAAAATTTGGGTCTAAGGATATGTTGCTTGGGAAAAGAGGTTCTTTTGTTTTCACAGAAGATGAGAACCTGTGGATTGTTTCCAGGCAAATATGGTTTCATGGACCAAGGCCTCTTGAAAGATCACCATAAACACCCTCAAAAATGTACTTTGCCCAACTGCTGACTGAGATGAACCTAGCACACAGGATATACCAGGAAAGACCTGATTAGTAGTGCCCTCAGTCAGTAGGAAGCAGTAAGGACAGAACTGCATCCATATTCCCGAATATTGTCTATAAATGTTTATTTACATTTAAAGGAGGAATATGATATAGATACGAATAATTTTCATTGGTATGGATCTTGGTTTGTTGAAAGAAATTTAAGGTCAATCTTGTCATACATATATTTCTGTTCTTGAGTGAGGTGTTGTGATTGTGTAGCTCATTTAAAAAATGTAAAGTATAATTAAGAAATATAGGTTAATATATAATCGTCTATGATAGTCAAGTTTGTAGTCATGTTAGTTAGATTTTCTAGATATACAGAGAAAGTACTTCAAATGGATAGGGATTCTTCATATCTTTCAGAGACTTTCAGAATATAGCATTTAAAATGTTTAAGAACTTAAGACTTTTCATGATAATGAGACATATCTGCTCCTGGCAGCACCAATCTACTTCAAGAAGAAGATAGGCATTGAAAAGGCTCCTTATGGAGTTGGTTAGCCATTTGGGCAAGAACCTGATTTGCCTGAACTGCTTAAATGGACATGAAGGATCCACAGAGAAATGACTGCTGAACTTGCCTAAAGGTGAGATGATCCTTCAGGGTTCCTGCTTCATGGAAGAGTTTGTAAGACATTCTGCAGGATACAGAAGAAAGAAACTGAACTGTCTTTGAAATTTCCTGCTTCATGAAAATGTCTGATGGATACTATGGTGCTGTAGGGTGAAGATGGATGCCCCAACAGTACAGAAGAACTTAGGGTGACTGTCAAGGCAGTGAGATGTCTCTGTCAATTCTAGAATTTTGGAAGTTGCTTACAATGTACTTCCTGTTTAATTAGGTAATATATCCTTCTGGAGTCTTTGATGGAGTTGAAGAATAGATAGTAATAATATAGTTTTCCTTAGTTATGATAAAAGGTAAAATAGATATAAATATTGTAACTGTAATTCTTGTTTGATAATTGTTTTCTTATATGTAATTTTGTTATGTTAAAGCCATCCTTTTTGTTTAAACAGAAAAGGGGAAATGGTGTCGGAGGTGCTTCTGTTTATGTGTTGCTTTCATTGGTTAATGAATAAAGAAACTGCTTTGGGCCTGATAGGGAAGAACTTAGGTAGTTGGAGAAGGCAGAACTGAATTCTTGGAGGAAGAAAGCAGAGTCAGGGAGAATCCATGGATCCTTTGCCTGAGACAGATGCTGGTTAGAATCTTTCCTGGTAAGTCACTGCCACATGGCAATATATAGATTAATAGAAATGGGTTAAGTTAAAATGTAAGAATTAGCCAATAAGAAACTAGAGCTAATGGACCAAGCAGTGTTTTAAAGAATACAATTTCTGTGTGGTTATTTTGGGGATAAGCTAGCCAGACAGCTTCTCCTGCTACAGTAGGGAGATATGTATATTTAGGTAGTAAAATTTTGCCTTGTAGACGATATTGGTACCATAAGTTCAATTTTTTTCTTTTTTTTAAGCATTTAGATGTTCAAGGTCTTTTGACTTTTTGAAGATGGGTATTTTTCTGCAAAGACAATAACAGAACCCTGTCCCAAACCTTATGAGGTTTTCTTTCTTTCTTTCTTTCTTTCTTTCTTTCTTTCTTTCTTTCTTTTTTTCTTTCTTTCTTTTTTTCTTTTTTTACCACCTATAGGATTGTCACCTCTGTGGATGAGCCATCATTTTTCTTCAAGAATTTTCTCTTTTTTAAACTGAATCTTTATTAATTTTGATGGTATACATAAGTTTTCTTCTCCTGTGAAACCAAGAGTGAAATCCCTTCCCCAGCATAGCATATCTCCTGATTTCCCTTTTGAGGTCAACACATCTGTGAAATACACCAGCTGATTTAATTTAGATTATTATTATTTATTATCATTTAATGTCTCTCTGTTGCCTTTGTTTCTTTTTCATTTATATTAAGAAAATTTAAGGTTAATAAAGCATTATGGAGTCTATTTTAGGGGGTATAGTTCATCCCTTTTTGTTTGTTTAACATATCCTTTATAGTTCAATTTGATCTTTTCATAACTGCCTGACCTGTAGGACTGTCTGGTATACCTGTAATATGCTTTTTATTATAATAACCAAAAAACTGTTTTTTTTAGTGACATAGGCTGGACCATTACCTGTCCTTATTTGTGAATATAATGATATTGGTTGTACCAATGATAACCATAACTTCTAATAAATGTGTGCTTACTGAATCAGCCTTTTTTGAACTCAAAGCAGGTGCCCATTGAAAATCTGATGTAGCTTACATATTTTAATTTTCCAAATTCTACAAAGTGAAACATATCCATCTGCCAGAATTAACTCCTTTGAGTACCCTTTCAGCTACTTCCTGCAGGTAATAGTGTTTGCTATATAAAGAACAAGTAGGACATGTGTTTATAATTCCCTTAACTTGTTGCCATATAATAGAAAACTCCTGTTTTAAACCTTTACCATTGACATGATTTTTTTTTATAAAATTTTGAGAACTTCAACACATTTTCAATCAATAATCGATCGATTTTTGCATTACCTTGTGAAAAGGACTTGGCAGATCCATCCATATGGAATCAGATGTGTGTTATGATTATGGGACAAAGCCTATTCCTGATTTTATTGTGGACATGAATAAATAATGAAATCAATTCTGTATCATTTGGTATAAATTTAGTGGTTTTAATCTGCAAAGCAACTTGTTAATATGCAAATCATTAACTATATTGAGAGGTTCTTTAAAATCCCATAGTTCTATAGAAAAGCATATAATTCTGACTTATGTATAGAATTATAAGGGCTTTGTTCCACTTCACTTACATCTTTCAATTTGTAACCTGTCTTTCCTGATGTATTTGCATTAGTGTAGAATGGAGGGACTCCAGTGGTTGGTGTGTCACTTACAGTGCAGGGAAGGATCCAATTAGCTCTCTTTATGAGGCTAATTCTATCACTTTGGGGATAGTTGTTATTAATCTCTCCCAAAAAATTAGTACAAGCTCTTTGTCAGGGTCCATTGTCTTTCCATAAGTTTTTTTAAATTTTATTATTAGTAAAAGATACTATAATCTCTGCTGGCTCTATTTTTGCTAATTGATAAAGTCTCAATTTTTCTTTTATAATCAATTTAGAGACTTTTTCCACAAAGGATTTTGATTTTTCACTCGGTTTATATGGTAAAATGACCCATTCTAAGATTATATCAGAACTTCCTGTTTATGAGCACACCTATGCCATCCTGGAGAATTTCAAGTTCAAGTCTCTTGACATGATAAAAACGTCCAGTACAGATGACAGACAGAAAAGCAAACAGGGAACAGTAAAAACTTCAAAGGAAGTCATCTATAGATGACATTGTGACCAGGCTTCCCTGGCATTCTGTGCTCGGGGTAAGAGACAATGGATATGCTTTGTGAATGCAGTGTTCACAGTTGTTCTGTGTGGACCCTTATGGACTGCTATAGTATGCTGAGACCTCTGGGCCTTCACTAATGCATTCTTCTTGAGACTGTATAAAGTGTTCTGGTTCCTTTGTATTCCCATTGTTTGTGCTTGTCCTTATTTAAAAACAGTTATTCCCAACAGTTTCTTGAGAAATTGTTGATGAGAGCTTTAAATCAGGTAGAGTGGCTCTTATGTATTCAAAAATATTAGCTGTCTCCTCTTATGCTGATTATGTCAGGCTGGAGAGAATCTTAGGCTGGAATAAAATACTTGGCACAGTTTAGAGGTAGTCTGTTACATCATTTCTTTGCCTTTGTATTTCTGGGGCATCTGTACTGGTTGTGGTTGTTGTTGTTATTGTCAACTTGACACAAGCAAGAGTCTTTAGAGAGGAAGGCGCCTTGGTTAAGGAAATGCTTCCATGAGATCCAGCTGTAAAGCATTTTGTCGATTAGTGATCAATAAGGGTGGTCCCAGCCCGTGGTGGGTAGTGCCATCCCTGGGCTACTGGACCTGGGTTCTATAAAAAAGCAGGCTGAACAAGGGAAAGCAAGCCAGTAAGCAAACATGCCTCCGTGGCTTCTGCATCAGCTCCTGCTTCCAGGTTCCTGCCTCCAAGATTCTGCCCTGCTAGAGTTGCTGTTCTGGCTTCCTTCAATAATGGACAGTGAGTCAAATAGACTCCTTTCTCTCCACACTGCTTTTTAGTCGTGCTGTTTCATCACCACAAAGGAAAACCTAACTAAGACTTCACCTAAGGTTAGTTTTGCTCCAGATCTTTTGGTTTTGAAAACGTGGGTTCCTTTTTCTGCTTCCAGAGTTTTCTTTCTTTTCTTCCATTATTCTAAAAGTTAATATTCTTTATTGCAAATCAAGTCTCATTCATTTTCTCAATTTCTATTGCTTAGAGTTCACGGGAGACCCTTTCAAACTGTTAATATAGGTGTTAATATAAGATATTTGATATATTTTCTCTTCATGTTTTAACTATAAATTTTCCATTTTAAAAAAAAATCCCTTTCTTTCTTTCTTTCTTTCTTTCTTTCTTTCTTTCTTTCTTTCTTTCTTTCTTTCTTTCTTTCCTTCTTATGTATACAGTGTTCTACTTGTAGGGTACCAGATCTCTGGAAGAGTAGCCAGTACTCTTAATCTCTGAATCATCTCTGAAACCACACATTTTCTCTTTTAATTATTTCTTCTGCCTTTTAAAATTATAATATAATCATATCATTTGGGCATTACCTCTCTTTCTGCCACACCTTCCATATAATCTTAGCTCTCTTTCAAATTCAGGCCCCTCTTTTCATTAATTATTGTCACATATAAAAGCATATATGTACCCCTACATATTTCTAAATAAATAATGCACCTCCCCAGTCTATATAATGTTACTTATACATATACTCTTTATCCAGTACCAAATGGTCAGCACTATTTTCCTTTAAAATTACTTTCAATTTTTTTGAGAATTCTATGCAATGTATTTTGATCATACTCAGTCATTTTCTTACCTACCCAACTTTGTGTTCTCATTTTTTAAAGCTCAACATACAATTTATAATGCCCATATAATTTTGGGAGTATGGTATCCCCTGGAACTTGGTTAATTTAGCTGTGATTATACCTTTAAAGGGATACTCTCTTCTGTGATTATACTCTCTTCTCCCAGTGGTTAGCAATCGCCAATATGTCCTCAGCTAAGGGTGGGACTTTGCACCCTTCTCACTCTTCGATCCTGAGACTGTGTCTGTCTTGAGCATCTGCAGATCAGGTGCAAGCAGTCACAACCGCTGTGAATTCTTATGTATAACTACCTCGTTGTGACTGGAAAATGCTGTTTTATTTTACTCACCTCCTACCTTTGACTCTTAAAATCTTTCTATCTCTCTTCTATGATAATTTGTGAGCATTTGGTGGGAGTTTTTCATTTTGTGATCTCTTCCTTTCTTTTTTGGAAGATTTTAACTTTGTATTTTACATTCTGACTTCTTATTTTACATGATTGTTTTACTTCTGAGTTTTTCCAATTTTCACGTGGTATCTTGGTTCTGTTTTAATATTGCAATAATTTTTAACAATAAGGTGTTAATAAAAGGGATTAAAAATGAACTTAATGGAAGCATAATTTATGTATGATAAAATACACTTATTTAGGTTTATACTATTAAATGAGTTTCCACAAATGTATGTGTTTATGTCACCCATGCCATAATTATGACATAGAGAGTTTCCAAAGTCTTCAAAACTCCCTGTCCTTTGATCCTGTTCCCTTTTCCCCTGACTATGCATCTCACAGATCTGCTGATGTGCTTTCTGTCTTTTCCTTTGTCTTTCATGTAGAGAAATGTCTTGTCATTTTGAATCTGCTTACTATAGATGTCAGGGATTAGAAAGGTGACTATAAGATACGAGACCTCTTGACTGGGAGGATGGTTGCCTTGTGGTCAGTGTGGGCTGTTTCTGTAAAACCATCTGATAGTGTGGCTTTAGACCACTTCCTTTTATTGGTACCAATGATGGATATTTTCAATCCTTTACATAGATGAAAATCTGGAGTGTTCTAGAAATTAATTTAGGCAAAAGGATGGGATTTGGGTCTTCAACATTCATAGTCAATGTACATTGAATCATTGCCTCTCCTTGGATAAAGTACTCACTCTTTGAATCTCAAGCATATTTATCCTTCAACCTGTTCTGTCACACATGATATTGCTGCTGACAAAGACAGTTTCTCTATGCAATGGCCTGATGATGGGATTTCAAGATCATAATTGTTCTTTATTGTTCTTAATTGTCTTTCTTATTTAAATGTCCCCTCTCCTTCTTTTTGTCTATCTGGAGAAATGGAACCAGTGTGATTTATCCGTAAGAGGTGTTTTCCGAAGTGAATTCACAAACCCATGGAGGCTGGGACAGATCCAAGTGTTGTGATCTGCTGTGTGAAAGCTAGAATCTAATCCAAGGGGGAAGAGGTTACAGAATTTGGTAGAAATCCACTGATACAAATCCCAGATTTAAAAAGGTATGAAAAACTAGAACTCATATGTTCAGGAGCAGACAAAGAGGAAAACCATAGTTCTAAAAGACAGTGAATCATCTCTTCTACCGTTTTGTTCATCTTGCTTTATCCACACTGATAAGAATGGATCTACTTTACTCAGTGTACTGACTCAAATTCTAGTCTCCTTCAGACTCATCCAGAGTCGGCTTTTTGTTTGTTTGCTTGTTCCTTTGTTTTATTGTTTTTTACCAGTTATCTGGGTAACATTAGTCCAATCTAACTGGCATGTAAAACAAGGCATGCCAGAGCCATTTGAGAATTCTTGATTGTAAAGCATGTTAGGGCTCAGTTTCTCTGCTGTGAGTTTTTTGCAACCCTGCAGGATAATTGCCACCTGTCTCTGTTTTTTAATTTTTGGTCGTTTTTATCTCTCAAGTTTTTTTTTCACACTGTCACCCTGTGGATTTATATCTTTTGAAAATAAATTCCTTGATTTTATTGGTGAGGATATTTAGAGAGAGTCAAAGTAGATGGGATGTACATACTTAATCTATTAGCTTGACTCCAAACTAATAAAAAATAAAAAAATAAATAAACTGTCTTATTTTTTAACACATTTGATAAAACAATCACTGTGCAGATTAACCAACTATATAAAAGCTTATGAAAAGATTATATTTAGAATTGTTAATTTAGCCAGTGAAAATCCATCATACATTTGTGTTAACCATTTGTTACTCTTCTCATATAGAGTCATTTCCGAGGCACAAGCTCTGGAAACCTTCTGCTCATAAATTTGAGCCCTGCAGTAATGATCAAAGGTATGGCTATAAAAGAGTATGCTGAAATAAGAATTCACTAAAAACTTCTCTTAGAATTATGATAATTATGATTATTGTTTTATTAAGACTGACTCTAGGTGGCCTTGATCTAGCAATCTCCCTACTTTAGTCTTCAGAGTGTTAGGATTATGTGATGATTTTTTGCCTGGCAATCTTGTCTA
>NC_022031.1:19408963-19410197 GCF_000317375.1 Microtus ochrogaster | reverse complement strand
AAAAAAAAAAAAAGGATTATGTGATGATTAGGATACAGCACACCTGGCCTAAAATGAATTACATCATGGTACTGCTTTTAGATAAAATGTCACTATATTTATAAGTTATATTTATTTAGTTATCAGTAATTCCAGGCTAAGAGCATTAGTAGTATTAAACTGAAATGCAGGTGCATATATCTGAAAAGGCAACAGGAAGGGGCAATTGGAGATTTTGTTTTCATGCAGGATAACTGGTTGACAGGGGCTGAAAGCTGCTTAGCAAAAACAAATACTTTGAGAGTGAATGCACGGGAACACAGCAGTTGAGGGATAAGTGTTCTCTCAGGAGACAATCATTGAAGACATGGGCAAAGGGCATTTGAATGTAGTTTTGGGCCTAGAGTTGGCAGGGAAAATACAAGATGCTCAAGTTAGGATTAATTTCAGACAAACAAGAAAAAGGTGTTAGCTGGGTAGAACAATTGATTGCTTCCTTCCTTTGGAAGCTGGCATGGTGCCTTCTGGTACTGTAAAAAGTAATCCTCAAGGAGGAAGTTTGCAAGTCAGTTCTAGCTCAAGGGCTCCTGAGCCTTGTGTCTAAAGTGCATAGTATCTTCAGCAATAGAGACTGACCTTACACCTCTAGGGGGCAACAGAAGGCAAAAACAGTAGCCTGTAGCATTTTTGAGAGTTTCTCTTGAGTGATACTGGGGTTTTGTTTAATGGCCTTTGAATATCATGAAATAATCAGATGGAAACTTTTGATTTAAGCTATGCATATGACTTCTAAAACATTATATGCTATTGGCATAGCCCCTGTTTTCCCTCTAGAAGTGTAAGGTAAGCTCTTATTGCAGGGAGAGAAACCTCCACCAACAGAGGTCATTAAAGTTATTATTTTTGGATGTAGCGTCCCACTCTTGTTGAATTCACATGAACTCACAGAAAATCTTGTGTATCAGCTTCTTAGACTGCTCACATTACAAGCATGAGCCATCATCCCTAGCAAATTATTATCTCAAATATAATAGATATTATGTATATATTTATATATTATAGATTTTCTTTTTGTTAGACTCAGATAATTTCTTAACACCTTTAGATTTCTCCAACAACATGTCCTTTCATCTGTTAGTGCCTCTGCATAAAGATTTAGTAGATTCCTATAGCCATACTGATGAATATCTTGCATATCACCATAGAACCTTCATCTGGTGATGGATGGAGATAGAGACAGAGACCCACACTGGAG
>NC_022031.1:19401410-19408083 GCF_000317375.1 Microtus ochrogaster | reverse complement strand
CCCCTTCCTCCTTCTCTCAAGAATACATGATGTTTTTTATTAACTTTTGCTTACATATATAATTTATACATCGATACTCCTAAATATAACCAGTTCAGTCTGTATAATACTACTTGTATGTATGTTTTCAGGGCTGACCATTTAGTATTGGATAACCAATTGGTGTGCTCCTCCTTGAGGAAGACTGTTCTCCCACTTTCAGCATTCATTGTAGTTCCTTGCGCTGGGCTGAGGACTCTTTGATTTCCCCATGCCACCTTTAGCATGTCTATTGTTGTCCTTGCTCATCTCATATTTAGAGAATCCTGTTGGTGAGAGGTTAAGGCTGTAGCTTCTGACATTGCTAGGAGACACATCTTACACGAAGACCTCCCATCCTCTGGCTCCTGCCATGCTTCTGTTTTCTGCACTATCCCTGGAGTCTTAGGTATAGGGGTTGCTCACTCAGTTCTATTAAAGACTGGTAAAGAAGCCCTATTTACAACCTTGTGAAGTAATTTCTTTTTGAATCTAACAAGATTTTTTTCATAGATAATATAACAGTATCATGTATGGAGGAATGTTTGTTTATAATAGAGTCTAGTGTTGCTAGAACTACATCACAGAGCCTGTTGGGGCAATGTCTTTGGTTGTTTTCTATTGTAGTAAACCCCACAACCAAAAGAAACTTGGTGATGAAAGGGTTTGTCTGATTTCTATGTCCCAATCACAGTTGGTCAATGAAGAAAGTTAGAGCAGGAAATCAAGCAAGGGCAGAGACGAACCCATAGAGGAACACTGCTCCTGGCTCACTCCCTAGGGCTTTCTCACACAACCCAGGCCACTTGTCCAAGGGTGACAGTGACCACAAAGGGTTGAACCATCCATATCAATCATTAATTAAGAAAATGCCCCCCAACTTGTTTATAGACAAACTCAAATTTTTTTTTTGAATAAAGAAATTCTTTATTTGCATTCTCTCTTCCAAGATTGCTCTAGTTTATGGCATGCTGAAAACAATTAGCCAGCACAGGTCAGTCCAGATAACCATTTGTTTGCTTTTCATTGTTGTTGTTCTTTTCCAGAAGGGAACTTATTATGTAGCCCAGACCAGCCTCTAACTCATGATACTCCTTTCCCGATCTCTCAAGTTCTGAGATTACAGACATGAACAACCATCTTTGGCCAAAGTCTTCATTGTAAACACGCTTGTAGATTATAGTTAAAAAAAACAACAACAGAATACAAGTAAGGTGCTACCAATTATAATAAGATATAGTTTAGTAATAATAATGCTACAAATTAAATAAATAAAAGGTAATACTGAACTCTTAGAGTGTAACACACATAGTGCTTATAAAATTAGTTTATTTATAAAAAATCTATTCTACTTAACATCCATCAAACAATTATTATGTATTAGCTACAGTAGGTGCATAAATCATCAACAATTATGATAAGCATAATTATATCCATCAAGTAGCATATAATGTACAGCCAGGTTTTGATATTAATAAGATTATTGATGAACATTTTAGCCACGAGAAACTGCATTTTTTTTGTCCTGGCATCCATCTAGATATGCATTCTTTAAGATGCTTTTGCTAGTCATATGTGACTATTTTGATTCAAATGCAAATTGAGTAGCATAAATCATGCCTTTGCATAAGGTTCTACTGGACAGCTGTGAGATTAGAAATTTTACATTTAGACTCATTTAGTTCAAAATCTTTGATTCTGACCCTAGACATTGGTCATGTTTCCATTCTAGTTCATATAAGATTAATTATGGGAGATAAATTAGACCACAGATAGATTGTACAATGTTCTAAGTACATTGAAGATATTATCAACATTTTTGACCTTCACTGACTTTTCCGCTATGACTATAAGGAATTCATCAACTTGAAACTTTATAGGATTTGCCGGTAAACCCTCTTAGACAGAATTCCCAGGATAAATGTCTGCGGCCATCAGTCTGGGATGCTGTATATAAGTCTTTTAGACTTTAAATTAGAAACTACAGTGCTAAGAGATATGCACTGCCTCAAATATGTCTTCAAAATATTCTTCTCTTATATTGTCTTCTCTTGGTCACTCTAAACATCCCTGACATGTATTTTCCTTCTCATCAACCAATACCATTTTGTCATCAATGACTAGTGAACAACAAAGTCAATATGTGTGTGTGTGTGTGTTAGCCTTTATGAACACAAAATAAAGAGTAGATTGAGGCATCTACTTTTCTTCCTGCCAATCAGCAAATACAGAAACAGAGAGATCCAGTCCCAAGTATAGAACAAGACCACTTTTCACTGAGCCATTTTCTTTCCTTTTCATCTTTGACTGATGCGAAAGAAAAACAAAACCAATCTGCTCTGCAGTATCATTAGTTATCAAATTCTGTCTTTAATAGATGTACTAAGTGAGCTAACTATTGGATATGCAGATGTGTGAACCCAGACTGGAAATCCCCGCCTAATGATATCATGTGTCAATGTAGCTGATAAAAAAAAAGTTTAAAAATGTTTCTTAATAGATCTAGATGACTTGATGGATAATGGCAAATACTAGAAAACAAATACTAGGAGCTAAAAACTCTTATACCAAAAGAAAAGAAAGAAAACACACAAACACACATAGCAGATGATGATTACCCACCCTTCAGTGTCAGCTCTGCATGATGTGGGATTCCCTCGGTATGCTGTGATTACCATTAATAAACAAAGAAACTGCTTTGGGCATATAGCAGAGCTATAGGGGAACAGAGCTAGGTGGGGAAAGCTAAACGTAATGCTGGGAGAAAGGAGGCAGAGTCAGAAAGAAGCCATGTAGCTCCACCAGAGACAGATGCCCTTTGGAATTTTACAGTAAGCCACAGCCACATGGCAATACACAGATTACTAGAAATGGGTTAAATTAAAATATGAGTTAGCCAATAAGAAGTAAGAACTAATGGACCAAGCAGTGTTTTAAATGATATAGTTTCTGTGTGGTTATTTTGGTTCTAGGAAGCCAGGACGATCAAGCAGCCTCCTCTTACATCTGCGTGTATCTTAGCCTTTTTTAGAATCTCATAGTCTACGAACTTGCTAATGAGAAACTAACTCTGCTTGAAAGGACAGGATGACTAGGTGGTGACTCAGTCTTGTGTGTGTGGCAACAGCTAGATGGTGCTACATACATGAAGCCGTTACATCAACAAACAGGAGCTGGAGGTCAGAACTGGGCTTCCATCCCATGATGTGTTGGAAGGTAAAAGGAAATGAATGGCACCTTGGTCTACACAGATAAGAAGCCCAAGGAACTCAGTGGTATAAGATCTGTATTAGCACACATTGCTGGGGTCGTGAACTTTTTAGAAAATGTCTTCCTGTCAAGACTGCCTTCCAAAGTCAATTTTTAAGGAATGCCTTCCCCAGCATTAGACTGAATCAGCCCTCTTGCTAAATGATTTCAGAGCAGAACATGTCTTTACTGCATGGTGATTGTCACATTGCCTCCACAATTATTAAAGGGATTCTAATTTCTGTCTTTCTTTCGCAGCATGCTATAAAATAAAAAAAAAAAGGAGAGAGCTGTGTTTCTTCAGGATGACCACCTGATACCTAGATGTAGGGATTAAGCAGGCACTCAGTCAACGAATGACAAGCCAGTTTGCCACAGTGAGATGAGCACAAACATCTGAGAACGAGGATGAATTTCAATGTACAGCTGAAGGATGGTAAGTGAAGAAGGCTTTCCCCCATGTTCAGAAACAGTGGTAGATTTTACACCAGGCCTATGAGGTAGTGATGGCTGACTGTGTAAACACCACAGAGCCTGGAACCAGCACGTCTGAGTCAAAAAAATCTGACCTGCTAATCACCAGTTGTGAAAATCTGTAGAAACAAAGCTGTTTGTCTGATTTTGTTTTCTCTTCCTATTTCTATGCCCTCTCACATCTCATCCCACCTCATTGTCGTCTGGCAGAAAGGCAATCTTCACTCTTCTGTCCAAAAAATAAGTACCTTACACTGTGGAGATAGCTCAACTACAAAGTGCCTGTGACAGACACACAGATCTGAGTCTGATTCCCAGGTGGATGTGATCCTATGGACTGTGATCCCAGTTCAGGGAAGTGGAGTCAGATAGATTCCCGGGGCTTCTTAGCTAGCTAGCACAGCCTAGTTGGCAAGCTCTAATCTAGAGAGAAACCCTGCTTCAGAAAAATCAAAATTAAAGTTAAAATGGGTACAGCACCCAAGGAGCAATACCCAACACTGTGTTCTTCTCTCCATATGCACAGACACACATGTGAACGTTCTTTTTTTGTTTTTTTTATTGATATTTGTTTGTTGAGCTCTACATTTCTCTCTTCTCCCCTCCCTACCTCTCCCCTCCCCCCTTCAGTCCTACCCCAAGGTCCCCATGCTCCAGATTTACTCAGGAGATCATCTCTTTTTATACTTTCTACTTCCCATGTAGATTATATCTATGTGAGTCTCTCTTAGTGTCTGTATTGTTGTCTAAGTTTTCTGGATTGTGGTTTGTAGGCTGGTTTTCTTTGCTTTATGTTTTAAAACAACCTATGAGTGAGTACATGTGATAATTTTCTTTCTGTGTCTGGGTTACCTCACTCAAAATTATGTTTTCTAGCTCCATTTATTTTCCTGCAAAATTCAAGCTGTTGTTATTTTTTTCTGCTGTGTAGTACTCCATTGTGTAAATGTACCACATTTTTCTTATTCATTCCTCAATTGAGGGGCATTAAGGTTGTTTCCAGGTTCTGGCTATGACAAACATAGCTGCTATGAACATAGTTGAGCACATGTCCTTGAGGCACGAATGAGTATCGTTAGGATATTTACCCAAAAGTGGTATTATGGGGTCTTGAGGAAGGTTGTTTCCTAATTTTCTGAGAAATCGCCACACTGACTTCCAGAGGCGTTGTACCAGCTAAACTGTCCATCACCATAGAAGGGCAAAACAAGATATTCCATGACAAATCTAGATTTCACAAATACCTAGCAACAAACCCAGCCCTACACAAAATGCTAGAAGGAAAACTCCAACCCAAAGAAGATGGCTACACCAACAAAAACACAGACAATTGGTGATCTCATTACAGCAAATCCTCGGGAAGAAAAAAAAAATGTACAAATTAACATCACCAAACATGAAAACTAAATTAACAGGAAATAGCAACCACTGGCCATTAATATCCCTTAATGTAAATGAACTCAACTCACCCATAAAAAGGCACAGGCTAACAGATTGGATACAAAAACAGAATCCATCCCTCTTCTGCATACAAGAAATGCATCTCAACCTCAAAAACAGACATCATCTCAGAGTAAAAGTTTGGGAAAAAATATACCAATCAAATGGCTCTGTGAACATTCTTACACATGAGCATACACACATGCATACACACACACACACACACACACACATACACACACACACACACGTCTTTTGTATTCTGGATCCTAAATTTTTTGGGATCTGAAAGGAAGTCTTTTTTTCCTTCTCTCAACTATTTGCACATTTTAGATTTTGTTTTGTTCTGTTAACTTGGGACATAGCCTCACTATGCTGTTCAAGCTGGCCTCCAACTTGTGGCCTCCTGCGTCTTCTTTCCTCTCTGAATGCTGACATTTAGAGAGGCATGTTCACAATGAGCTTGACCTGCAGATTTTTATATATAACCAAGTACTCTTTGGTGTAGTAGGTCTTTCTGTGTTTGTGTTGCTTTCATTGGTTAAATAAAGAAACTTTCTTGGCCTTTTGATAGGGAAGTAGTTAGATAGGCAGGAAGACAGAACTGAATGCTGGGAGGAGGAAGGCAGACCGAGAGAGCCACCATGAAGTCGCCAGGTCATGAATCTCGAGCCTGAGACAGACATAGGTTAGAATCTTTACCGGTAAGCCACAGCCATGTGGTAAACACAGATTAATAGAAATGGGTTAGATCAGGATGTGAGAGTTGGCCAAGAAGAGGCTAGATATAATGGGCGAGGCAGTAATTTAATTAACACAATTTTTGTGTTGTTATTTTGGGGTTAAGCACCCCGGGCAACTGGACATGGCCGGTGCCCTCCTTCTACGGGTGTAAGCTAGCTGGGCAGGACGGAACAAAAGTGGCCACGATCCTCTCACTAAAATCCTTCGTTCCTTCCTTCCATTCTTTTCTTTCTTCCTTCCTTCTTTCTTTCTTTCCTCTTTCCTTTCTTTCTTCCTTTTGTTAAATGTTTCCTATCTTGGATGCTGTCCTGTCTACATCTAGGTTTCTGTCTGTCCTTCTGCATTATTATTCTCAACTGTCCCAGGTGTTCCACTGGAATATGTTTACTGAGAACAATAATGTGAGCTTCATTTTGCAAAAGTCCTTTGGAAAATGTTTAAGGGTTATTCCATTTTAACATCTTTGCAGCACTTGAGAAAATAGAGTGCTTTGTTCATTGTAAAACTTTCTCCTAGGCCGGGCGATGGTAGCGAACGCCTCTAATCCCAGCACTCGGGAGGCAGAGGCTCCCAGCATGGACCACTGCAATATCTGACCCATTGGTTTTATTGCATGATTGCTTGTAATTCCTTCTTTGTTAACAATAGGGTTCCTACAAAACCACCGCTATGCCGGTTCTGAGGCACTCACTGTTCCTGTGATAAGCACTAAACTGCGCTCTGTCATTCTTTCTCCGGGAGAAATGCT
>NC_022031.1:19399078-19400542 GCF_000317375.1 Microtus ochrogaster | reverse complement strand
AGTACAATTTTCTTTTTCTAGACTTTTTTTTTTCTTTTTGGTAACCAATTATCTTTCTCTCAAGTTTACTATCCCTCCATGAGGATTTTATATCTCTCAGTCTAGGTGAGCACTGATGTCTTTGACGGTCCTTGTTGCACTGCCACACGACTTGGTTTAGCATCGTCTTCTTTCCATACAGACGCGAGCCTTGTGAGGAAGGCTACGCCTGTCCCATACAGTGGCTGCTCAGGTGTCCCCCTTGCTTCTTCATTCCTTTCTAAGTACACTTGTGTTCTGATCCAGAATTTAAGTGTTACAGGAATCACTAACCCTCTCCACAAAAAGACAAGCTTGTCAGGGACAGAATTGTGGGAGGCAGGGAGAGGTCTGGAGGAAATGAACCTTAAGGAAATGTTGTTTACATTGTCAGAGACTGGATCGTGGTGCTCAGGCATAGGGAAGAGTTCAAACAGAAATGCAAATAATAGATCAGCATGCTATTATGAGACAAACTGGTCAACCCAGTTAAAACACTCAGGATAGAGATGAGGGAAAACATGTAGGTGTGGTCTTTCCATAGGGATTGTGTAGGGTGATTAACCTTGCCTGTGGACAGAGTTTCCTAACCCAAGGCAGCAGCACCCCTTAGAATGACAATGACAGAAACTTCAGGAGTCGGAGAGTCATTTGTGATTACGTGAAGGTTTGTCCTTGTATAGATTTCATTCTAGCTGTGTCTCTCACATTAGATCCCTTTGGCCCGAGGTGAGGAAGGAAGCGAGGAAGTAGGAAGTCGAAGGCTGGCTGTGTGCTCTCACAGGGCGCTGTCATCCAAATGTGCATGTCAACACAGCTGCCACTCCTCGGTTTCTGCCCTGTCATCTACCAGACAACTGGAGAGGAAATGATATTCAAATCGTCTCTGGGATTGAGGAACCAATTTAGGAAGAAGGGCACGAGAGGGTTGCTTGGAAAATCCTACACAATGACATGACTTTTATGTTGAATTATTTTAACAGTGTGTATTTATGAAGCTTTTGGTGGATATAGGCCTTTTTAAACTTGGAGATTTAATCATCCCGTTTTTTTTTTTTTTCCAAATTGTTTGAATATAATACAGCATTGCTATAAAATGAATATTGAGACTGGGCAGTGTTTGTTTGAAATTATCTGCCTATGCTTACGATAAAATCAGATAGTAAAATTATGTTTCTAACTATTGCCTTTCCTTGAATAAATGAAATCTTGCGGCATGATAATGGCAATCTTTCCAGGGTGCTGGCAGGGCACGCTTTTATGCAGTCTTCATTTCCCAGCTTAGCCGCTGCTGCCATCTAGTGGTTAGTCTTATCAGTAAACAAAAGACAGCTCAGAAAATGATCTTAGGATTTATAATAGAATTTGGTGAAATCACTAAAATTGACACCTCCAAAACTAACTGTACCCTGATAATAATTATGCTGCTTCATTAAAGTCAAAAAA
>NC_022031.1:19386370-19398446 GCF_000317375.1 Microtus ochrogaster | reverse complement strand
TGTGTGTGTGTGTGTATGTGCTTTACATGTGTCTGTGTGATGTATACATGTACAGTATATGTGATGGCTGTGCTCACAAAGGCCAGAGGAGTTGGAGTTGGATGTCCATCCTGATCTGCCACATTTTTGTTTTATTTCCTTGAGTCACGGTCTCTTACTGAACCTGGAACTTTTTGTTAGCTGTCCTGCTGGTCAACAATCCCACATGACCACCCAGTCCCCATGCCCCTTCTAGTGCTGGGGTTACAGGTCCATGTCTGGGTTCTTGTGTAGGTGTTGGGAAACTGAAGTCAATCATCACACATGCACAGCAAGTGTTCTTATCATCAAGATGCCTTGCCAGTCCCTGGTTAGTTGCTGACATTTTGTCGCTAAGCAGTTGTTTAGAGTATCTGGTAACATGGCTCAGTAGAAGAATCTGCCAAACTTTGATGAGATGTCTCTAAAATAAAAGGATCAATTTCTTGACAAGGTTTTGGTTAAACAAATTCTTGGGAATGTTTCCCTAAGTAGTGATGAGTTTTTTCAACACCATTGTCACATTCTTTTCTAAGTCCTCTTTTGGACAATAGATTTTACAAATAACTAGTAGAATATTGGTCAGAGCCATCTAAGGAATATAAGAAATCAAACCCCCCACCGCCACACTGCATTCTTCTCACTCATATTATCTGTATAAAGGATGTTAATAACTAAATGAATTTTGTATTTGTTTACTTATTTAGCCAATGATCGGTTCTTTAAATATCCACCACAAAACCATTGGGCAAGAACCACACACTCAGGATAATGAAGCCATAGTTTCCATTCCCAAGGAACTATGAGTGAAGAAAGGCATTATTTTAGTAAAAGATAGTATGTGTCCACAGAGGCCTACATGGTAGAAATGTAAGTGAGGGTTCTTAGATTTCGGAGGTCAAATAAGCCCCAGCGAGTTAGGAGGACAGGAATGGAGTGAGATGTTTTAAAGCATTGGCACATTGCAAATGCAATGAAGAAGGTGCAAGGGGTTGGATACATATGAGAGCCCTGCACAGGTCCGTATTGTCCAAGCTTGAACCTCATGTCATGGTGTTGAGAAGGTATAACCTTTTCCAAGGTGAAACCTTGAATGGAATAACTAGATTTTTGGGTCACTCCCCTCAGAAAGATGAATCAGCTGTCATCATGGATTGAGTATGTTTCACAATAGGAGGCTGCTATGAAGAAATGGCCAGGCACTTGCCTGCGTCCTACATGATGCCAGCTCCCTTTCTGCTTTGTTCCAAGCTAAAATGCAGCCAGGTGACTTTCACAAGAAGCCACACTACTAGTGTCCCTCCATATTGACATTCAATCCTTCTATATTGTAAGCTAAATAAACTCCTTACATTATAAACTATTTTATGAAGATACTATCCTCCAGTATCATGTCACAGCAGCAGAAAATGGACTACTATAATTTTGTTGTATTTTAGAAGAGATAAAAGGAAGGTAAGATAATTATGTAAGGCTGGAGAGATGGCTCAGTGGTTAAGAGCATTGCCTGCTCTTCCAAAGGTCCCGAGTTCAATTCCCGGCAACCACAACCATCTGTAAAGAGGTCTGGTGCCCTCTTCTGGCCTGAAGACATACACACAGACAGAATATTGTATATATAACAAATAAATAAATGTTTTTTAAAAAAAGATAATTATGTAATGGAATTGCCATTGTCAACAAGTAACCAATTTGCCTACGTTATGAATAAGTGTTGGTTACCAGTAGGATATGGTCATAAAAAATTGGAGAGGAGAAGTCCAAGGACTCTATTTTGTTGCAAATAAAAAGAATGGAAATTTATGAATAATGATGAATAAACTTACTGGAGTAGTCTGTTGCAAAAGTCAATGGAAGAAGCAAACATATTCTGTTGGCAAATATGATGGAAAGCAAAGGAGGGAGCATGGAAATTCACATCTGAGGGGAGACTGCCTTTGAGGGACTGAGCTATGAGTGAAGAGGATATGAGAAACTTGATATCTCAGAGTAGGGCAGATGGAACTTTGAATATTTCCATTTGGACAAAGAAGAGAAAAAAAGTGAAAGAAGCTAAAAGCAACTCTAGCCAAAATTCTTAGAAGTATGAGAAAATAGCATAATGAAAAGCAGAGGAGTGAGCGACTTTGCAAGAGAAACACTGTGCTGAAAATACATCTGATATAAACCTGCATGTTATCAAAACTACACATTGTACCAAGTCAAAGAATTTGAGCTCTGTAAGATTAAACGCCATTGCCATGAAGGCAGAACCCCTTGATGTGGGAGTTTCCTCTGTGTGCTGTAATTACCATTAATGAATAAAGAAACTGTCTTAGCCTGTTTATAGGGCAGATCTTAGGTAGGCAGGGACAATGGAACTGAATGCTGAGAGAAAGAGGGCAGAGTCAAGAGAGATGCCATTGAGTCTCTGCCACCAGAGATAGACATTTTGAAACTTTGCTGGTAGGCCATGATCTTGTGGTGATGCACAGATTAATGGAGATGGGTTAAATTAAGATGTAAGAGTTAGCCAATAAGAAGTTAGAGCTAATGGGCCAAGCAGTGATATAATTAACACAGTTTCTATCTGGTTATTTCAGGGATGAGCATCAGGGCAGCAGGGAAAACAGTCCCCTCACCTCCTACAACCCATGACAAAGTGACTCCCATAAAGAGAGGGAGGTAGTGACTGCTTGAATATGTCCATGGTTTGATACCTCAGACTACTGGTGACCCATCATACTTGCTCAGATAGTCTATTTACTAGGATTACCTGATTCTGAGTCTTTGAAGATTTAAATTTTCATGCTGCTTCTACTCAGAGCACAAGAAAACATTCTCATTGGTAAAATATCACATCTAATATTTCAAAGAGGTTCAGATCTCCCTTCTCCTTCTTTTAGATAAACAATTACCAGTTTTTTATATATTCCCCCATGCAAAATTATTTGCATATAGGTGTCTTGCTAACTGAATAAATTTTGTCTATACAATCCTCAATATGTTCTTATCACTCATACATATCAAAGACACTACTGAAGAAGTCTTCAACATACCCTACCCCTGCCTTGCTCTAGAACTCACCTCCTAAATCAGCTGACAGACATCTTCCTTTGGTGCAAATCATTACAGCATAAGAGAACTTTCTTTTAAAATGATCAAAATTTAAAATTATGAAAACATGCCTCTGGATTTAAAGTTATCACCTAGCTCAGGAGGGTCTTTCCTTAGGATCTTATCAGTTTTATAGACAGTTTCTATTTTAGAGCCTTTAGCTTGAGGACAATCATAAATGCCCTCTTCTGAAGTCATTCAGAGTCTGTTTGTGTTAAAGGGAAGAAACTATTACTCAAAGTCATGAACCGTCAAGCTGTCTTGGCTTTATGGTTACCGGGGAATAAGATCTTTGAGATTTAGTTTCTAAAATGGCATAAATGGTTCCAAACTGAATGACCCTGTAAGCATCAAATCTAAATGTGGATTGCTAGTAGACACTTGTCTAGTATGTGCAAGGCCTTAGGTTTGATCCCAAGCATTACAAAAAAATAATAAAAACAGAACATTATATTAAAACACAGCACTATGCATGCTTCACAGCTGCATGATTTTAATAACATATATGAGGAACTGAGATAAAAAAAAAAAACCCTGAATGTCTTACATGAGGTGCTCTGGGTTAGATAGGTCTCTGCACCATTAGAATCCTGGACTCTGTGTTAGGTGGTATCAATTAGTCATTGTGCCATTGGAGACAACGAGAGCCATGTGAGTCAATGCTCACCTGAACTCCCAGCACAGATAGGCACCCTTTACTCTTCCCCACCATCCAGCACCCTTTCCTGCCGCCACACTACAGTTGTTCCATTTCTTCCCAACCCCACCTTGTTCCCTGCTACTATTAGTGCCAGTTGTCAACCTTACAGAACATCGAATCACCTGAGAGAGGAGCCACTGGGCTTGCATCTGAGAGATTATCTTGGTTACATTCTTTAATGACAGAAAAGCCTCTAATTGTGGGATGATTGTGCTCTGGGCAGTGGATCCTGGGTTGTCTGAAAAAAAGAAAGTGAGATAAGCAGCAGTGTGTGGTCACTTTGCTTCCTGATAGTGGACAGGGGGTGACCCCCATCTCCAGTCACTCTAAGGTTCCCACCACAATGAACTTGGTACTACAAGTTAGGGGTTTATTCCCTTTATTTCTCAGGTTGCCAAAAGAAGAAGTTAAGACAAGCACTCTACACAGAAAGTCCTGCATTCTTGCAAAAGCTAAAATGTGGACCTCTGCAAATCCCAGGGTGACTAAAATTTTGTTATAACATCTCAAAAACTCCTGGTATTAGTTGAAAAAAAAACAGCTATACACAATGGAATTGGAAGAATAATCAAGGTAGGCAATACAGATGCACATCACACACAGGTGTGGAAGGTTTTTACACACAAGTGGTAAGGATGTGAAATTGTATAGTCATTCACAGCCCTACTTGATGGTTTTCATGTGTTCTAAAATTTTTCCTTTTATAAATATACAGCAGAGAATTTAAAACTGTATACACATAAAATCTTACACATAAATGTTTCTGACAGTAATATTTGCAATATAAAAGGTGGAAATGCCCCAAATATCCACTAGTGAATGAGTTATGAGTAATGTTGGATACCATGTAATGTAGCACCAGTCCACAGTAGTGAAGAGTGAAATACTGAAGATGCCAAACACTGAAATCCACATAGAAGAATTGTACTTGTGTTCAGTGGAATATGGAAGTATATTAGTGTTTGCTCTGGACCAAGAATGCAGATCTGGGCAGGGTTAGAATTGAGCTTTTTCTTTGGGAAATCATGAAGATAATCTAAAATGATGTTATTTCTTGCTTAAAAGAACAACTTCAGTACACAGAGCAAGTGGGTAAGTTTTATCACATGTGAAGTGAAGTGTGTATGAGAGAGCCAGAGACAGAGAGAATAAATCGTTCTGCGTTTTAAAAATCTTGAGTAGTATAAGGTCTGTAAGGGATTCAGCTGCTCTGAAAAAGAGTGCCTCCATCAGAGTCAGTGAGGAGGGAATTCAGCTCAGAGATCAGTGAGTCCTTAACCTGAATCAGCTGGAGTAAAGGTTCTGAATGGCAAGGTGTTGGGAGGACCAGGGATGAGAAATAAAGAAGACAAAAGCAAATTCTAGGATGGAGAGGTCTTGAATTAATTGATTAGCTTATGTTAAGCAGGTTTGTTAAGAAGTACAGCTTATTATATGCTGTTTTCTGGGGGGGGGGGCGGAATATAGGCCAAGGTCTACAGAAGGCTAAATCAAGCAATGTCAGCAAAGGAAACACAGTACACCTTAGATACAACTGCTTGGGTCTGATAGCCAAAGCCCTTCAGGAGGGAAAATAGGATTCCCCAGAACTGAAGCCTTTAGTCCTTCAAGGAATGCCCGAGTCCTAGTTCCAGGCTAGTCCTTGCCAAGTATAAACAGAATGAATGTTCCCTTTGGCCTTCCATCGGGGCCTCTGAGAAAGCCTTGGACCAGCTTGGATCTCAAATGTGCTGAGTCAGGGACTGAACATATGACTAGGTATTTATTGTCACCAGTGATTGCTCTGGAAACCTTAGTCCTGCCACTACCACTGATGCCTCTGAGGGAGAAATTGGTTCATGTGCGCTGGAGAGATGGCTCAGTGAATAAGAATACTTACTGCCTAAGTGTGAGGACCTTGGTCAAGACCAATGGCATTCACACAAAAATCTGATCAAGGCCACACATGACCTGTAACAACTAGAGAAAGTGTACAGACAGGAGGATTGCCAGAGTGTCCTGACTTTCAAACTACATGGGAAAGATTGAGTTTGTCCAAGTTCAGAGGAACACATTCCAAGGAAATAAGGCAGAGAGGGATGGAGAAAGACACACAATGTCCTGTTTAGTCTGTTGGTGTATGTGTGTGTATGAACCTGAACATACACCACACACATAAACAAAGGAAGAAAATCTACTCTCTGCAGTTGTTCAGAAGACAACAAAACACTTTGTTCTTTCTTTCTTTATTACTTTTTGTTTGTTTGTTTGTTTGTTTTTAAGACAGGGATTCTCTGTGTAACAGCCCTAGCTGTCCTGGATTTTACTCTGTAGACCAGGCTGGCCTTGAACTCACAGAGGTCCACTTGCCTCTGCCTTCCAAGTGCTGGGACTAAAGGCATGCACCACCACCACCCAGCCAAAACACTTTCTTCTTTTTCACTTTTTAAAGAATTTCATATACGAATACAGTGCATTTATATAATTTCCACCCTTCCTTCTTCTCCAACCACCCCCACAAACTTCTTGGATTCATGACCGACCCATTCTTTTATGATTGTTGTTGTTACTTTCTAAAGCACTGTTTCTACTCTTTCTTCATTTTTTTATTTTTATTTATTTATTTATTAAAGATTTCTGCCTCCTCCCCGCTACCGCCTCTCATTTCCCTCCCCCTCCGCCAATCAAGTCCCCCTCCCTCATCAGCCCGAAGAGCAATCAGGGTTCTCTGACCTGTGGGAAGTCCACGGACCACCCACCTCCATCCAGGTCTAGTAAGGGAGCATCCAAACTGCCTAGGCTCCCACAAAGCCAGTACGTGCAGTAGGATCAAAAACCCACTGCGATTGTTCTTGAGTTCTCGGTAGTCCTCATTGTCCGCCATGTTCAGCGAGTCCTTCTTCTTATGGGCAAAATGCACACAAATGGTATTTTTTTTTTCACATAATTGTTGTATTTGTTTATGGGCAAGAGTGATAATTTCAAAATGACTAACCAGCTAATACTAACTAGTATGTGCATAAAATCTCTCAATTGTTAACCTCACCAGCGTGTTGGGCCTGAGCAGCTTTCTTCAGCAAGACATCCCTCAGTTGCATGTCATGACCTATACCTGAGACACTAGCAGAGTTAGGTCGTTTCCAGACAAACATGCTGACTTAGGTGCACGCAGTTGATTGGGAGAGAGTATCAGAAAGCAAGAAAAGCAAGTTAAGAAAAAAAGTCTATGGGAAAGTCCGTTTCCAAAGTTGTTATCCTAGACCATGGAACTGTGTCATCTGCAAATCACACAGTACCTTTTAGAACTGTCTCACACAGAAGATTGGGCCATATGTATTCTCTCCCCTGTTGGTCACTAACTTATGTACAAGTCAGTAAGACTCATGGAGGGGAGAGGGGAAGAAAGCTCAAGGCCGAAAGCAAAGAGTGTGTGGACATGGCAACCCTATGAGGAGGCTGCTGTCTTGGATGCCCTAGGCTTGCAAAGATGCCCACACAGACATGATGGAACTATAAATACAGCAACTGAGATGTGCCAGAAGACTCCAGAGACTTTTGCTTTTTTATGACAGAATTCCCCTGTTTTGGTTATACATACATTTTGTTCCAACTACTCCAAAACATTTATGAAAATACAGACAATTTCCAGCAATGGCTGGACCCAGGAATTTTCGACATTACAATGAGTTAAAAGCAATAGGTACACAGATGAAACTACTTTGGTTTTGAACTTTTAACTCATTCATACAAGAATCTTTGAACAATAGCTGTGATGCTGCTTCTCTTGCTATTCCGATCTTGACAGTGAGCATCTTCCTTGCTGCTAGTCATTTGCACGTTTCTCTCCCCTTATATTAGCATGATGGTAAAACAGACTCACTAAAATGAGAGAAGAGATAAGTGAATTTCATGGCTACTTAATATTTGGAGTTTTGCTAAACAAATGAATAGCTAGATAGCTCACTTTTTGGTTCCAGCATCCCTGTAAACCTTTAACAACAATTGAGTATGTCAAAGGCCTCTTATGAATACAAATTGTATCTATCAAAGTCTATCACAGAAGGAATTAAATCTGTAGGTTATTAAAATGTGTCATTAAACCATTACATATTAGAACAAATATCAAGGTTTTCTAAAAATATCTGTATTTTGTGACAAGTTTGGCATTGTTCTATATTTTAACAAATGTCTCTAGTGTCTGGATTAACAGAAGACAGCTGGATTCTCATGTCTGCTGCCATATCAGTCTGTTTTGAGATGTCATTTGGGTTGAAGTACATGAAGAACACTCAGCCTTACTGCTATGTATGGTGGAAACAAAGGTGTCTCGTAGCAGACTTGATAACTAGTTTGAATATTTTTTGAGAGTATACCGAAAACTTTTAAAAATTCCTTAAAAATGGAGAATAATGCTCAGTCTAAAACTCTTCGTATATTCATGTTTTGGTCTTCAAAAAATATTAGTTCATTGAGTTATCTAAATTTGTGAAACAGTCAAGTTCAACTTAATTCAAAATCAAAATCCCACTTTCTAATGTCTTCATCTCTTGCAATGGGCTATTATTCATGTCCTGGAAAGCTGTCATTCTCATGGTGGTGAATTTAAGTCTCTTTTAAAAAACAAACAAAAAAAAAAACCAAAAACTTCAAAGATTTATTTATTCATTATGTATCCATTGTTTTGCCTACAAATATGTCTGCACATCAGAAGAGAGCACCAGATCTCATTACAGAGAGTCATGAGCCATCATGTAGTTGCTGGGAATTGTACTCAAATTCTCTGGAAGAGCAGCCAATACTCTTAACCTCTGAACCATCACTTCAGCACCAGATTTCAAGCCCCTTACGGTCTAATTCTAACTGGAAAGTTTAAATTTTATCAGTGGCATCAAAGACTGAGCAAATTGTGAGGTTTATTCCTTAAAGCTGTAGGCTCCTATTGTTGTATATTTAAGAAACTGTGTGTCAAATACACCAGTCAAAATAAAGATAAGTTGCCTATCATCCTTTCACAGAAACTTAATTGTCTGTGTATTCATAGGTCTAGATTTAAAAAATAATACCTGCTATGCTCTTATCAAAATCATTTTTCAGTATATCCAATGTTTTCTTTTACTTTTGTAAAAAGTATGTATTGAAGAAATGACAAATAAAGAATGAAGCTGGAGGTTACTCTTTTTTACTCAAGCAATTTTACCCACTACTATTTTTGCATAGTTAGTGCAAATGTCAACTTGGTGAGAAAAAAAAAACCCTGTGACATCTTCATATTCTTTTTTTTTTATTGAACTATACATTTTTCTCTGCTCCCCTTCCTTTCTCTTCCTTCTTCTTCAACCCTCTCCCATGGTCCCCATGCTCCAAATTTACTCAGGAGACCTTGCCTTTTTCTATTTCCCACGTAGATTAGATCCATGTATGTCTCTCTTAGGATCCTCATTGTTGTCTAAGTTCTCTCAGATTGTGAATTTTAGGCTGGTTTTCTTTGCTTTATGTCTAAAAGGCACTTTTGAGTGAGTACATATGATATTTGTCTTTCTGGATCTGAGGTACCTAACTCAATATGAAGTTTTCTAGATCCATCCATTTGCTGCAAAATTTCAGGATATCCTTTTTTTCTGCTGTGTAGTACTCCATTATGTAAATGTACCACATTTTCCTTACTCATTCTTAAGTCGAGGGGCATTTAAGTTGTTTCCAGATTCTGGCTATGACAAACAATGCTGCTATGTACATAGTTGAACACATGTCCTTGTGGTATGATTGAGAATCCTTTGGGGATATATCCAAAAGTGGTATTGCTGGGTCTTGAGGTAGGTTGTTTCCTAATTTTCTGAGAAATAGTCATATTGATATACAAAGGGGCTCTATCAGCTTCCAATCCCACCATTAATACAGGAGCGTTCCCTTACCGTACATCCTTTCCAACATAAGTTGTCTTTAGTGTTTTTGATCTTGGCCATTCTTACAGGTGTAAGATATGGAATCTCAGAGTTGTTTTGATTTGCATTTCTTGGATAAGTAAAGATATTGAGCATTTCCTTAAGTGTCTTTCAGCCATTTTAGATTCTTTAGTTTAGAGCTCTCTGTTCATGTCTGTACCTCATTTTTTTAATTGAATTGTTCTTTTGTTGACTGATTTCTTGAGTTCTTTATATATTTTAGAGATTAGCCCTCTGTCTGATGTGGGGTTTGTGAAAATATTTTCCCATTCTGTAGGCTGCTGTTTTGTCCTATTTACTGGGTCCTTCGTTTTACAGAAGCTTTTCATTTTCAGGAGGTTCCATTTATTAAGTGTTTCTCTCAGTATCTGTGCTACTGGGGGTTATATTTAGGAAGTGGTCTCCTGTGCTAATGCATTCAAGAGTACTTCCCACTTTCTCTTCTATGAGGTTCAGTGTGGTTGGTTTTAGGTCTTTGATCCATTTGGACTTGAGTGATAGATATGAATCTATTTTCATTCTTCTACATGTTTATATCCAGTTATGCCAGCACCATTTGTTGAATCATCTTCAAATTCTTATGACAGCTATTTTGGCCTCAGGGATCCCCATAGTCTTTAGGTTTGACAGAAACCCGCAGTCCAGGCTTAGGAAACTGCAAAAGTGAGGACAAATGAGTCTTAAGTTATTTCCATAATTAAAAAAGTTTTCAAAAATTCATTAAGTTGCATACCAAGATGGGATCAAGCCCATGATCTGACAACTCCTAAGTTCTACTCACCATAGTCAGCTGGTTGCCTAATCGCCATCCTAACTCTGGCCCCCGTAGCTGCAGCCAGAAGGCTTTAGCTAGCTTCTCTGCTCAGTGCCTTATATAACTAATACCAGACAAGAGGAGCACCAAACAATGAACGGTAAGGATTGTTTTTGTAAACTGTGCAGCTTCACGGCAATGCCCTCAAGAACCATGGGACTGCAATCAAGTATGTTAGCTTCTTTTAGCTGTCCATGGAAAGGCTTAATCACAAGGACTTTGTTCTTGTTCAGATTAAAGTTCTAATCCGTTCCTTTGGATCAGATGAAAATGCAAGCTGCCAGAATGACAAAGACTCTGGAAAAGTGTAGGATAAAAAGAAAAGTTATTTTTTTCTCCTCCTTTTCTTAAGCTTTCTAGGATTTTAAGTAAGAAAGACTACACCTTCTACCAAGGAAATAATGAAGGGAAAATGCTCAGCAGCCATTTGGATAAAAGAACCTCTAATAATTCCAGTTGACTTGAGCCTGGGCTGATATTCACGACTGGGTAGGTCATATGCTTGTGAAGCTATTGGAGCATACACTTGAATACAACCTCATAGATTACAAACACCACCCTAACCACATCCATTGCACTCAGCATGTGAGTCTTTATTAGCTTAGTTCTCCAAGGTCATAGGATATGGAACAGCAATAGGGATTAGATTCTCTGCCCAGAAGGTAATGTGTTGCATTACTTTTCTCATGGCTGTGACAAAATGTTCAGCAGAAAGAACCTTAGGAAGGAAGGATTTGCTTTGGTCCAGGGCTCCAGAGGTTTCAGTACATCTGGACAATGGTGAAACAGAGCATCTGTGGGCAGGAGCATCTAAAAGAGGCTGTTGACTTTGTGGCACATAGAAGCAGGCAGAGACTACCAATGCAGGGAGGTGTCTGCAGTTTTACCATTCATAAAATTCCGCATGTACCAGCAGTCTATAGGATGGTGCTGCCCACATTTTAAAAAGACCTTCTTCCTTTAATTATCCCTCCCGACATATTCTCAGACATTCGCAGACCTGTACTTTACTCACCTCCTGTGTACTTCTCTATCCAATCACCTTGCTTATCAAGGTTAGCCATTAGGTAACCTTTAATTTGCCCAGAAACCTTACAGATTGCTGTATCTTCACTCAGTGATGAGAAGGGAATGGAAGGCTCAAGAAGGAAAAGTGACCAAGGGAAACCAAGACCTTCAAGGTAGTACTCAAATGAAAGAGAGGAAACCAGAAAGGAAAAGGACAGAAGAAGGGAGATAGAGAAAAGAGGAGAGATATTTGGGAAGGATTTGTGAGTCACCTATCCTGCTCAGTACCACATGATTAAAAATTAATAGAAGATAGATCCATTTAAAGCTGAGAACCATTACCATTAAGGCGTTTTAGGGAGAATTTGCTTAGAAAGAGATTGTTAAGTTGTTTGACAGTGTAACCCTTTGGGGTAAAAGGAAACCCTTACTCAGCCTTAAGAAAAGCTAATTTTCTTCGCTAGCAGGCCTCTCTCTCTCTCTCTCTCTCTCTCTCTCTCTCTCTCTCTCTCTCTCTCT